>NC_053389.1:718303599-718612349 GCF_905171765.1 Bufo bufo | reverse complement strand
GACTATGGTCGATTTAAAAGACGCTTGCTACCATGAGCCAATACAGGAACTATCTTAGAAATCCTAAGATTCGCCCTAAAGGATCTGGCAGGAAACATATTTCATTTCCAGTTCATAGCTCTCCCATTTGGCATTTTATCAGCCCCCAGAGTGTTCACGAAGCTAGTTATAGAAATGGTAGCACATTTAACCACTTCCCATCTGGGCCCTTTGCCCCCTTCCTGACCAGGCCAAATTTTGCAAAACTGATATATCTCACTTTATGTGGTAATAACTTTGGAACACCTTTATTTATCCAAGTCATTCAGAGATTGTTTTCTCGTGACACATTGTACTTCATGATAGTCATAAATTTGAGTCAAAATATTTCACCTTTATTTATGAAAAAATCCCAAATTTACCCAAAAATTTGAAAAATTCGCAATTTTCTAAATTTCAATTTCTCTGCTTTCAAAACAGAAAGTGATACCTCATAAAATAGTTATTATTTAACATTCCCCATATGTCTACTTTATGTTGGCATCATTTTGGAAATGTCATTTTATTTTTTTAGGACGTTAGAAGGCTTAGAAGTTTAGAAGCAATTCTTCAAATTTGTAAGAAAATTGCCAAAACCCACTTTATAAGGACCAGTTCAGGTCTGAAGTCACTTTGTGGGGCCTACATAGTGGATACCCCCATAAATGACCCCATTGTAGAAACTACACCCCTCAAGGTATTCAAAACCGATTTTACAAACTTTGTTAACCCTTTAGGCGTTCCACAAGAATTAAAGGAAAATGGAGATCAAATTTTTAAATTTCACTTTTTTGGCAGATTTTCCATTTTAATCAATTTTTTTCTTTAACACATCGATGGTTAACAGCCAAACAAAACTCAATATTTATTACCCAGATTCTGCGGTTTACAGAAACACCCCACATGTGGTCGTAAACTGCTGTATGGGCACACGGCAGGGCGCAGAAGGAAAGGAACTCCACATGGTTTTTAGATGCCATGTCCCATTTGAAGCCCCCTGATGCACCCTTACAGTAGAAACTCCCAAGAAGTGACCCCATTTTGGAAACTAGGGGATAAGGTGCCAGTTTTATTAGTACTATTTTTGGGTACATATGATTTTTTGATCATTCATTATAACACTTTATTGGGCAAGGTGACCAAAAAATTGGTTGTTTTAGCACAGTTTCTATTTATTTATTTTTACAGCGTTCACCTGAGGGGTTCAGTCAAGTGACATTTTTATAGAGCAGATTGTTACGGACGTGGCGATACCTAATATGTATACTTTTTCTCATTTATTAAAGTTTTACACAATAATAGCATTTTTGAAACCAAAAAATTATGTTTTAATGTGTCCATGTTCTGAGAGCTATAGTTTTTTTATTTTTTGAGAGATTTTCTTATGTAGGGGCTCATTTTTTGCGGGATGAGGTGACGGTTTTATTGGTACTATTTTGTGGGACATACGCGTTTTTGATCACTTGGTGTTGCACCTTTTGTGATGCAAGGTGACAAAAATTGCTTGTTTTGACAGTTTTTTTTTTTTTTTTTTTTTACGGTGTTCACCCGAGGGGTTAGGTCATGTGATATTTTTATAGAGCTAGTTTTTACGGACGCGGCAATACTAAATATGTATTTTTTTATTTAATTTTTTTCTATTCCTTACTTGGGATTTTTTTTTTTTTTTACATGTGAACCTTTTTTTTATTTTATTTTTTCAACACTTTATTTTATTTTTATTTTATTTTACACTTTTCGTCCCCCATAAGGTCATACAAGACCTCTGGGGGACATTTACTTCACTTTTTTTTTTTTTTTTCACTGTTGATTTCTCCTGTAACTGGGGCTGACATAGTAGCCCCAGTTACAGTGGAAATGCACCCCTATAGAGGCTGTACAGCAGCAATCCTGCGCTGTACAGCCTCACAGCAGGGCTGATCGAGGTCTCTGAGAGACCTCACACAGCCCCTGCACTCTCCGGTCCCGGCGGTCACATGACCGCCGGGCCGGAACAGGAAGCGCACAGCGCTTCCTGCTCTGCAGACACAGCGCTCGGTGAGCGCTGTGTCTGCAGCGATCGTGAAGGCAGGGACACCTGGGCACTGTCCCTGCCTTATCTCTGGGTTGCCCTGCTGTCACTGACAGCGGGCAACCCGATCAGCAGCTGCACGATTAGCGTGCAGCTGCTATTTCTGACAGGACGTTTTAAAACATGCTGTCAGAAATAGACGTCCACCCATAGGACGTTTATATCCTATGGGCGGACGTGAGGCGGTTAAGAAAGGAAGGTTTGATAATAATCCCTTACTTAGACGATTTTTTTATAGTGGCGGATTCTTACTCCTACTAGAAGAACTGGGATGGGTGATAAACCTGAAAAATCCTGTCTTCTTCCCAAAACAAGAGTAACATTTCTAGGAATCTTTCTAGAATCAGAGGAATAAACATCTTTTCTTCCAGAAGAAAGGATAAAGGCTTTATTTAAGACAGAAACATAGAAACATAGAATGTGTCGGCAGATAAGAACCATTTGGCCCATCTAGTCTGCCCAATATACTGAATACTATGGATAGCCCCCGGCCCTATCTTATATGAAGGATGGCCTTATGCCTATCCCATGCATGCTTAAACCCCTTCACTGTATTTGCAGCTACCACTTCTGCAGGAAGGCTATTCCATGCATCCACTACTCTCTCAGTAAAGTAATACTTCCTTATATTACTTTTAAACCTTTGCCCCTCTAATTTAAAACTGTGTCCTCTTGTGGTAGTTTTTCTTCTTTTAAATATGCTCTCTTCCTTTACCGAGTTGATTCCCTTTATGTATTTAAAAGTTTCTATCATATCCCCTCTGTCTCTTCTTTCTTCCAAGCTATACATATTAAGGTCCTTTAACCTTTCCTGGTAAGTTTTATCCTGCAATCCATGTACTAGTTTAGTAGCTCTTCTCTGAACTCTCTCTAGAGTATCTATATCCTTCTGGAGATATGGCCTCCAGTACTGCGCACAATACTCCAAGTGAGGTCTCACCAGTGTTCTGTACAGCGGCATAAGCACTTCACTCTTTCTACTGCTTATACCTCTCCCTATACATCCAAGCATTCTGCTGGCATTTCGTGCTGCTCTATTACATTGTCTTCCCACCTTTAAGTCTTCTGAAATAATTACTCCTAAATCCCTTTCCTCAGATACTGAGGTCAGGACTGTGTCAAATATTCTATATTCTGCCCTTGGGTTTTTACGCCCCAGGTGCATTATCTTGCACTTATCCACATTAAATTTCAGTTGCCAGAGTTCTGACCATTCTTCTAGTTTTCCTAAATCCTTTTCCATTTGGCGTTTCCCTCCAGGAACATCAACCCTGTTACCTATCTTTGTGTCATCAGCAAAAAGACAAACCTTACCAGCGAGGCCTTTTGCAATATCACTTATGAAGATATTAAACAAAATCGGTCCCAGTACAGATCCCTGTGGAACCCCACTGGTAACATGACCTTGTTTTGAATGTTCTCCATTGACTACCACCCTCTGTTGTCTGTCACTCAGCCACTGCCTAATCCACTCAACAATATGGGAGTCCATGCTCAATGACTGCAGTTTATTGATAAGTCTTCTATGTGAGACAGTGTCAAAAGCCTTACTAAAATCTAGATATGCGATGTCTACTGCACCTCCACCGTCTATTATTTTATTCACCCAGTCAAAAAAATCTATAAGATTTGTTTGACATGATCTCCCTGAAGTAAACCCATGTTGTTTTTCATCTTGCAATCCATCGGATTTTAGATGTTCCACAATCCTATCCTTTAATAGGGTTTCCATTAATTTGCCTACTATTGATGTCAGACTCACTGGTCTATAGTTGCTCGATTCCTCCCTACTACCTTTCTTGTGAATGGGCATGACATTAGCCAATTTCCAATCTTCCGGGACGACTCCTGTTACTAATGATTGGTTAAATAAATCTGTTAACGGTTTTGCCAGCTCACCACTAAGCTCTTTTAATAATTTTGGGTGTATCTCATCAGGCCCCTGTGACTTATTTGTCTTCACCTTAGACAGAAGGTGCGGAACTTTCAGAAGAGGAGTTCCTGCTCCATAAGAGAAGCGATGATTCTGTTAGGGGTATTAACATCATGCATAACATCAGTGTCTAGTTGCCAGATTCATTTTAGAAGTCTGCAATCCTGGCTGCTGAAGAAATGGGACAGAAGTCAGATATTTCTAGATCAGAAGAAGCTAATCCCAGAACATGTCAAACAATCACTCATCTGGTGGACCATTCCATCAAACTTCAACAGAGGGCTAGTGTGGCAAAAATTACTGTTCATCCAGATTCAGACAGATGCAGGCAAGTCAGGCTGGGTTGCGAGTATAGACCAAATATTTTTCCCAGGGTCTTTGGCAAACAGCCATAGAAAAACAGTCATCAAACTACAGAGAGCTTCGGACTGTATGGGAGACTCTAAAGGCCACATCAGTTCACTTAAGAAGTCATCATCAAAAAATCTCCGACGGGGGCGGAGCTTGCGCCGGACTGAGATGGACGCTTAGTTCACAGCTCCGCTACAGTGATCGAGCTTAGCACCTGCTATAATTAGCCCCTGTGAGCAACGATGGTAAAAATCGGGAACCCTAGGCTGGGAGAACAATCCATGACCCCTAAAAGCCAGATCCCAAGCGGAGACATGGACAAATTTCTTAAAAAGGCGGTCGCCACTATCGCGGCACGCGAACCCAAGATGGCGCCGGCTCAGCAAGCCAAGGCCTTGAAACGCACTCCTGCATACTCCGAAGGGGATAGCGACTCTGAGGACCGTCAACCGAACTCGGACCTACCGCTCACCAGACGCTATCTGGACCGGGCGCTTAGCAGAGTAATGGAGTCTTTACTCACCGAGATATCGGCGTTCCGCCAAGAGGTGAGGCATGTGGGAGAACGGATGGAAACACTCGAAACGCAGCAAGCCGCGTCTCTGACCCACCAATCAGCGGTATCAGCCTCACTCCGCCGCTGTACGGAACACCTCAATAAGCTCCATATAGCTTTAGAAGACCAGGAGAACAGGGGGCGCTGAAACAATTTAAGATTCAGAGGGATTCCCGAATCAATAGGGCCAGGCGAGATCGCTCCCGCGATAATGTCCATATGCGATTCTCTGCTAGGACCTGACTACTCCCAAGAAATCGCTATTGAACGCGCTCACAGAGCGCTACGCCCTAAACCCAAGCAGAATGAGCCACCCAGAGACATCATCTGCAAATTTCTGAATTTTCCAGTTAAAGCGGCCATTTTGGATGCAGCTCGCAATCATACGGATCTCACCTATGAAGATGCAAGGCTGGAGATATTCCAAGACCTGGCTCCCTCCACCCTTAAGAAGAGGAGAATCCTAAAACCCCTGACCGACTGGCTTCGGTCCAACAATGTAATGTATCGCTGGTCCTTTCCTTTTGGGCTCACCTTTTCCACCGCAGACAAGCGGTTCAGTATTTCATCTTATTCTGATGTCGCACCAATCATCTCAGAGCTGGACATTCCTGCTATACAAATTGAGAACTGGGAGCAATATCATGAATTAGGGGATCTACCTGAGCTTCCCAAAGTTCTACCTTTTGAAGTCCAGCGCACCCCAAAATCCTCAAGATCAAAGAAAAGAAACCATCAGCTTACACCTAGGAGCCTCTCGCAAGATACCTGAAAAAGAATTGAACTCCAGTCTCCCAGCACTGTTCACCCTCTTCTCGAAGCAACATGACACCAGATGTCCACCGGTTTCCTGGTCTTGTATGATTTGAGTCTTAATATTGTTTTCTTTTCCCTTTTTTTATAGCAGCCAATCGGCCTGACATATCTTGCTTACTATTATCATTACCCTTATTTTAGTGCTACTCGGTCCACTATTTGGTCACTTGACCGTCTACCCCTCTATGTTCTTAGTGTACTGCTGTACGCTCACCTATGTTTTCTGTTCTAATTTTGATGTTTATGTTTTCCCTTTTGTTACCTTCCCAAGGTATCTGTCAATTTCACCTATACATTGTGAGACCCCTCTCTTCATGGGCAAGCATCCGGAATTTGCCAACAACACCCGTTTTCTGCTCAGCGCTCTCCTGGAGGACACAACAATGGCTTCAAGGTACCCCACCATACACAACCCACGATGGCTGACCTACATATAGCCTCCTACAATGTCAAAGGCTTTCATTCTCCTTCAAAGCGAAGCCAAATATTTTCTATCCTAAGGAAAGCTGGAGCAGATGTTGTGTTCCTCCAGGAGACCCACTTCAGATTTAATCACTATCCCAACATGCAGTTCTCTCACTACTCAAACTGGTTCCATTGCGGTGGAGGCTCCTCAGCATCAAGTGGAGTTAGCATAGGGTTTCAAAGAAAAATCCCTTTTAAGTTTATAAGCCACTCACTTGATCCTGACGGGAGGTTTCTGTTAGTGAAAGGTACAATAAATTCACAAACCTATACCTTTATTAATTTATATGCCCCCAATACTAACCAATCCCGCTGGTTCACTAGTATTCTTCAGCTTATTCACTCCTTTAAAGAAGGGATAGTAGTGTTGGGAGGGGACTTGAATATTGCCCTATGTCCACACTTAGACACTTCCTCCCGGAAATCATCACACTCCGGCAGATCCCTTAAAAATTTCAGAGACAACCTCTGGAATCTCCAATTGGTAGATGCGTGGCGATCCCTCCATTCAGATACATCTGACTTCACTTTCTACTCCCCCTTACATGGCACCTACCACCGTCTTGACTATTTATTTATATCCAAAGAACATCTGTATCTCTGCAAAGAAGCATCCATAGGTTCCATACACCTCTCAGACCACTCCCCAATCTTTCTCACGATCACTGCCCCACATAGTGTTTCTACTTGCTTCAACTGGCGTCTAAACGAATCCCTATTAGGTTACCAGCCCACGATCGACTTAGTTTCCAAACACATCACAGAATATTTCTCAATCAACAAAAGTCCTGACCTCTCCGCGAATACCCTTTGGGATGCACACAAACCCTTCATTAGGGGTCAATTTATTAGTATTGGCTCACATCAGAAAAAACTTAGGGAAAAAGCAATTGATGAAGCTCTCAAAAATATTCAGAGACTAGAAACTTCTCACAAAAAAAATCCCTCGGATCTCCATCTCCAGGAACTATCAAGGCACAGAGCAGAACTCAAAACCCTCTTACAGAATAAAGTGGCCAAATATTACATGAATTCCCAACACAAATACTTTGCCCATGGCGACAAAGCCACCAAATTTCTCATGAGTAGGATTAAAGGCAGAAGAGTCGCAAACCATATTCACCAACTTACCTCCTCTGAGAGCAAATCGATATTTTCTGCCCCCCAGATTGCAGCCCAATTTCGCTCCTTTTACGAAAATCTTTATAACCTCCCTACTAACACCTCGCCAGATATTAGGGCAGCCATCACCTCATCCTTCCTTGATTCGGCTAATATCCCCACTGTCTCCACAAATCAAAAACAAAAACTGGAATCACCTCTTACCTTAACTTAACTGAGCCAAATGCCAAAAGGAAAAAGCCCAGGCCCAGACGGCCTTCCTGCCTCATATTACAAAACTTTTCACAACATCCTCCTACCCCATCTCCTTGAGGTTTGTAATCTAGCACTAAAAGGAGTACCTTTATCCAGAGACATGACATCAGCCCACATCACACTTATTCCTAAAGGGAAAGACCCTAAACAATGTTCCAATTACAGGCCCATATCCCTCCTAAACATAGACCTCAAACTCCTAGCCAAAATGCTAGCTAACAGATTAGCTATTCTCCTCCCCAAGCTTGTACACAGGGACCAGGTGGGCTTCATCCGTAATAGGGAAGGCAAAGACAACACCACCAAAGTGATCAATGCGCTGTGCCATTCTAATCACACCTCTACGCCTCTGCTCCTTCTCAGCACGGATGATAGAGTTAAATGGACGTATTTGAAGGATACCCTGCTTCGGTTTGGCCTCCCTGCTTCCTTCGTGCAAGCCATTTTCACCATGTATGACCAGCCGACTGCTCTGGTCATGGTTAATGGGACCCTTTCCTCCCCTTTCTCTATACGAAATGGGACCAGACAGGGTTGTCCCCTGTCTCCACTTTTATTCATTTTGGCTTTGGAACCGCTCTTATCCACTATTAGGCTGGACAGAGAAATAGAGGGTCTATGTTTGGGAGGTAGTGAGCAGAAAATTGCAGCATTTGCAGATGATGTTCTTGTAATGACAACTAATCCACTAGTTTCACTATCCCATATACAAGCCCATCTCAATCTCTATAGCTCTATCTCAGATTTCAAGATTAACGCCAACAAATCTCTAGTCCTGTGCTCAGGAATTCCCTCTTCTACCAAACAGCGCCTAATGGAGAATTCGCTTTTAATTGGTCCTCTCCCTCCATCACTTACCTAGGTGTCATAATTAGCCCTACATTAAAAGACCCTTTCTCCCTTAACTATATCCCACTCAAATGTAGTAATAGAATAATGAGCGAGCACTCATACACTTGGCAACCAGATTGACATGTGCAGAAAATATTTATTAAATCCCCATAAAATACAAGTAATAAAATTTATAAGAACAATGTAGCAATAGTATACAACATTACAGTCACATATATTGTGGTAGATATGATCGACACTATATTCATATGACTCAATAGTGTCGATAAATTCAATAATATATATCACACCAAAAAACTTCAAGTATATGCTCTTATTTGGGAAAGAGGGGGTATTATCTTCTAGCGCTCTATCCCAATTTGGGAAACTGAATGTCACTGAAAATGTTGTAGGTGTATTCACTGGGAGCGCAATATGTTCATAAAGTGTCCACAGGAATCCTGATAATGTGAAAAGTCTCTTATAGCATATCCTTTTAAGGTCGATATGAGCTTTGAATTGAAGAAAACTTTAAATCGATATTTGGCTTACCGTCTATCGTCTGCTGTCTCCCTATTGCTTCAATGGAGCTTTAAATATTTGCCGGCTTATTCAGTCGCTCCATACAGCAAGCTGGTTTAAATTTCGCAGGAGTTCCAAAGATCGCGGGAGTTGCCACTCTGTTCCGCAATTTCCTTTGGTGCAGCTTTCGACGATAAGAATAGTTAATCCTTTACTGTAGAAATTTTCTTCTGTATGGCCACACAGTATTATCGGAGTCTTTTCAATGCAGGTACATCACTTGTTTCACCATACGCGTTACGGGTAGATTCACTCTCCCTTCCTCAGTGGTCAAGTGTCTGCCTGCTCTGCCTCCATTTTTATCCATTCCTTTAATTGCTTCCCAAATCTCGGACACCTGTTCTTCATGCTACTCCCAGTTGGCCAGGGAATCCTCCCACATAATCAGGGGATAATTCTATACAGCCTTAATTTTTTTTTCTTCTTGCAGTTTCCATGTGTTTTTTATGTGTTTTTTTGGGGACACATGCGTTTTTTGGCCCAGATGTCCCAATTGGTGTGATATATCATTGTGTGAAATATAAACTTAATATCTGATTGCTAACACTTATAAAATGACTTTTTATAATAAAATATTATTAAACAAATTTTCAAGATTAAAATATCAATATAAAAATGTAAAACAATAAATAATAAATGTGAGGAATCTTGAAAGTTTCATAGGAATCCTAGAGTTTGATACAATTATTCGGATTTGATAAAGAAGGGTGGGTATCTCAGAGCCAAGGACACGTCGCAGCGCCGATAAACGGCCTAGCATGCGACGTGCCGTCGGCCACGAGACACCCGACCTACATAAATCCCAAAATTTCCAACTCCGAATTAAGGCCTTTCGGTTGTAGAGATCCAAATTCATAAATGCGTCTGGATTCTATCCTAGACATTTGTCTGATAAAATCACCGCCTCTCCAGTGTTTCTCCACCTTCTCCAGTGCCGTAAACACCAGGCTCGATGGATCCTGATTATGCATCTCTTTATAATGTTTAGCTAGAGAATGTTTATCATAACCCTTCCTGATGTTGGCAATATGTTTGGCCACTCTTTTTTTGAATGGCCTCTTAGTACGTCCTATATATTGTCTGTTACAGGGGCACAGCATATACTTGAAGTTTTTTGGTGTGATATATATTATTGTTTTATCGACACTATTGAGTCATATGAATATAGTGTTGATCATATCTACCACAATATATGTGACTGTAATGTTGTATACTATTGCTACATTGTTCTTATAAATTTTATTACTTGTATTTTATGGGGATTTAATAAATATTTTCTGCACATGTCAATCTGGTTGCCAAGTGTATGAGTGCTCGCTCATTATTCTATTACTACATTTGCCTTTTAAGAGAGGGTGGGGTGATTCCCTCTATATGAGCTTGTAGCACCATACCTTAACTACTTGCTAGTGAGCCACCACAACCTACCACTATTATATCCCACTCAAATCGTCTATTTTTAACACCATAGACAAACGCACTCTCTCTAACCCCACTTTATCTTGGTTCGGCCGAAAAAATCTGCTCTCCTCCCTAATCATTCCACGTCTCACCTATCTGCAACAGGTCTTACCAATCCCCATACCTAAACACTATTACACTTCAATACAAAAAAAATGTAGGCCCTTTATCTGGAATGGGAGAAAATCCAGACTAGCATCTTCCCTTCTTGCTAAACCTAGGCAAGATGGTGGCATAGGACTTCCAAACCCAGAACTCTATGGCAGAGGCATTTTACTATCTCGAGCCATAGCTTGGCTACGCCCTTCTCCACACTCTGCTGTAGTGGAAATGGAACTCGACATACTTAATACGCCAATTAGAGCTCTCCTTTTGGGTCGGCAAAATGTCATAACTGGTCCCTTATCCCACTTCCCGATTGTCAAAGCAACCTTAGGAGCTTGGAAGTGGTTGTCCTCCTCTCACTGTGCCATCCCCTTTCCCTCCCCAATCCTTTCACTAAAGGATGTCATAGACACGGCCCCTATGGCCCTGAGAATGACTACATCGCAAAACCTCATCACTTCAGCACCAGGAATAATATTATTTGACCACTCTGGCAACATGATAGATTTAGACTCCATGAATAAGCTACTGAGCCCTCGCCCATGCGATTTCTTTACAGTCTCATACCTCAGAGCATATGTGAACCAACACATTCACAAGAGTGATCTTCTGCGTCCTCTAGTGTGGTTTGAATTTGTGATCTCCCTTTCCACAACTCCAAGGAAGCTTATATCACAGATTTACAGCAAACTTCGCTCACCGCCTATTTTAGCCAAACCTGCTTTCATAAAACATTGGGAAATAGACCTGAACATCACCATTCCTTTCACCTCTCTTCACAAAATTCTTGAACATCCTCACAGGGCCTCCCGCTGTGTCCGAATTCAGGAGAATGGCTACAAGATCCTCACAAGGTGGTACAATACGCCAGATAAATACGCACTTTTCTCTCAAACCAATTCGGACACTTGCTGGAGGTGCCTTCGGGAGAGAGGGACCTTCCTCCATATATGGTGGACATGCCCCCTGATACTAAATTGGTGGACTGAAATCTTTTCCCTGGCAAACAAAATATGTCATACCTCACTTCAGCCGTCTCCTCAATTAGCTTTACTTTCCCTTAACCAGGATGGAGACTCTCCACACACACCCTTCGTCTTTCTGCAATTATTGATTGCCGCCCGTCTGGTACTTCCCAGACTCTGGAGACAAAGTCAGACACCATCCATAGACCAATGGTTGCAGAAGGTTGATCAGTTACACAGATTCGAGGAACTATCCTCATGGGAAAACCGTACACACACTACCTTAATCAAAAAATGGCATCCTTGGTCGTCCTTCAGATCTCCCCAAAATAAAACTCCTCCCCCCCCCCTACCCCTTAATCCCCTTAACCACTAAAACCTTACATTTAGGTATTCAGAGATCTCCTAATATATATGGAACAAGAGTGTCCTTCTCACTTAAACACCAGCAGATTTCCTTCCCTCCTTTAATTAAACCAGAAACGTTATGTGCACCTCAGGATTACACAACATATCCCTCTAATGCCAGTGGTTCGAATTTTCTTTATATTCCTAATTTACATCAGATTACTCGTTATGCTATGCTCTTTGATTTTTATTTTTACTTGAATGTAAACCATAATGTATCCACTATGTCTTCATCAGTATATTGACTTGGCCTGCGTGCCATACCTTGGTACCCTGTTACCCTCTGTTCTTTATTGAAAAATCAATAAAAATATAAATAAAAAAATAAAAATAATACCCGACAATGTAACAACAGTGTCTTATTTAAAACACCAGGGAGGAACAATATCAAAAGGACCTAATAAATTTGTCAGGGAAAATCTTTTCCTGGGCCGAAAAAAAAATATAAAATAAAATCAGTAAGCTGTATATCTGCAGTTCATCTAAAAGGTTCCCAAAATCAGATAGCAGATTTTCTAAGCAGAAGGAAGCTGGACCAGTGGGAACGGTCTCTGAATATAGAGATCTTCAGACTGATCGAAAAGAGATTGAGTTCTCCCGTGATACATTTATTCGCTCCAAAAAAGAATGCAAAGGGGACACCTTCTCCCAGACTTGGAACTGGAGCCTAGCTTATGCATTTCCCTCATTCCAGCTGATACCGAGGGTGATTCAAAAGATCCTTCAAGAAAAACCAACCCTCGTACTAATAACCGCATTCTGGCCAAAGAGAAGCTGGCTTCCCATTCTCAGAAAGCTGTCTCTACAGGAACCTTGGATTCTTCTCACCAGAAATTACATTCTAACACAAGGTCCGATTGTCCACCCTCATCCAGAATTCTTCAGGTTAACAGCATGGATCCGAGATCCTAAAACGCCAGGGTCTTTCAGATAAAGTAATCTCCACACTCAGATTTAGCAGAAAGAAAATTACTTTCGCAATTTATCTAAAGATCTGGAAGAGGTTTTGTTCTTGGTCGGGCGAACCTAACCCAAATCATTCAGAACCAAACATCCAAAGAACTCTGGAATTTCTTCAGCAAGGTTTAGATCTAGGTCTTTGACTTTCTACCCTAAAGGTGCAGATCTCTCAGTGCTTTTTTCTATACAGACCTAGCAGAGCATAGATGGATTAAAAGGTTTATCAGATCAGCTTGTAGATTACAACCTTTCATTAGACCTTGTGTCCCTTCTTGGGATTTAAACATAGTGCTAAAGGAGCTAACAGCGGGTCCTTTTGAACCTCTAAATGATAGTTCAGTTAAATTCCTCTCTTACAAAACTGCCTTCCTAATAGAAATTTCTTCTGCAAGAAGATAAAGAGAGATACAAGCCCTGTCAGAGATTCCTATCTAACAATTCTGGATTCCTGGTTTTCTTCCTAAGATTGTGTCAGATTTCCATAGAAATCAAGAAATAGTACTACCTTGTTTTGTAATAATCCTAAAAATGCAAAAGAAAGAGAATACTATTCTTTAGGATGTCAGAAGATCGGTACTGAAATATCTAGAGGTTTCCAAAAGCTTTAGAGTGGTAGACAGCCTTTTAGTCCAATTCGCAGGAAAAAACAAAGGGAAGGCAGCATCCAAAGCTTCTATTGCTAGGTGGATTAGACAGATAATCTGTAGCCGTTATCAGATTCAGGGTCTTCAGTAAAAGATTAGGGCCCATTCCACCAGGGCTGTGTCTTCTACATACGTGGAGCTAGTGCATCTTTGGAACAGATCTGCAGGGCTGCGACCTGGTCCAATGTGCATACTTTTATTAGACATTATAGGCTTGATTTATCAGGATCATCAGAACTATGTTTCGGATGACAGGTTCTTCAAGCTATAGCCCCCCTTAATTGGTGATCTGTTAGGTCTCCAGTTATATGCCGTCATGGTGGTGAAATGGAAAAAAGGAGATTTTTTGTGAAACTCACCTGTAAAATCTTTTTCTCGTCTTTTCCATTGGGGGACACAGACCATGGGTATAGCTTAGAGGTATTAGTAGGAGGGACACTATGCAAATACAAAAGAGCTCCTCCTCCTCGGGCTATACCCCCCGACTCCACCAGGAGAAACTCAGGCATTGCAAAAGCAGTAGGAGAAGGAGACAAGAAAAAATAATGGAAGCCATCGGACCAAAGCCCATGAGGTCCAACCACAAACAGAAACTGAAAACCCCTCCTGCAACAGGCAGAATGGGTGGGAGCTGTGTCCCCCAATAGAAAAAACGAGAAAAAGATTTTACAGGTGAGTTTCACAAAAAATCTCCTTTTCTCGTACTTTTTTCCATTGGGGGACACAGACCATGGGACGTCCTAAAGAAGTCCATGGGGTGGGAAAAAATATCAGCACCGCCAGGAGGAACGTCCAACGGTCAAACAGGAACCACAGCCTGCAAAACCCTGTGGCCAAAGACAGCATCAGCCGAAGCCAGTGAATGCAACTTATAAAACTTCGTAAAGGTATGTAAGGACGACCAGGTGGCCGCCTTACACAGCTGAGACGCAGAGGCACGATTGCGCCTTGCCCAGGAGGCCCCAACCGCCCTAGTGGAGTGAGAGGTAATCCGAGCCGGGGGAACCCTACCACGAGCGCGATAAGCCGCGGAAATAGCCGAGCGGATCGATCGCGCCACAGTGACCTTTGAGGCCGCCAGACCCTTACGAGGTCCCTCGGGAATCACAAAGAGGGAATCTGAACGGCGGACGGAAGCGGTAGCCGTGAGATAAACTTTCAGGGCCCGTACGACATCCAGGGAATGCAGAGCGCGTTCCTTGGGGTTTGCCGGAGAAGGGCAAAAGGAGGGCAGGACAAGATCCTCGTTAAGGTGGAAGGGAGAGACCACCTTGGGCAAAAAGGAGGGAACTGGACGGAGCACAACCTTATCCTGGTGAAAAAACTGAAAAGGCTCCTGGCAGGAAAGAGTGGCCAGCTCCGACACCCGTCTGATGGAAGATATGGCCACAAGGAAGACCACCTTGTACAAAAAAAAGAGCAAGGATTTAACAAGGTAAAAAAAATCTCTTTTTATTAATTATAAATCATATGAACATTACAGGTGAGACTCAAAAGGGACAGAACATGGAGACTGGGCCACAAAAGGGCTCTGCAATGTGGAGAATCACAATGGGGGATAATGTGACCATATACAGCAGGTAACAGACAATTAACAGAAGCTGTGAATATTGGAGTAGTTGCGGGTGCAATTGCTGTCCCCTAGTGTTGAACAACTACCTAGCTCTTATTCACAGCGTCCAAGCAATGGATGCTGTAGGGTGTAATTGGACGGTGCAATATTACTCATAAAGATGGCATATAACAATAACTGTAAATCACTAGTCCCACCCTAATCCAGATACCATGTTACTGCTGAAAAATGGTGACACTGTTCCCCCACTGCTTCGACCTCAACACGTGTTTCGCCACGTAGGCTCAACACGTGTTGAGGTCGAAGCAGTGGGGGAACCGTGTCACCATTTTTCAGCAGCAACATGGGTAGGTAACATGGTATCTGGATTAGGGTGGGACTAGTGATTTACAGTTATTGTTATATGCCATCTTTATGAGTAGTATTGCACCGTCCAATTACACCCTACAGCATCCATTGCTTGGACGCTGTGAATAAGAGCTAGGTAGTTGTTCAACACTAGGGGACAGCAATTGCACCCGCAACTACTCCAATATTCACAGCTTCTGTTAATTGTCTGTTACCTGCTGTATATGGTCACATTATCCCCCATTGTGATTCTCCACATTGCAGAGCCCTTTTGTGGCCCAGTCTCCATGTTCTGTCCCTTTTGAGTCTCACCTATAATGTTCATATGATTTATAATTAATAAAATGAGATTTTTTTACCTTGTTAAATCCTTGCTCTTTTTTTTGTACAAGTTGCAGTAAGTTGGGGAGTGAGGTTTGGTTTTTGGGTTATTGTAGGCTCCCACAAGGAAGACCACCTTCCAGGTGAGAAAAGTCAGGGAGACCTTTCTCAGAGGCTCGAAAAGGGCCGGCTGCAGAGCGCGCAGGACCAAATTGAGATCCCAAGGAGGCAAAGGGGGAACATACGGGGGAACCGAATGTGCCACCCCCTGAAGAAAAGTCTTCACAGGACCCATAAGAGCAAGGGACTTCTGAAAAAAGACGGCCAGCGCCGAAACCTGACCTTTCAGGGAACTCAGCGACAGTCCCATCTCAAGCCCAGACCGAAGAAAAGACAGCACCATCGGGATGGAAAAGCGAAGGGGAGGGAACCCTGAGCTCTCACAAAAAGTCAGGAAGGCCTTCCAGGTACGATAGTAAATCCGGGAGGAAGCCGGCTTCCTCGCTCTGATCATGGTTCTAATCACTGAATCCGAGAATCCCCTCTTCTTCAGGATGGCGGTTTCAACAGCCACGCCGTTAAACGAAGAGACCGTAAATTCTGGTGGAAGAGCGGGCCCTGAGACAGTAAGTCCTTTGTCGGGAAGAGGCCATGGGGCGTCCGCCAGCATCCGAGCCACGTCTGAGAACCACGCGCGGCGGGGACACTCTGGGGCGATGAGAACGGTCGGAATCCCTTCCGCCTCGATCTTGCGTAGAACCTTCGGTAGTAGAGGAAGCAGAGGGAAGACATAGAGGACACTGAAGTCCTGCCACGGAGACACCAGCGCGTCCACCACGTACGCCTTCGGATCCCGGGCGCGAGCCAGGAACACCGGGAGCTTGTTGTTGAGCCTGGACGCCATCAAGTCCACATCCGGACGGCCCTATCTGCGGCAGATTTCTTCTAATACATCTGGATGCAGAGACCACTCGCCTGGATCCACTTTGTTGCGGCTTAGAAAGTCCGCTGTCCAGTTGTCCACTCCTGGAATGTAAACTGCTGACAACACCGGAAGGTGCGACTCCGCCCACGTTAGAATTCTCGTCACTTCCTGCATCACCATCCGGCTGCGGGTCCCACCCTGATGGTTGATGTAGGCCACAGCCGTGGCATTGTCCGATTGAATCCTCACCGGGAGGCCCGCAAGGAGAGGAGCCCAATGGAAGAGAGAGTGGAAAATCGCCCTCAGCTCCATAATGTTGATCGGAAGGCGAGACTCTGCCGCCAACCAAGTCCCTTGAACCGTGCGAGACTGGAGAACGCCGCCCCAACCCAGGAGGCTGGCATCGGTGGTGACGATCGTCCAGGAGAATGGGAGAAAGGAACTCCCCGACCTCAGGTTCATCGGCGACAGCCACCAAGGGAGAGCTGCCCGAACCCGCTGAGACAAGCGGATGCGATCGTCTAGACCCCGAGAAGTCTTGTCCCAGAGGGAAAGGATCTCCTGTTGCAACAAGCGAGTGTGAAACTGGGCATATGGAATGGCCTCGAAAGAGGCCACCATAAGACCCAGGACCCGCATGCATTCCAGTATGGAGAGAAACTGGGAGCGCAGCAGATGCGACACTGCCCCCTGGATCTGGGAGGACTTGGAGACTGTCAGGAACACTCTGGCGTACGAGGTGTCCAAAATCATCCCCAGGAAGGAGAGCTTCTGGGATGGGAGGAGAGGGGACTTTGGGAAATTGATTATCCAGCCGAACTGTTCCAGAGTCTGAACAGTGATCCGGACTCTGTCCTCGGCCTGCGGAAGCGAGGGGGCTTTTATCAGGATATCGTCCAGATAGGGCAGTAAAGGAATGCCCCTGGTACAAAGAAGCGCCATGATCGGTGCCAGGATCTTGGTAAAGGCCCGAGGGGTGGTTGCTAACCCGAAAGGAAGGGCAACAAACTGATAGTGACGACCACCAATGGCGAAGCGCAGGAATCGTTGGTGAGATTCTGCGATCGGAACATGCAGATAAGCGTCCTGGATGTCCACGGACGCGAGGAACTCCACTGGAAGAAGAGAAATAATAATGGAACGGAGGGATTCCATTCGAAACCTCCGCACCCGTAGAGACTTGTTGAGCAGCTTTAGGTCCAGGATCGGTCACACCGACCCCTCCTTCTTTGGGACCACAAACAGGTTTGAATAGAAACCTGTGCCCTGTTCCTCTGGGGGAACCGGGGTAATAACCCCCCCCCCCCCCCGGTCCAGAAGGGAGGAAACTGCCATTAACCACCCACCCTTAATGACCAGGCCACTTTTTACACTTATGCACTACACTACTTTCACCGTTTATTGCTCGGACATGCAACTTACCACCCAAATGAATTTTACCTCCTTTTCTTCTCACTAATAGAGCTTTCATTTGGGGGTATTTCATTGCTGCTGACATTTTAACTTTTTTTGTTATTAATCAAAATTTAACAATTTGTTTGCAAAAAAAATGAAATTTTTCACTTTCAGTTGTAAAATTTTGCAAAAAAACGACATCCATATATAAATTTCTCTCTAAATTTATTGTTCTACATGTCTTTGATAAAAAAAAAAATGTTTGGGTAAAAAAGAAAATGGTTTGGGTAAAAGTTATAGCGTTTACAAACTATGGTACAAAAATGTGAATTTCCGCTTTTTGAAGCAGCTCTGACTTTCTGAGCACCTGTCATGTTTCCTGAGGTTCTACAATGGCCAGACAGTACAAACACCCCACAAATGACCCCATTTCGGAAAGTAGACACCCTAAGGTATTCGCTGATGGGCATAGTGAGTTCATAGAACTTTTTATTTTTTTGTCACAAGTTAGCGGAAAATGATTTTTTATTATTTATTTTTTTCTTACAAAGTCTCATATTCCACTAACTTGTGACAAAAAATAAAAACTTCCATGAACTCACTATGCCCATCACGAAATACCTTGGGGTGTCTTCTTTCCAAAATGGGGTCACTTGTGGGGTAGTTATACTGCCCTGGCATTCTAGGGGCCCTAATGTGTGGTAAGTAGTTTGAAATCAAAATCTGTAAAAAATGGCCGGTGAAATCCGAAAGGTGCTCTTTGGAATGTGGGCCCCTTTGCCCACCTAGGCTGGTGGGCATATGTAAAATGACACCCCAAAACACATTGCCCAACTTCTCCTGAGTACGGCGATACTACATGTGTGACACTTTTGTGCAGCCTAGATGCGCAAAGGGGCCCAAATTCCTTTTAGGAGGGCATTTTTAGACATTTGGATCCCAGACTTCTTCTCACGTTTTAGGGCCCCTAAAATGCCAGGGCAGTATAAATACCCCACATGTGACCCCATTTTGGAAAGAAGACACCCCAAGGTATTTAATGAGGGGCATGGTGAGTTCATAGAATTCTTATTTTTTTTGGCACAAGTTAGCGGAAATTTTTTTATTTTTCTCTCTCTCACAAAGTCTCCCTTTCCGCTAACTTGGGACAAAAATTTCAATCTTTCATGGACTCAATATGCCCCTCACAGAATACCTTGGAGTGTCTTCTTTCCAAAATGGGGTCACATGTGGGGTATTTATACTGCCCTGGCATTCTAGGGGCCCTAAAGCGTGAGAAGAAGTCTGGAATATAAAAGTCTAAAACAATTTATGCATTTGGATTCCGTGAGGGGTATGGTGAGTTCATGTGAGATTTTATTTTTTGACACAAGTTAGTGGAATATGAGACTTTGTAAGAAAAAAAACCCCAAAAAAACTATTTCCGCTAACTTGGGCCAAAAAAAAAATGTCTGAATGAAGCCTTACAGGGGGGTGATCAATGACAGGGGGGTGATCAGGGAGTCTATATGGGGTGATCACGCCCCTGTCATTGATCACCCCCCTGTAAGGCTCCATTCAGACGTCCGTACGTGTTTTGCGGATCCGATCCATGTATCCGTAAAAAACATACGGACGTCTGAATGGAGCCTTACAGGGGGGGTGATCAATGACAGGGGGGTGATCAGGGAGTCTATATGGGGTGATCATCCCCCTGTCATTGATCACCCCCTGTAAGGCTCCATTCAGACGTCCGTATGTGTTTTGCGGATCCGATCCATGTATCCGTGGATCCATAAAGAAACATACGGACCTCTGAATGGAGCCAGACTTACAAGGGGGTGATCAATGACAGGGGGGTGATCAGGGAGTCTATATGGGGTGATCACCCCCCTGTAAGGCTCCATTCAGACGTCTGTATGTGTTTTGCGGATCCGATCCATGTATCCGTAAAAAACATACGGCCGTCTGAATGGAGCCTTACAGGGGGGTGATCAATGACAGGGGGGTGATCAGGGAGTCTATATGGGGTGATCACCCTCTTGTCATTGATCACCCCCCTGTAAGGCTCCATTCAGACGTCCGTATGTGTTTTGTGGATCCGATCCATGTATCCGTGGATCCGTAAAAAACATACGGACGTCTGAATGGAGCCTTACAAGGGGGTGATCAATGACAGGGGGGTGATCAGGGAGTCTATATGGGGTGATCAGGGGTTAATAAGTGACAGGGGGGGTGTAGTGTAGTGGTGTTTGGTGCTACTTATTACTGAGCTGCCTGTGTCCTCTGGTGGTCGATCCAAGCAAAGGGGACCACCAGAGGACCAGGTAGCAGGTATATTAGACGCTGTTATCAAAACAGCATCTAATATACCTGTTAGGGGTTAATAAAATCGCATCTCCAGCCTGACAGCGAACGATCGCCGCTGGCAGGCTGGAGATCCACTCGCTTACCTTCCGATCCTGTGAACGCACGCGCCTGTGTGCGCGCGTTCACAGGAAATCTTGCGTCTCGCGAGATGACGCGTAGATGCGTGACTGTGCGCAGAGCTGCCGCCTCCGGAACGCGATCCTGCGTTAGGCGGTCCGGAGGCGGTTAAGAGGTCCAAGGCTCTGGTCGGATCCCCCGGAACGCGAGAAGGAAAAAACTTTCCGGCGGTCTGGACGCGAACTCTATCTTGTAACCAGACGTTACAATCTCTAGAGCCCATGCGTCCTGAACATGAGCCCTCCAAACCTTCTGATAAGAGAGCAGGCGGCCCCCCACCACAAGGGGTGGGGGCGCCCCTTCATGCAGAAGACTGTTTGGGAGCCGCATGGCGGGCCGACTGTGCCCTCAGGCGCCAGGAAGGCTGGGGCTTTAAGGAGGGCTTCTTTCGGGAGTCCTGTGACCCCCCCCCCCCCAGCGGAGGAAGCAGGTGATGTCCTGTTAGAGGAGAAGCGGCGAAAGGATCGGTACAGAGACTCGGAAGTCCTAGGCCGAAAGGGGCGCTTAGACCTGGGCTGGGGAAGGGGAGAGCTCTTGCACCCAGTAGCGGCAGAGATGAACTCATCCAGTTGAACCCCAAAAAGTCTGGAACCCTCAAAGGGGAGGTTAGCAAGGGAATGCTTGGAGGAAGCGTCGGCGTCCCATACCTTCAACCAGACCTCCCTGCGCTGAATGACAAAGAGGGCTGAAATGCGGGCAAAGAGGGAACCAATGTCCATGGAGGTCTCGCAGAGGAATTTGGAAGCCTGAGACATCTGGAGGACCAAATCCAGTGTGTCAGCAGACGCATCTTGTTCCGCCAGGTCCTGGTGATGGCACAGCTCTGGCCACCCATGCCGAGGCAAAGGTAGATCGCAGGGACGTGCCCGCCAGTGAGAAAATGGATTTGGCCAGAGAATCTAGGCGCCTGTCCACAGCGTCCTGCAGAGAGGAGCCGTCCAGGACCGGGAGGGCCGTGTTTTTGGCTAACCTGGCCACTGGGGGATCCACCTTAGGGGGAGAAGACCATTTCTCCACGCTGTCCACCAGAAAAGGATAGAGAGTATCCATGCGTTTGGTGGCAGAAAACTTTTGATTAGGACGGTCCCAGGCCTCGGATATGACCGCGGAAAATTCCTCATGGACCGGAAAGGCAGCAGCCTCCGGTTTTTTTGGGAGGAAAAAGGGCAAACTCCCTCCTAGTGGAAGGAGGAGAATCCCCTTGGAGGATAAAGGTGTCCCTGTCAGCCACCATAGTGGAGAGCTTAGGCGGAAGGTCACGCTCCGTGACCTCTTCCGAGCCGGACAATTCCCCTTCAGACCTGCGCTCCCTGGGGGGGAAGAGTCGTCCGAACATGCCTCTAGACGAGGGGGGGGGGGAAGCGGAGTCATCCGAGGAGGGATGCTGTCGCTCACGCTGCCTCTTAGAAGTCAGGCGTCCTCTGCGGGAACCACTGTGAGGAGACGGAGTGGTTGGCGTCGCAGGATTGGAAACTGCCATACGTTCCATAAAGTACATGGCTGCCTTGGCGAATAGGGCCAAATCAGTGGCCGCACTGGATATGGCGGATGCCCAAGCGGGAGCCGCGGACTCCACAGAGACCGGAGAGGGGCTGGTCTGGGCAAGAGAAGGGTGATTCTGTCCAGGGGCAGGGCAGGAGGCAGAGGTACCAGTGACCGAAAGTGGAAGCAGACACTCCATACAGGACCCTATTGGGGTCTGAGAAGAGGTCTTAACAGACTTAGGCATGATGGCAACCCACAAAAGAAGGTCTAAATGCAGATGGGAGATGAAAAAATCCTACCACCCAGGCAACAGCACAGGAAAACCGACCAGAGAGGAGAAGGGGAGCAGCCACACGAAGTGAGGAGCTTGCCAGCAGACGGAGGAAGGAGCCGGAGTGAAGCGCTAGGCTCCTCCCCCAAATGAATCATAGGCGCGCGAAAAGAGCGTGCGCTCCACACTCAGGTTAAAGAAAAAAAAAAAATGGCCCCCGGCACCGCTCGGCGTAGCGGGGGTTAATGTAAGGCATGGCACCCTCAGCAGGGGTGTCGGAGGGCCTATATAAACCCGAGACCGGAGGGGGGCTGTGCGCTGCGATTGTAGACAAAGAAGCGGCGCCGCTCAGTGAACAGACATACCGCCAGATAAAAGGTTAGAAGGAGCATCCGAAGTGGAGACGCCTGCCCTAAAGAGTGCCACCATAAAACCCTGCCCCCCAGACAGACGGAATTACACCCAGTTCCCCAATAACCCAGGCAGCCCATAGGTCGTAGTGCAGAGGCAGAGAGGGAGGTAGGGGGGAGACACAGAGGATGCAGCTTTATAATTATCTGCTTCTGAAGTCTTCTCCCTCTGTCCTGTACCAGCAGGGCTCACCTCTTCAGACATCTGACTCGCCGGAGTTCAGTGCTCTGGTTGGAGGGCAGCAGCAGGTGACCCAGGGGCTGGTGGGATGCCGGAGCTGACAGGTCGAGCCCGGATCCACTTGCCTTCTTGGGGAATAATGGAGGCATCCAGAGGCATCCAGGCAGCGTCCCAAAGACGGCGGCGTGCACTCCATGGGGGACCAGGAAGGCGCCATGCCAACCTGCGTCCCCATCTAGACAAAAATACCAAAAAGGAGTAGTCATCCTCCTTCACCAGACAAAGACAGAGTTTCTCCTGGTGGAGTCGGGGGGTATAGCCCGAGGAGGAGGAGCTCTTTTGTATTTGTATAGTGTCCCTCCTACTAATACCTCTAAGCTATACCCATGGTCTGTGTCCCCAATGGAAAAAAGTACGAGAAATCTGAATTAGTGTTACCGGTAATGCCGTTTCCATAATTCCATCATGATGGCACAGAATTCTCACCCGAAAAAAGAAAAAGCAGAGTGTATATATGTGTGTGTAGATAAATAGAGTATAATACTAAAAAAAAAAAAAGTGAATAGTTTTCACAGGCACTACAGTAATTTGGTAAACACTGAGGTGGGTGGGTAATAGAATTACCGGTAAAACTAATTCAGATTTTTGGGAAAAGATTCAGCAAAACTTGTAATTTATACATTTAAGTCTCTTTTTCTGAGCTCTGTTTTACACAGGGCTACCTTTTCAGTGATTGATAGTATTCTCTGTGTAATGCTTCATTTAGACTGCCCAGTTGTCAGATTATTGAGAATGAATGTTCTGACAAACGTTTGTTCACGATAATCTGTCCGTGTACTGCAGATCACCAGATGATTAAATGATCTTTACTGTGGACACCTAAATTATGGTTTCTGGGCAGCAGACTGCACTGTCAAAACAGTACTCCACTGCTCAAAAACAATGGATTTATACTTGGACGAGCAATAGCACTAGCCATCAATTGTCCCCATACAGTGGAGGTGATCACTTCATGCATATCCAGCTCTTCACCTTCACTGATGACCAGGCAATCATCATGAAGGACCGCTTCCTTCCTGATTAATTGTCTGCCCTGATTAATTGTCTGCTAGTCCAAGCAGTGTAGATGCCTCTTAAGTGTGTAGCCATAGATAGCTGTCAGTCACTAATAAGATGGCCCCATGTACAACTGAGCTGAATCTTTTCCCATAAAACTGTAATGTTTATCAGTCTGCTCAGCTCCTCCTGCTCTAAACACATGCTGCCTACAGATTACACTGCATTTCGTGGTGACAGCTTTCCTTAAATGGGCAGTAACGTTTCAAACAACTTGTTCTCAAAGGTCACTTTATCACTGATTAAAAATGTTCATGTTATCCTCCCTAAAAACACTTCTGAAATATCTACCACTAGGGATCCCCCTTTCTAGCGATTTTGCTGTCCACTCACTGTTACTAGGTGAATCCTGTCCTTAGAAGCATAGACAGACTGAAGGAAGTGGGTGTGTCTGTCTTCACTGGCTGGCTCCAGAGCTCAGTGTGCTTCTGAACTCAGTGCAGAGGCCCCTTCCACATCTAGGGTTCAGAGCTTGAACACTGCAGATTGTTCAGCATCTCAGACCGCTATTGTCTGTATATAGACAGTCACATCTTCCCTCCAATACATAGTGCATTTCTTACTCCAGTCATAACAGAATTAATTTATTAAGTCCATGAGGGCCTCTGCATGTGTTGGTTTTAGCTTATTAGTCAGCATCCCTCACTACACTAACTCTGCATCATTTTACATAGTCCTTGTCCCGTCTGTGCTGTAATCAGTGTCCTTGTGTTCTGGATGTTTTCCCTAAAACACCCCTTCTCCCCTATAAACCATTTTCTGTAACCTGCAATTATTTTACCCTCTCCGTTCTGTCATGATAATGTGTATTCTGGAGACCTAGATCTGTGTATAAACTGTCTCTTACATACTGTGTGTGCTGAGGATAGGGCAAGGATTAGGATAGGACTCACTGGAGATTGGCCCAGGTATGGGAAAGGAAGTCTAGACCAGTATTGTACTGGCAGACTGCCTGTATTAAGATGCGCCTTCAGGCTTGAGGAGAATTGCTGGATACAGGAGCAGCACACTGGGGCAACCAGAAGTCAGTATAAGCAGATCAGAGCACTGGGGGAGGCTTCAGCAAAAGCAGTTAATTTGTGAAAAGGTCTAAAACTCAGTTACCCTTTAATCTCTTAAGGACACAGCCTTATTTTACCTTAAGGACCAGGCCATTTTTTTTAAAATCTGACCAGTGTCACTTTAAGTGGTGATAACTTTAAAACGCTTTGACTTATCCAGGCCATTCTGAGATTGTTTTTTCGTCACATATTGTACTTCATGACACTGGTAAAATGAAGTCCAAAAATTTTTTTATTTTGCATAACAAAATACCTCATTTACCAAACATTTGGAAAAATTTGCAAATTTCAAAGTTTCAGTTTCTCTACTTCTGTAATACATAGTAATACCCCCAAAAATTGTGATGACTTTACATTCCCCATATTTCTACTTCATGTTTGAATTATTTTGGGAATGATATTTTATTTTTTGGGGATGTTACAAGGCTTAGAAGTTTAGAAGCAAATCTTGAAATTTTTCAGAAATTTACTAGGGACCAGTTCAGGTCTGAAGTCACTTTGCGACCCCATTCTAGAAACTACACCCCTAAAGGTATTCAAAACTTATTTTACAAACGTCGTTAACCCTTTAGGTGTTGCACAAGAGTTAGTGGCAAATGGGAATGAAATTTGAGAATTTAATTTTTTTGCCTAATTTTCCATTTTAACCCATTTTTTCCACTAACAAAGCAAGGGTTAACAGCCAAACAAGACTATCTTTATTGCCCTGACTCTGCCGTTTACAGAAACACCCCATATGTGGCCGTAAACTACTGTACGGCCACACAGCGGGGCGTAGAGTGAAATGTGCGCCGTTTGGTTTTTGGAAGGCAGATTTTGCTGGACTGGTTTTTTGACACCATGTCCCATTTGAAGCCCCCCTGATGCACCCCTAGAGTAGAAACTCCATAAAAGTGACCCCATCTAAGAAACTACACCCCTCAAGGTATTCAAAACTGATTTTGCAAACTTTGTTAACCCTTTATTTCAAAATTTCACTTTTTTGGCAGATTTTTCATTTTAATATTTTTTTTCCAGTTACAAAGCAAGGGTTAACAGCCAAACAAAACTCATTATTTATGGCCCTGATTCTGTAGTTTACAGAAACACCCCATATGTGGTCGTAAACGGCTGTACAGGCACACGGCAGGGCGCAGAAGGAAAGGAATGCCATACGGTTTTTGGAAGGCAGGTTTTGCTGGACTGGTTTTTTGACACCATGTCCCATTTGAAGCCCCCTGATGCACCCCTAGAGTAGAAACTCCAAAAAAGTTACCCCATTTTAGAAACTACGGGATAGGGTGGCAGTTTTGTTCGTACTAGTTTAGGGTACATATGATTTTTGGTTCCTCTAGATTACACTTTTTGTGCGGCAAGGTAACAAGAAATAGCTTTTTTGGCACCGTTTTTTTATTTATTTTCAACATTCATCTGACAGGTTAGATCATGTGGTAATTTTATAGAGCAGGTTGTCACGGACACGGCGATACCTAATATGTATAATTTTTATTTATTTATGTAAGTTTTACACAATGATTTCATTTTTGAAACAAAAAAAAATCATGTTTTAGTGTTTCTATAGTCTAAGAGCCATAGTTTTTTCAGTTTTTGGGCGATTATCTTGGGTAGGGTATGATTTTTGCGGGATGAGATGACGGTTTGATTGTTACAATTTTGGCGTACATGCAACTTTTTTGATCACTTATTACTTTTTTGGGAAGTAAGGTGGGCAAAATTTCAATTTCATCATAGTTTTTAACTTTTTATTTTTATGGCGTTCACCGTTCGGGTAAAGTAACATGACCGTTTTATAGATCAGGTCGTTACGGACGCGGCGATACCAAACATGTGTAGGGAATTTTATTTTTTTCATTTTTAAATCAGTGATAAATGTGTTTTTTGATTTTTACTTTTTTTTCACTCAGACCCACTTGGTTCTTGAAGATCCAGTGGGTCTGATGTCTGTATAATACAGTACAATATATAGTGTACTGTATTGTATTTTACTTACACTTTGTCTGAACAGATCTCTGCCTTTAGCACAGATCTGTTCAGCGCCTGAGACGGCGTCCTGTTGCCATGGGAACCTTCCCCGTCTGCTCAGTAGTGGCCAGAACTGCGCAGACGGGGAAGGGTAAGGAGGGGGGCTCTCTCCCTCTCCATCGGGGGGCTGCAAAGGCACAGCAGCCACCCGATGGGAGAGGGAGCTCCCTGAGCTGTTAACCCCCCCCCCCCCCCCCCCCCCGCATTTAGCCGAGGTGCCTGATTTGAGCAGGCACCTTGTTCCGATCACAGCCGGCCCGGCGGCAGTAATCGGAACACCACATGACGTACCGGTACTTCATGTGTCCTTAAGGACTCGGGAAACATGCCGTACCGATAAGTCATGTGTCCTTAAGGGGTTAAATCTCAGCTTTTTCTGAGTTCAGTTATACATGGGGTCGTCTTATCAGTGACTGACAGCTATCTCAGTATACACACTTATGAAGAGGATACTATCAATCACTGAAAAGATGTCCTGTGTACAACGGAGCTCCGAGAGAGCAGAGCCATATAAAATCTGCTCAGCTCTTCCTGCTCTAAAACATGCTGCAGATCCCACTGCATTTCATTGTGAGAGGTTCTCAATATTGGAGTTGATAGAACAGTAGCTTTACATAGTTAATACGGTAAAAAAAAAAAGACATAAGTCCATCAAGTTCAACCAAGGGATAGGTGGGGATGCGAATCCCAGAAGGAAGTGAGACTCAGATTTCTACACATTTTCATAAGCATGTCATTTACGTTTAAGAACTCACCTAAACCATTTTTAAAACTGTCCACTGTTCCTGCTGTGACCATGTCCTGAGGAAGTCTATTCCACAGATTCACAGTTTTTACAGTAAAGAAGCTTTGACGCTTCTGGAGACTGAACTTTTTCTTCTCCAGTCGGAGGCAGTGCCCTCTTGTCTTTTGAGGGCATTTGACATGGCCGTATTTTTTATATGGCCCATTTATATACTTGTATAGGTTAATCATGTCCCCCCTTAGAGGTCTCTTCTCAAGACTAAATAAATTTAATTCTTTTAATCTTTCTTCATAACTAAGACCCTCCATGCCCCTTATCAGTTTAGTTGCTCTCCTCTGTACTTTTTCCAGCTGCAGAGCGTCCTTTCTATGGACAGGTGCCCAGAACTGGACTGCATATTCCAGATGAAGCCACACCAGCGCTTTGTAAAGTGGTAGTATTACATCCCTGCCCCGCGAGTCCATGCCTCGTTTAATGACTTAGGTTACAGAATT
The DNA here is from genome assembly GCF_905171765.1 of Bufo bufo. NCBI lineage: Eukaryota > Metazoa > Chordata > Amphibia > Anura > Bufonidae > Bufo > Bufo bufo. Next base: position 718,583,993 of record NC_053389.1, on the reverse strand, counting down.
CAGTCCAAAATTATACAAGTCTTTGTCATAGGTTTATTGTAGTCAAAGATAATACAACTGAGATTTCCAAAGGTACAGGGTATAAGGACTGAAGGCTTCTGATGGAACCAAGCGCTGGCAGCCTTCTCTTCATCACCTCGTATTGTCTGATGTAAGAAGCAGCTTACATACACTCGGTACAGGAGAATAATGAAGATCAGAAGCCTGACACAGCAAAATGATTCTGAGCGATCACATAACATTCAAATAGAAAATAAATATGAAAAGTCAGGGCAGGTGAAGAGGCACAGGCACCAGAACAACTGATAACTGCTGGATACACATCCCCCTCCTCTACCGGAGCAACATGCAGGGGGTACTATCATTTAATACAACTGTAAGGCTCCATGGACTTCACTGCTACACATTACAGAAAACCTGAAATGTAGTATGTTATAATTGATTATATTTAAAGGGGTTCTGCACTGTGTTTAAACTGATGATCTATCCTCTGGCGGGGGTCCGACACCCGGGACCCCCGCCGATCAGCTGTTTGAGAAGGCAGCAGCGCTCCAGCCTTCTCACTGTTTACCACCGGCCCAGTGACGTCACAACTAGTATCACTGGCCTGGGCGCGGCTAAGCTCCATTCCCTTGAATGGAGCTTAGCCGCGCCCAGGCCAGTTGATACAAGTCGTGACGTCACTCGGCCGGCGGTAAACAGTGAGAAGGCCGCGGTGCTGCTGGAGCGCCGCTGCCTTCTCAAACAGCTGATCGGCGGGGGTCCCGGGTGTCGGACCCCCGCCGATCAGAAGCTGATGTTCTATCCAGAGGATAGATCATCAGTTTAAACAAAGTGCAGAACCCCTTTAAATGTACTAAAACTGAGTGGTTTGTACCAAGAGAGATTAAGTGCGGTAGCCAGTTTCACGCTCCGGCAGAGAGGAGTTATTTCCAAAAAGAAGGCAAATTCCTAAAAGATGGTAGGCTCTGGGTTATGGCTTTGATGCTGGTTTTATTGCGGACAGCTACCCGCATGGCTCAGATCTCCAGACAGCTGAGGGTACTAGCTGACAGTATGGGTTGTATTCTCATATGGGACCAATTTCAGCTGTCATGAACAGTAATATTAAGAAAAATAGGTTTTGTTTTTTTACTTTAGAGAAATATATCGAGATAACTGGTACAAATTAGACATTTGTATCTTTACCTTTTCAATCTGCTTTTGACTTCGAGAGAGACAACAATAAAATAAAATATTACAGCCCTTGGCTGAGATTGACAGCCACTGAACCCTTTTGCTAGGAAATTAAAATTAACATTAACAGTTTGTTCCCCTCCTAAACAAAAAGACTAGAAGAATTTTCCTGTTATGGACTGAAAACGTTGTGAACCACAAAGCATCATGGGATAGAAGCAAGCATCTTACTGCAGGTGAAGCCCACGGGAGACACTGAGATACATCTATTCTTGAACCACACCCTTCTTTGAATGAAGGGGTAAAGAGAAGGAATATAAACCGTTTATTTTTGGCACGTTCTGCAGAGATCCCTGCAGGATGGCAGAAGCGGGATAGGTTGGCTCTCTGCCTGGACCGGCTTCTTGTCTCATTTTCCTCACACACTCGCTGCATGAGTGGGGGTGCTGGGCTGTTTCAGGCCCATAGTAGAACACAGCCATCCGGCAAAATCCACCTCCTCTTGCTCTGACGTTTTAATGAAGCTGTGAACCTAAAGGACAATCCAAGGCATGTGTTAGTGACAGAAGGAAAAATTGGCGGGAGCCCATGACATGTACGCAAAGAGATTCAGCATTTCACAGACCAGAACATTGACATTTGTTAAATCAGGAAGTCATTACCATGAGCTGTTTGAGGTCGGCTCTCTCTGCCGGATTCTTCACCAAGCTGAAGGAAAAATAAAGAAATAATATTACCAAATGTGACTTCTAATATATGGCACTCTTGTGTCTCACCTGAATTTCTGCTCATGTTAGGTGAATTCATATATTTGCTGCAGAAATTTCTGCAACTGCTCCATTCATCTGAGTGGGATTTGCAGACATCAATGTGCTTTCCACCAGGACAACCCCTGAAAAAAATGTCTGCAACAAATCTGCCAAGTGTGAATACACACTTAATGTGGCATCGGTGTTTAAGAGAAACCTGTCACCATGAAAATTCAGTGTAAGCTACCAGCGGCATGTTATAGAGTGGAAGGAGCTGAGCAGATTGATATATAGTTTATGTGAAAAGATTCAACAAAACTTGTAATTTATTCATTTAAGGCTACTTTCACACTCTCGTTTGGTGCGGATCAGTCACGGATCCGTTCAGATCTGTTTAGAACGGATCCTATTGCATTATCTTTAACATAGCCAAGACTGATCCGTCTTGAACACCACTAAAAGTCAATGGAGGACAGATCCGTTTTCTATTGTGCCAGAATGTGTCATAGAAAACGGATCCGTCCCCATTGACTTACATTGTGTGTCAGAACGGATCCGTTTGGCTCAGTTTCGTCCGGCGGAAACCAAAAAGCTGCAAGCAGCATTTTGGTGTCTGCCTCCGAAGTGGAATGGAGACAGAACGGATGCATTCTGAGTGGATAATTTTCCATTCAGAATGCATTAGGACAAAAATGATCCATTTCGGACCGCTTGTGAGAGCTCTGAACGGATCTCACAAACGGAAAGCCAAAACGCCATTGTGAAAATAGTCTAAATCGCTGCTCATTCTGAGTTAAAGGGGTTGTCCGGGTTCAGAGCTGAACCCGGACATCCCTCCATTTTCACCCCGGCAGCCCCCTGACATGAGCATCGGAGCAGTTCATGCTCCGATGCTCTCCTTTGCCCTGCACTAAATTGCGCAGGGCAAAGGCATTTTTAGGAGTTCCGGTGACGTACCGGGGCTCTCCATGGGGCTGATAGGAACCCCGGTGACGTCACCGGCACTGATGGGCGGGATTTAGCTCTGCCCTAGCCAGTAAAACGGCTAGGGCAGAGCTAAAGTCCGCCCCTCAAAGCCGGTGAAGTCACCGATCACACTGCTGGGCAGAAGTTACCGCCCGGCAGTGTGTTATTGTAAACAAAAGAGCCCGTGCCCTGCGCGATTTAGCGCAGGGCACGGGAGCGCATCAGAGCATGAGCTGCTCCGATGCTAGGCTCAGGGATGCTGCTGGGGTGAAAATAAGGGTATGTCCGGGTTCAGCTCTGAACCCGGACAACCCCTTTAAAGAGGACATTTCATGCGATTTTATTAAGGGAGATATATACCTGTACTTGCTGATGCTGCCACCCTGCTTGATTTTTTTTAAATATGCCCCGCTGGATTTCTCCCGCTCCCTGGCTGTAACGCTCTGCGCTGCGATTGGACAGCGCTACAACCAGGGAGAAGGAGACACCCACGTAGACTCAGTCTCCTCCTCCTTGCGCAGTATTAGCATACTGAGCGGGAGAAATTTGGCGGGGCATAGGAGGCATATTTAAAAAATAAATAAATAAATAAATAAAGCAGTGACCGCATTCCCAAGGCGAGTGTGCACACATAGATAGCCACCCAAATGACTCCTTAGCTCAGATGCAATTTAGATGAATAAATTACAAGTTTTACTGATAATCAACACAAAAAAATACAAACATGAAAATAAAATAAAGTAAAACAGTCTCAAACTGCAATTCCTCCTGGAGCGCAGTAGGTCTATGGTGAGGTAGGTTAGCATTCCCACTTAGTCCTGAATATTATACAAAAGACCACGCAGCTCCTAAATCCACAATGAAGTATCAGTATTCAAAAGGCAGACAAACAGTCTATTTTCAATGCAATTGATCACTGGATAAACAACGGGACTTCCTCTCCACCGTTTTATTAGGAAGCTAAATATTACTAAATATAGGATGTCGAACCCAAAACAAATTGCAAGAGAAGGAGGAAATTGTGATATTATCCACACTAGTTTACGCGGAAAAAAAAAATCTAGTTTTTTTTCCGCAACCCAAAAAAAAATATGAGTGTGTTGAGGCCTTTAAAGGGCTGTCACCCCACTAAACAGATTTTTTTTTTTGTGTACTTATAATCCCCATCATGCGATATTGCTATACCTTATGTTATTAATAATTTTCGTTCAGTAGAAACCCGCCACCTCCTCTTGTTGATTGACAGGGCCAGCCGCGATCTCCTCCTCCGGCCAGCCCTGTCAGCATTTCAAAAATCGCGCGCCTGTGTTGATTCGGCGCAGGCGCTCTGAGATAAGGAGGCTCGCCTCCTCAGCGCGCCTGTGCCGATGACGTCTTCTCTTTCGGTGACGTCATCGGCGCAGGCGCACTGAGGGAGTGCTGAGGAGCCGAGCCTCCTTATCTCAGAGCGCCTGCGCCGAATGAACACAGGCGCGCGATTTTTGAAATGCTGACAGGGCCAGTCGGAGGAGGAGATCGCGGCTGGCCCTGTCAATCAACAAGAGGAGGGGGCGGTTTTCTGCAGCTGCTACCAGCAAGTAGACGCCCTACTTGCTGGTAGAAAGGTAATTAGCATATTATAAAAGTAAGTTTTTTGCTAAATCTACTGAACGAAAATTATTAATAACATAAAGGTATGGCAATATCACATGATAGGGATTATAAGTACACAAAAAAAAAAAAAAAAAACACACACACAACACACACTTTAGTGGGGTGACAGAAGCCCTTTAAGAGAGGTTTATTAAAAGAATTAGAGAAGATATATACATGAACCTTACGTATGGGGAAAGACAGGGTTTGAAGTCATTGGAAAACAATAAGCATATACCGTAGTTATAAAGCCAGCAGATAAGGGGGGAGGGGTGATAGTTTTAGATAAAGAAAAATATGAATATGTGATGCAAGGATTATTACAAGATGAGAAAACATGCAAGAAACTTAAAAAAGACCCGACTATTAATTTAAAATAAGAAATTGAGACGTTGTTATTAAAAAAGGGAAGAGAAGAAATGATTTTAAATAAGAAAGAATATGAATATTAGGGAATTAAGCATCCAGCTATTCCTGTTATCTATTATTTACCTAAGATACATAAGAGCACTATGGATCCCCCCGGAAGACCAATAGTGTCAGGGATTAATTCCCTACAAGTCGCTTGTGTGAATATGTGGATTTCTACCTGCAAAAATATGTAACTGGCACCCCTGCATATGTGAAAGATACAGGGGATGTAATAAAATGATTGACAAATTTTGGTCCCTATACTGAACATGTACTATTTGCGACTGTGGATGTTACATCCCTTTATACAGTAATCCCTAGGGAGAAAGGGAAAAATGTGGTGGATTATTTTATCAAGAAAGATCCTGAGAGGACATCTGAACAGAGGATTTTTATATTTGAATGTCTAGAATTCTGTCTATGCCATAATTATTTTTGGTTCAACGGAAATTTTTAATTTACAGTGCAAAGGGACAGCGATGAGGGCGAAATTCGCCCCCAGTTTCGCTAATTTAATCATGGCCGCGTGGGAGGAGGAATTTATAAGTCCTAAGTTGAGGATACATAGAGATGAAGGGAGGTCTAGTATTTTGGAAAAGATTTATAGACGATTGTTTGCTCATATGGAAAGGGGATATGTTGGGATTGGCAAGATTTTTAGTTTATATAAATGAGAAAAATGAGTCTATTAGTCCCACCTCCATAAATTTTTTGGATTTAAATATTTTTATAGAAGGGGCAAAAATTAAGACCAAAACCTACTTCAAACCGACTGATGTGAATGGGTATATTGAAACCTCCAGTTGTCACCATAAGCCTGGTTAAAAAATATTCCAGAAGGAATATTCCAATATTCCAGTTAAAAAGAGTCCACCGGAATTGTACGGATTGGCAAGATTATGAGGAACAAAGTACATTAATTGAGCAAAGGTTCCTAGAAAAAAGAAAAAAAACTTTTTGCAAAAATGTAAAGAGGATGTGGTGAAAGAAGGGGAGAAAAATAAAAATAAAGAAGAAAAGAAGGGGGAAAACAAAATGGCTCCTGCAAAGGAAAGAAAGGAGGAATTGGAGAATGGGAGGGTTAATCCCAGAAAAAACTACTATAACCTTCAGAAAAGCCCCAAATATTAAATACAAATTGGTGAATAGATTTTTTTACCTATTAATCAACAAAAACAAACACCAATTCACATGGTGCGGTTTTTGTGCACCTTGCAAGAACCATCCAAAGGGAAATAGACAAAACGGAATCTATTGTTGAATGGATTAGGCGGTGGCTGAGGGACAGACAACAGAGGGTTGTAGTCAATGGAGTATATTCAGACCATGGTCTTGTTACCAGTGGGGTACCTCAGGGATCTGTTCTGGGACCCATATTGTTTAATATCTTTATCAGCGAAATTGAAGAGGGCCTCGATGGTAAGGTGTGTCTTTTTACTGATGACACAAAGATTTGTTACAGGGTTGATGTTCCTGGAGGGATACACCAAATGGAAAAGGATTTAGGAAAACTAGAGGAATGGTCAAAAATCTGGCAACTAAAATTTAATGTTGATAAGTGCAAGATAATGCACCTGGGGCGTAAAAACCCAAGATCAGAATATAAAATCAGTGATACAGTCCTAACCTCAGTATCTGAGGAAAGGGATTTAGGGGTCATTATTTCAGAAGACTTAAAGGTAGGCAGACAATGTCATAGAGCAGCAGGAAATGCTAGCAGAATGCTTGGGTGTATAGGGAGAGGAATTACCAGTAGAAAGAGGGAGGTGCTCATGCCGCTCTACAGAGCACTAGTGAGACCTCATTTGGAGTATTGTGCTCAGTACTGGAGACCATATCTCCAGAAGGATATTGATACTTTGGAGAGAGTTCAGAGAAGAGCTACTAAACTGGTACATGGATTGCAGGATAAAACTTACCAGGAAAGATTAAAGGACCTTAACATGTATAGCTTGGAAGAAAGACGAGACAGAGGGGATATGATAGAAACTGCTAAATACATAAAGGGAATCAACAAGGTAAAAGAGGAGAGAATATTTAAAAGAAGAAAAACTGCTACAAGAGGACATAGTTTTAAATCAGAGGGGCAAAGGTTTAAAAGTAATATCAGGAAGTATTACTTTACTGAGAGAGTAGTGGATGCATGGAATAGCCTTCCTGCAGAAGTGGTAGCTGCAAATACAGTGAAGGAGTTTAAGCATGCATTGGATAGGCATAAGGCCATCCTTCATATAAGATAGGGCCAGGGGCTATTCATAGTATTCAGTATATTGGGTAGACTAGATGGGCCAAATGGTTCTTATCTGCCGACACATTCTATGTTTCTATGAATTGAGGAGATAGTGTCTAGAAGTAAAGTGATTTGTGTTAAAGGTGAAGTGTCATGCGAATGTATGGGGGTGATCTCCATGAGGAAGTGCCCTTGCGGCATCCACTATGTAGGGAGGACCCTGAGAAAACTCAAAACAAGTGTGCAAGAACATATACATATAAAAAGGGGTGGAGACGCATAGTGTGTCAGCTCACTATAAAAAGGACATAATAAAAATCCAGGTTTAAAATTTGTGGGTTTGGAGAAAGTATTGACAAAGCGGAGAGGGGAGGATCCTATTGCAAAAATTAATAAGAAAGGTGGAATGGATCTATCGCCTGGGCACTTTGCAACCCACCGGATTTAATGTTGAGCTTGACATCAAGACTTGTATTAAATGAAAAAATGGAGGAATGTAGAACTTGGGATCTAACCTGTAATAGAGATTAATGTATGTGGGGATTTATCATGTGATTAGAATAGAAGGATCGGAGGTATCAATGGTATTTAAGCACCATGCAATTGTTTAAAAGGAGCTGAAATAATAGAGAAAGTAGACTATTTAATTGCCGGGTCTGAAAAAATAATGAAGTGTTTTTGATTGGATATGGCTATGTGGACAAGATAAGCTCATGAGATGATTATGCTGCGATTTGTATGATGTAAATGAGAGAATATGTATGAAATAGTCTTTTTTTAATGTTTTTAAATGACTCATTTTATTTGAAAAAGGCGTCTCTTAGGAGGTATTAGTGACAACGCCCATATACCATCATAAAATGGAGGGTGTTAGTTTAGTACGGAGCTGCCCCTGACGAAGCAAGGAGCGAAAACCCAGGTCGGGCAGGTGGAGAAAAAGACGCACAGTATCATTTTATATGCATTCATTTGTTTTAAACTTTGTAAGTACAATAAAAAAAATAAAAAAGCATGATCATAAGAACCCTTGCGGTACTTCACTATGTTGGGTTGTCTTGCTAATATTTAGGAGACAAGTTTTGCTGAAGCTTTTCCCATAAAACTATACATCAATCTGCTCAGCTCCTCCTGCTCTAGAACATACTGCCTGCAGGTTACGCTGCGTTTTCATGGTGACAGATTCCCTTTAAGGATTGCGTTAAAAAAAACAAAAAAAAAAAACAGTAAAGGGTTAAACAATGATTTCCAAATCATATTTCTATTTAGTACGCCTTGAAAAATGTGTTTACAATAGGAACTTCATAACTCAAAATTAGCTTGGTGTAAGGGCAGGAAAAGCTAAATTTTAATGTTTTAGTGCTTTTGCCTGTCCCTAGGTACAAAGCATCTTAAGGCAGGCTTAAATCAGTTTACCATCCCTACTTCAAAAGTGAGACCTCCCCTGTGTACTAGGGCATTTTTGACCAGATACCAAGGGACCCCAAAAGCACCCTGGTTGGGAAGCACCACCCTACGCAATGACTATATTCCCCATAAAATAGCACTTCTCAAACACTTTTTTTCCCCATAACTCTGCACTGAGCTGTTCCTCTGTTATTCCTCCTAGATGTTTAGGAATAAAATGAATTGCCAACTGAGTGCTACCAGTAAGGAGTGTGTCCCTGCATAATACGACACTGGCAGCACTGACTGGGAAGTATCAAACTGTGTAGAGAACACACCCTCAACTAGCATCACCCAGTTGTCAATTTGTTCACACATTTTTAAGAGAGACATAAAGGCATGACAAATCAGTTTTTAAAAAATGTGCTCCAGAATTATTTTATGGGGAATAGAATATTTACTACTAAGAGGCATGAAGTGATAGATCTTTTCTAACATGCATCACGGTATATGATTTTGCATCGAACAGATTGAAGACTGATCTGCAGCTAGCAGAGGAAGTGGTTGCTGCTGGAGTCTGCTGATAGTCGGCCGCATGGATCCGGAGACAAAGTAGATTTGTCAGCAACAGCCTCTATGTAGAGTATTAGCAAATTAGGGAAGTAAAGATAATGGAATTCCCCAACACATTAGTTTATGCTACAGTCAGGTCCATAAATATTGGGACATCGACACAATTCTAACATTTTTGGCTCTATACACCACCACAATGGATTTGAAATGAAACGAACAAGATGTGCTTTAACTGCAGACTGTCAGCTTTAATTTGAGGGTATTTACATCCAAATCAGGTGAATGGTGTAGGAATTACAACAGTTTGCATATGTGCCTCCCACTTGTTAAGGGACCAAAAGTAATGGGACAGAATAATAATCATAAATCAAAACTTTCACTTTTTAATACTTGGTTGCAAATCCTTTGCAGTCAATTACAGCCTGAAGTCTGGAACGCATAGACATCACCAGACGCTGGGTTTCATCCCTGGTGATGCTCTGCCAGGCCTCTACTGCAACTGTCTTCAGTTCCTGCTTGTTCTTGGGGCATTTTCCCTTCAGTTTTGTCTTCAGCAAGTGAAATGCATGCTCAATAGGATTCAGGTCAGGTGATTGACTTGGCCATTGCATAACATTCCACTTCTTTCCCTTAAAAAACTCTTTGGTTGCTTTTGCAGTATGTTTTGGGTCATTGTCCATCTGCACTGTGAAGCGCCGTCTAATGAGTTCTGAAGCATTTGGCTGAATATGAGCAGATAATATTGCCCGAAACACTTCAGAATTCATCCTGCTGCTTTTGTCAACAGTCACATAATCAATAAATACAAGAGAACCCGTTCTATTGGCAGCCATACATGCCCACGCCATGACACTACCACCACCATGCTTCACTGATGAGGAGGTATGCTTAGGATAATGAGCAGTTCCTTTCCTTCGCCATACTCTTCTCTTCCCATCACTCTGGTACAAGTTGATCTTGGTCTCATCTGTCCATAGGATGTTGTTCCAGAACTGTGAAGGCTTTTTTAGATGTCGTTTGGCAAACTCTAATCTGGCCTTCCTGTTTTTAAGGCTCACCAATGGTTTACATCTTGTGGTGAACCCTCTCTATTCACTCTGGTGAAGTCTTCTCTTGATTGTTGACTTCGACACACATACACCTACCTCCTGGAGAGTGTTCTTGATCTGGCCAACTGTTGTGAAGGGTGTTTTCTTCACCAGGGAAAGAATTCTTCGGTCATCCACCACAGTTGTTTTCCGTGGTCCTCCGGGTCTTTTGGTGTTGCTGAGCTCACCGGTGCGTTCCTTCTTTTTAAGAATGTTGAAAACAGTTATAATGATGGCTTGCTTCACTGATCGTGATGGCTCTTTGGATCTCATCTTGTGAGTTGACAGCAACAGATTCCAAATACAAATAGCAGACTTGAAATGAACTCTGGACCTTTTATCTACTCATTGTAATTGGGATAATGAGGGAATAACACACACCTGGCCATGGAACAGCTGAGAAGCCAAATGTCCCATTACTTTTGGTCCCTTAACAAGTGGGAGGCACATATGCAAACTGTTGTAATTCCAACACCGTTCACCTGATTTGGATGTAAATCCCCTCAAATTAAAGCTGACAGTCTGCAGTTAAAGCACATCTCGTTCACTTCATTTCAAATCCATTGTGGTGGTGTATAGAGGCAAGAATTTTAGAATTGTGTTGATGTCCCAATATTTATGGACCTGGCTATTTATTATCAGCAATTTTGAAAACTGTGGCATCTGTGTGAAGAGGAAAAACTGCAATGGAGGAATCCAGTGGGCGCATCTACCTGGTATAAGGTAAGTTGATTCATTAAACAGATATAGTATATTTTCTAAAGAAAGAGACTGCAGATGAAAATCAATTTTTTTAAGGAATTCTCTGAGATTTAGAACTGACATAAGAAAATGAAAAAAGTCAATTTTCATCTAAACACTTTGTAATATCTTATCTCTGCAAATATACGATCACTTGAGTTTATGGGCCCAAAGCCTGGAGGCCGATTCTGCTGACAAAAGTTCCTGTTCTGATTTCTGTCAAACGGTGTCATGAGACATTGCATGGCTCTCAATCAACAAATATAAAGATGTACCTACATAACACACTGCTATTCAAGCCAGGTCAAAGGTATACGTTAGAATTCACACCAGGTCTTCAAGACAATGCTGTGCCTTATAGGAATCAGAACCGGAAATGTTGTCAGAAGCCTTCTTCAGGCGTTGGACCAGCAACTTCAAACAATCATTTTTATGATATATTTATTTAGAAACAGATTTACAATTTGAATGTCCAATAAAAGGGTCTTTTCCTAATTTTTTTCTGATAGGTATCCTTTAAAAGGAACCTGACACCATGAAAATGCAGCGCAATCTGCAAGCAGCATGTGATAGAGCAGGAGGAGCTGAGCAGATTGATATATAGTCTCATGGGAAAAGATTCAGTAAAACTTGTGATTTATTCATTTAAATCTCTGCTCTTTTTATCCTTAGGAGTCATGTGGGCGGTCCTAACTCAGTAACAGCGTTCCCTGTATTATACAAGGTTAGCTGTCAATTACTGAGTGGTACCGCCCACATGACTGCTGAGATTTCAATGAATAAAGTACACAATATACTGACTCTTTTCCCATAAAAAGCTATAATCAATCTGCTCAGCTCCTCCTGCTCTATAAAATGCTGCCTGCAGACTGATCTGCATTTTGATGACATGTTTTCTTTTAAGAACAAGTCTAATTCACTGTAGCATGGACATTTCTGAAACAGCAATTCATGCCCCATGACAATGCGTGAGGCCTTCAACTGACACCTAGAGGACTGTGTTTCCTTCCAGACATCCATGAAGTGTAATTCACTTGTACAATATAAGCAAAGGAACAGGATACATCTGCCTGCATAATGGTCATACCCACCATTTATTCACAAAGTCCTGGAACTCTGCTCCAAACACTCCACTGGGCAACTTCGGAGGTGGCTGAAAGTGGAGAAGAAACTGCATTACACAGAGAATTATGTAAAATATGTAAAAACACAATAAATACACAATAAGTAAAGGGAAGAGAAGCATCCCAATACTTTTCTGGTGTATTTCTCCAAAACGACCTGACAAACAATGCTTTGATTCAAGAGAAAATGTTCTCTTTAGAGCTTGGTGACTTTGCAAAATGATTTTGTGCAAATAAAACTGAAAAGTGGATTAGAGGCTTTACATAGGCCAATGATCAGTGCAACTATTGGTAAGGAGCATTCCTAGGACCTGTGTAAAGGATCCGCTGATCACCTGATGAATGAGTGAAAACCTGCATCAGGCTGGGTGGCTTTGCCTGCTTCATGGTGGCCTGGATCTCTTTCAGAGGAGCATGGATCAACTGGCTTATGACAGTTCTCCACTTCAAGTCCAGGGTAAGTGAATCAAAGTCTTAAGGCCCCCATACCCATTAGTGTATCGTTGGCTAAAGATGCTGAAAATGTCAGGTTTGGCCAAAAGTCCAATGTGCCCACAGAGCTCCTGAACCTATTAGATGATGTTGAGGGGAGAAGGATCGAGTGAAATTAATATTTTCTCCCCAATCCTATTGTTCTCCTGGTAGTAAAACCACTGCCAGTAGCGTCTGTCAGCAGTTTTCTCCCCACTGAGTACAAGTACACCTTAGGCCAAAACAAATGTGTATAGGTATGGGGTAGCCAGGAGAGATAACTGTCTGCCGAACCATCATTCAGCCATCAGCTATTGGAGTATAGCTGTCTTTAGGCTAGACATACGTGGCATCTTCTGCAGCTCAAGAGCCCCTTGTTTCCTTCCCCACAGCAACAAATTGTAAGCTGTAGAGACAACGTGACGGCTGTCCCACCATGTTTTTTAGGATGTGAGCAAAGAATTACACAGTTAACCCCATATAAATAGAAAATAGAAAAAAAAACACAAGACTAACTGATCCTGGACAAACTTCTTCTTAATGCAGTACACACAAAGAGAGAGGCAAGTAACATGCACAGGAGACACCAACACATAAATGGACTGAAAATTTACCTCATTCACTATATAATCCAGTAACTCAAAAATGGCCATAGGAGGTCGGCTGTCCGGACCATAGGCTGCAAAAAAGCAAAGCAATAGAGTTAGAGTTTTAGAGATTACAACACAAGATAATGTCTGTGGAGAGCAGCAGCTCTGAGTGCAAAAAAATTACTTGATGGTTTAAAATGTTTAGCACATTTCAGAAGTTAAATTATTATTTTTTTTTTAATTAGTACATGTCACAGACGTCACTGTGCCCCATCAGCCTTAAAGGGGTTATCCCATCAAAAGGATCCTCGCTTTATTTGTCCACGCTGCGACAATGATCATTTTCCTAAATATAATGTTTAAGCCAATTCCTACCCTTCTCGCTAAAAACCTGCCCCTTTTACCTCATTGTTGTACTGTGTCCTCCCTTAGTTACAGACACCTTTTGCCGGCCGAATGCAATGGCCGCGCATGCGCGGCGAGCGAAACCACCTTCCAGTGTGTGGCTGCATTTCTTCCATGAACGTGCACGCCGCCAGCCGCGCATGCGCGGTTCTTCATTCCCTTGTGCTGCTTCTGAAACAGAGCCGCGGAATGCAGGACGTGAGAGGGTAGAGAAAGCGCTGCGGCATCTCCCAGAATGAAGTTCGGTTATAACGGGAGCGCGCACTCACGTAAGGGAGGCGGAGTCAACTGATTAGCAGAGCGCTGACGAGCTGCCCATCAATAGAAAGAACAACGCCCCAGGAAATAGGCGTTAGTACAGAGTGAACAGGAGACGCGGCGATGAAATTAGAAGGTGGGATAACCCCTTTAATTATTGTGTCCAAACTTTTGGAGATGGAAATTGTTATCGTTAATATGAGGTAATTGGCAACTATCTCACAAGGGGTTATTTTGCCGTCCTCTGGATCAACGCTGTACAATAATAAGTTGCATTTGATGGATATGTTTTTTTTTTTTCAATGTTACTATGCCATCATGCACACAACCTAATTAGACTCATTTGCATACATTAAAACATAATTTTTCACAGCAACGAGGGCAGATATGAACATGGGACCAACACAGATGCCTTCAGCTGCCAAGTACACATGTAACAGGTCAGCCAGTGTCATAGGTACTGTGAGAGGTTTGGTCTGGGAAAACAGGTATTTTCCTCTCAGCATGTGCTGCTGGGCTGATTTACAGCCAGGTAAGGTCAAATACCGGACAGGACTTTAAATGCCAGTCCGGGTTTTGGCAGCACCTGGCTGTCCTTAAATAGGCAGCTGGGCTCAGAAGGCATGTCTCTGTGTCGAGATCTGGGAGCCTTGTGTCTGGATGAAGGCTTGCTACCTGTTTGGCGTGAAAACAGGTTGGCAGGTTGGTGCTGCTATGAGCAAAGACTCTGTGGCAGAATTGCCGCATGGTGAGAATTACCACCAACACCACAAGGTGACTTTTTGTTTGAATAGGACTGCTTGTTTTGTCGCTTGCCTAAAGTGTAAATAAAACACTGAACTGTTTGATCCAAAAAACTTGTTGTTGCCTCTATACTGCGTCCGCTAATCCTGTCTACCAGAGCGAGTCCCCACAATTGGTGGAGGATGCGGGCAAACCCCGGAAATCTCCACCCCAGCCCCGGAGATTTGAGCCGATAAAACTCATCCGGGATGTACCCACGGCGGACCTGGCTCCAATAGTTTTCTAGCGGTGTCAGGAGCCTGGCCATGTAAGGGCTAACTGTCCCCATCAGATTGAGCCCATGGACACTAACTACAGCTACCGTCAGTCGCTATATGCCAGGAGGCTGTGTGCAACAGGTGCCCCAGAGTCTCTACATCACTTGTGCCAGGTGGAAGTGGGAGACACTCTGGCGGAGGCTCTGCTGGATTCAGGGAGTCTGGTGACCCTAGTAAGGGCTACCCTGGTACGGTCCACTGAGTATACTGGCCGGAAAGTCGGGGTGATGTGCATCTACGGAGACTTAAAAGACTACCTCACCGCGCTGGTGTCTCTAAACATGGTGGCCGGTAGATGAACCCACGAGGTGGCTGTCGCCGCAAATCTACATTATGAACTCATAATAGGGAGAGACTTCCCGGCACTGTGGCCTGCTATGAGAGTGACTGATACCCATAACACAGGGGTAACCCTAGCAGAGTGGCCGGCTCAGGGGGGAAACCAGCACCCTGGGAACCTGAGACCGAAGGGGCAGCGGTAGGAGTGACTGCCACTTCGGTGGAAGAGGGGGAGACAACCCCACTAAGTGTGATGGTGGGAGACTTGGAGGACTTGCCGCCGGGTCCTGAATTGGCAGACCTCAATGTCTCCGGGGATAATTTTGGTACCGCCCAACTTCGGGACCCAACCCTATCCCGCGCCTGGGAAAATGTATTAATAGTAGATTGTGAACCACAACAACCTGGGGGAGAGTCAGTGTTTCCCAGTTTTGTGGTTAATCAAGATATGTTAAAAAGAAAAAGGGGGTCAGTCAGCACATCCCAATGCGCAGGCGCACGTTGCTATGGCTGAGAACAACACTGTAAAACAAAACATGCAATGCAACAGCTCTCTGCAAACCAAATTAAGTACAAAAATGCTTAATAATTGCTAGTTCTTTACTTATAAATTAGAGATGCTTGGCAAATCATTTTGTACTAAATTATTTGATCCCGTCTGCCGCACGTCAAGGCGATCTCTGTAAGACTGGTTCCTAACACTAAATTCTACCTGTTATCTGCCATGAGGGCTACCATACAATTCAGGGAGTGTAGGTTTCACATGCATGCTGGGCCTGCTTTTATTTCTGTCATCTTTGGTGCCAAAATTGCTTTGATTTGCCAAGCATCTCTAATTTATAAGTATAGCCTTAGCAATTATTATGCATTTTTGTACTTAATTTGGTTTGCAGAGAGCTGTTGCATTGCATGTTTTGTTTTACAGTGTTGTTCTCAGCCATAGCAATGTGCGCCTGCGCATTGGGATGTGCTGACTGACCCCCTTTTTCTTTTTAACATATCTTGATTAACCACAAAACTGGGAAACACTGACTCTCCCCCAGGTTGTTGTGGTTCACAGTGTTTCCCAGTTTTGTGGTTAATCAAGATATGTTAAAAAGAAAAAGGGGGTCAGTCAGCACATCCCAATGCGCAGGCGCACGTTGCTATGGCTGAGAACAACACTGTAAAACAAAACATGCAATGCAACAGCTCTCTGCAAACCAAATTAAGTACAAAAATGCATAATAATTGCTAAGGCTATACTTATAAATTAGAGATGCTTGGCAAATCAAAGCAATTTTGGCACCAAAGATGACAGAAATAAAAGCAGGCCCAGCATGCATGTGAAACCTACACTCCCTGAATTGTATGGTAGCCCTCATGGCAGATAACAGGTAGAATTTAGTGTTAGGAACCAGTCTTACAGAGATCGCCTTGACGTGCGGCAGACGGGATCAAATAATTTAGTACAAAATGATTTGCCAAGCATCTCTAATTTATAAGTATAGAACTAGCAATTATTAAGCATTTTTGTACTTAATTTGGTTTGTAGAGAGCTGTTGCATTGCATGTTTTGTTTTATCAAGATATGTTGTATCGAGTAAACCAACTATGGGGTAAGCCTATTGAACAGTTGGTGGTCCCCAAGGCTCATTGCAAGCTTGTGTTAGATCTAGCCCACCAACACGCTCTCGGGGGTCACCTGGGGTTGCAGAAAACTCAGATTCGTATTCTACAGCGGTTTTACTGGCCCAGCATATTCAAAGAAGTGGAAGAGTTTTGTAAGTCTTGCCCAATGTGCCAGATAACTAGCCGCCAGCCACATTTCCGTAGTCTCCTAGTACTTCTCCCGATTATCGAAGTACCGTTGGACCGAATAGCTATAGACTTCATAGGCCCAGTACTA
Organism: Bufo bufo; assembly: GCF_905171765.1. NCBI lineage: Eukaryota > Metazoa > Chordata > Amphibia > Anura > Bufonidae > Bufo > Bufo bufo. The sequence goes on along the minus strand of NC_053389.1, from coordinate 718,566,968 downwards.
AAGTCCGCAAGACACATCTTAGTCATTCTAGACTATGCCACTTGGTACCCGGAGGCGGCGCCACTGCGACATACTTCAGCCAAGCTTATAGCTAGGGAGTCAATGGAGATGTTTTCCCCGAGTAGGATTACCTAAAGAGGTTCTGATCGACCAGGGGACCCATTTGATGTCCAAGGTGATGAGGGAACGCTGTAAGTTGCTGCACATAAAACTACAGACGTCCGTTTATCATCCGCAAACGGACAGTCTGGTAGAACGGTTTAACCAAACATTTTAAAAAATATATGTTGAAAAAGGTAGTGTCTAAAGATGGGAAAGACTGAGACCTCCTTCTGCCCTATGTCATGTTCGCAGTGCGAGAGGTACCCCAGGCCTCTACTGGGTTCTCGCCCTTCGAACTGCTACATGGCAGACACCCTCGCGGTCTCTTGGATGTGGCCAAAGAGGTGTGGGAACAACCCACTCCACATAAAAGTGTCATTGAGTACGTTACCCAGATGCAAGATCGGATAGACACAGTGTTGCCTCTTGTTAGGGAGCATATGGAGGCAGCTCAGAGAGCCTAGAGTCGGGTCTATAATCGGCAGGCTTTGGTCCGGATCTTTAACCCGGGTAATCGGGTTTTGGTTCTGGTGCCGACCGTGGACAGTAAGTTCCTAGGTGGCAGGGGCCCTACGAGGTACTCGAGAAAATTGGAGATATAAACTACAAGGTACACCAGCCAGGGCGGTGAAAGCCGGAACAGGTTTACCATGTGAATTTACTCAAACCGTGGAAAGATAGGGAGACCTGTAATGAAGACAGCCCGCGGCCGGGTTTTCTAGAAGAGGTACCAGCCCCTCTGATGCAAGAGAGGCGGCTGCCACAGTAAAAATTGCTGACAGCCTCTCCTCTAAACAGACTCAGGAGGCCAGGGAGTTTGTTAGTCGGAACACGGATGTGTTCTCGGACCTCCCTGCACGCACTTCCGTAATCCAGCATAACATTGTCATTGAGCCTCAGGCAAAAGTCAGATTAAAACCATGCCAAGTGCCCGAGGCTCGGCGACAAGCCATATATCGGAGGAGGTGCAGCTAATGTTGCAGCTAGACGTCATTGAGGAGTGAAAAAGAGTGGGCCAGTCCTATAGTATTGATACCCAAGCTGTACGGGACTTTGCGGTTTTTCAATGACTTTCGAAAACTTAACGAGATTTCCAAATTTGATGCGTACCCATGCCCCAGCTGGATGAGCTAATCGAGAGGTTAGGTTAAGCCCGGTATTTTTCTGCTTTGGACCTCACAAAATGGTACTGGCAGGTGCCCTTAACGGAGGCTGCCAAAGACAAAACTGCCTTCATCACGCCTGAGGGGCTGTATCAATATAAAGATCTTACCCTTTGGTCTGCATGGCACCCCCGCCATTTTTCAGCGACTGATGGACATTGTGCTTCATCCACATAGTCGGTACGCTTCGGCTTACCTGGACGATATGGTCATCCACAGTACCGACTGGGAAAGTCGATAGGATGTGCGATATGGTTAGAAGAGACTAAGTATGTCATTAGGCACGGAGTCATCAAACCCCAAGGGATCAAAATAGAGGCGATACGGAATTGGCCCCGACCTGTCACCACTAGGCAAATAAAGTCATTCCTGGGAATGGTGGGCTATTACATGAGGTTTGTTCCCCACTTTGATACTCTAGCCGCGCCCTTGACAGGACTCTTGAAGGGACACAAGTCAATGATGGTTCGCTGGGATGATCGGGCAGAAGAGGCTTTCTCCGCTTTGAAGTCGGCCCTGTGCAGGTTCCCGGTTTTAGTGACGCCCGACTTCAAAAAGGGAGTTTATAGTACAGACCGATGCCTCCGAAATAGGCCTTGGTGCTGTACTGTCTCAGGAAGTCAACAGGGAGGAGCATCCCGTTGTCTTCTTCAGCCGTAATCTCACCCCAGCCGAGGTATAGTATAGTGGAGAGAGAGTGCCTGGCTATCAAGTGGGCACTAGAATCTCTCCGCTATTATTTATTGGGGAGAACATTCCGCCTGGTGACTGACCACCCCCCTCTCAAGTGGATGAGCCAGGCCAAGGATAGAAATGGCAGGGTCACCCGATGGTTTCTCTCCCTACAAAACTAAGTTTTCTGTGAAACACAGGGCAGGCCGGTTACAGGGAAACACGGATGCCCTGTCCTGGGTACACTGTCTGGAGTGTGTTCACCCCCTCAGGGTTGAACAAAGGGGAAGGGTATGTGACACAGTGAGAGGTTTGGTCTGGGAAAACAGGTATTTTCCTCCCAGCATGTGCTGCTGGGCTGATTTACAGCCAGGTGAGGTCAAATACCGGACTTTAAATGCCAGTCCGGGTTTTGGCAGCACCTTGCGGTCCTTAAATAGGCAGCTGAGCTCAGAAGCCATGTCTTTGTTGAGGTCTGGGAGCCTTGTGACTGGATGAAGGCTTACTACCGGTTTGGCGTAAAAACAGATTGGTGCTGCTATCAGCAAGGACTCTTTGAGGCAGAATTGCTGCATGGTGAGAATTACCACCAACACCGCAAGGTGACTTTTTGTTTGAATATGACTGCTTGTTTTGTCGCTTGCCTAAAGTGTGAATAAAACACTGAACTGTTTGATCCAAAGAACTTGTTGTTGCCTCTATACTGCGTCCGCTAATCCTGTCTACCAGAGCGACTCCCCACAGTAGAAATCTGCTGACAGATGCCCTTGATCAGACTAAGACCTCATGCACACAAACGTAATTTCAATCCAAATCCAGTAGTTACTAAAACATACATGTCAGGAGAGGTGATAGGTCATCTTTAAGTAGAAGCAGTTCTAGAAATACAGACTTTAACTTTCTACATGACCTTTTCTATGTTTTAATGTATTAAAAAGTACTCCCGGCCAGGGGCGTCGCTAGGTTAAAACATTCGGGGCCTGGGCCCCAGATGTTTTGTCCCATGCCCCGAATGTCCTGCCTGCCTGCTAGATACAACTGTATTGCCGTACACAGAACGGCAATACAATTGAATCTAATACACTGGGAAGAGATGAAGGACCTGTGGTGACATCACAGGTCATGTGATCAGCAAAACAGGCTGTGATAGGATGTGACCAGTGCAGGATTGGACCGGAGTGAAGAGGAGAAGGAGCCTAATGGTGATGGCTGTACATGAGGAGAGGTAAGTGAAGGGAGAGGCAGAGCAATGCTGGGAGTTGTAGTTATTTAAGTTATTTAACTGGGATGTATGTTAGGGCTGAAGGAAGGGATGTTATTGACATGGAACTGTGTGCTTGAGGTGGCTGGGGGAGGGGGTGATGTTATTTACATGGGACTGTATATTGAAAGTGGATGGTGGGGGGGAATGATGTTTATGTACATGGGACTTAATGTTTAGGCTACGTTCACACTTGCGTTTGGGGATCCGCTTGTGAGATCAGTTTCAAGGCTCTCACAAGCAGCCCCAAATGCATCAGTTTAACCCCAATGCATTCTGAATGGATGTGGATCCACTCAGAATGCATTCGTTCGGCTCCGTACGGCCCCCCGTTCCGTTTTGGAGGCGGTCCCCAAAACGCGGCAAGTAGCGTTTTTGTGTCCGCATGGCCTTGCAGAGCCAAATGGATCCGTCCTGACTTACAATGTAAGTCAATGGGGACGGATCCCTTTGCATTAACACAAAATGGTGCAATTGTAAACGGATCCGTCCCACATTGTGTCATGCCCTGCTCTGACTATGTGCGGAGGTCGGCCAGAATAGCAGCACGTGTTTAGTTTTTTGTTTTGGAGTCGTGCTGGATCCGCCTCCCTTCAGGTGCACTGGGTGGGGTCATTGGTTTAAATCTCACTCAATCCCAGTATTCTGTGCAGGTTATAGAAATCAGTCTGGCCTTGGAAGGAAGGATTGTCTGTTCCAGCTCAGATCAGATAAGTTTGGTTTCTGTTTTTGTTGTTTGCTGTCTAGGTTGTTTGTGTGTCTTCTGTCCCCTCCAGGTTCTGAGGGAGCAGGCTGCTCCTATTCCCCTTTTCACCATCTCAGGGATCCTAGGGTATTTTATCCCAGGCACGAGGACACATTATTCCTACCATCAAGGTCTGAATGTGGGCTTAGCAGGGTAGGGAGAGAAGTCAGGGATTTGCTAGGAGGTGACCCTTCCCCTGCTTCTCGCTTAGAATCTGGTTTGTTGGTTTATCTATGTATCTGAGATCCCGTCCGCCGTGACACATTGACTTTCAATGTAAGTCAGGACGGATCCGTATTGGGACTTAGAAATTCAAACGAATCGGTCCTGAACGGGTGCATTCGTTTGTATTATCGGTGCGGATCCATCCTGTACAAGTACAGGACAGATCCGCACGAACGCAAGTGTGAAAGTAGCCTTAGGGGGTGATGTTTACATGGGATTGTGCGTTGGAGGTGGCTGGGGAGGAGGTGATGTTATTTACATGGGACTGTATGGTGAAGGGAGGATTATAACTGCAGGGGGCACTGCAGATCCAGGGGACATTATAGGCGGTCTTATTACTACTGGGGGCTCTATAGGAGGGTCTTCTAGATCCGCCTTATTTCTACAAAGCGCATTATGGGGGCCTTATTACTACTGAGGGGTCTGTAGGGAGCTTTATTACCACTGGGGTAACAATAGGGGGCCTTATTTCTACTGGGGACTCTGTTAGGGTATTATTAATATGGGAGGGCTCTTCTAATAATGTGGGCATTGTTGAGGAGCATTATCATGGTTGGGGCAGTGTTACTAATGAGGGTATTCTAGAAGGGAATTACTATTGGTGGGACTATGAGGAGCACTATTACTTTGGGGGGCAGTAATGTTTCTTCAGGATAGTATTTGGGGGTATTGGGGGGACGGGGGGCAGGGGCGTAACTAAAGGCTCATGGGCCCCGGTGCAAGAGTTCAGATTGGGCCCCCCTTCCCTCAGTGCTTTGTGTGTTTTCTTATCCGGCACAAGTGTCTTTGGGCCCCTTCAGGCTCCTGGGCCCGGTAGCGACTGCTACCTCTGCACCCCCTATAGCTACACCCCTGGGGGGAAGGGGGGGGCACAGCAAGCAGCAGGATAACACTGTGGGGACTCCAGTTGGGGGATAATGATAGAATGTGAGGAAGCTAAGATGTCTGTGTGTCACACTCTGCAGAGACGAGGCGGCTGAGAGAAGTTGTCCAGACAGAGTGGAGAAGATGATGAGAGAAAAGATCTACAGAGAAGATGATGACAGAGAGGAGGCGTCACCTGGAGGCCCTGGATGTGACAGGCAAGTGCTGCTGTATAGCAAGTACAGCAAACATATTTATTGGGGCTTGTGCCCCAGATCTTTTGAGACCCTAGCAACGCCCCTGCTCCCGACTATACTAAAATATAATTCGAATGAGTCATTAAAAGGGGTTGTCCGGGTTCAGAGCCCAGACATATCCCCTTCTTCACCCAGACAGCCCCTCTGAGAAGAGGATCTGAGCATTTCATTAGCTCTGGAGATGTAACGGGTCTCTGCTAGGTGAAGGCTTCTGCGTAGCAGTGTTCCCAGTGATGTCACCGGCACTAATGGGCATGCTGTAAAACGGCTAGGGCAGCGCTAAAGAACGCCCATTAATACCGGTAACGTCACCGGTAACACGGCTAGCTTCAAGTCTCCGCCTAGCAGTGTGAAAATGCAAAGAAACAAGCCCTTGCCCTGCGCGATCCAGCGCACGTCAAGGGAAAGCATTGGAGCATGAAATGCTCATATCAGAGGGGCTGGAGGGGTGAAAATTGTGAACCCGGACAACTCTTAATACAGCAGCAAGTAATGCACAGGTTCTGTCTCCCAGGTTTCTCTATACAATCTTTCTGCATGGCTGTCATTATACACAGCATATGAAAACAGAAAGACCCTAAGGTGGTCCAGAGTATATTAATAGAAAGCCAAAGAAAAATAGCTAAAAGGTACAAAAAAAAAAAAAAAAACAGCCGGTCATGTCCCGTTTATATAAAATTTTGCTTTTATGATGAGTAAAATAGAATGAATATGTGCCCCCCAAAGAACTTGATTAAGATATTGCTCTCAATGCCTGTATTGTAGTCTCAGCGATATCCTTAGGTATATAAGATAACAAACTAGAAGGGACTGTGGATGCATTTAACCCTTATACATTCAGTGCTGCCTAATCCGTAGTGGATTGTCATCTGATTTATCAGAAGACAAAGATACGTCCACTCTCAACTGAGAGGAGTTGATAGTTACCCCAAACTGGTAAAGGGGTTACTCTAATAAATTGCCAGAGAGGGCATTATGAAATATCTGGCTGTCTGTTATTAAGCAATGCTCGCCAGCGTCATCTAAAGCTACTTTCACACTAGCGTTTTTTGCGGATCCGTCATGAATCTGCAAAAACGCATTAGTTACAATAATACAACCACATGCATCCGTCATGAACGGATCCGGTTGTATTATGTCTTCTATAGCCATGACGGATCAGTCATGAACTTCATTGCAAGTCAATGGGGACGGATCAGTTTTCTATTGTGTCAGAGAATCAGTCGGATCAGTCTTGCTCCGCACCACATGACTGACAGAAAAACGCTGCAGGCAGCGTTTTGGTGTCCGCCTCTAGAGCGGAATGGTGACTGAACGGAGGCAAACGGATCTGTTTTGAACCGCTTGTGAGAGCCCTGAACGGATCTCACAGACGGAAAGCCAAAAAGCCTGTATATACATAGAAAAACTAGCAACATTGTATTTCTAATTCGGCAAGTGGCCTAAACAATGTACGGTATCTTTTCTAATGGCTACAGTTCACCGCTTCAGGGTACTTTCACACTTGCGGCAGGACGGATCCGACAGGCTGTTCACCATGTCGGATCCGTCCTGCGGCTATTTCACCGTGCCGCCGCTCCGTCCCCATTGACTGTAATGGGGACGGGGGCGGAACTCCGGCGCAGCACGCGAAGTCCGCCGGACTAAAAAACCTGACATGCAGTAATTTTAGTCCGGCGGCCTTAAGCCGTGCACCGCCGGAGCTCCGCCCCCGTCCCCATTATAGTCAACGGGGACGGAGCGGCGGTCCGGCGAAATAGCCGCAGGACGGATCCAACATGGTGAACAGCATGTCGGATCCGTCCTGCCGCAAGTGTGAAACTAGCCTTAGTAAAGGACTTGTGAATGTATCTAGCAGACGGCAGCTATTTGATTCAGCTATACCATCTGTGGAACTGTGAGCCTTTGTCACAGCAGATACCAAGTCAGTCCCTAAGTTCTGTTCATATATTGTAGCGTATAGTGATAAATCATGGTAGTGTGCCTAAAGTACCCACTGCCAGACAAGACCGAGAGGTGGAATTTAAAACCTAGGACAGGAGGGCTTCCCCGACATGTTTCGCCGTGAAACCGGTGTCATCAGGGGGTAAGGAACTTCTAGCAAACAGATGGTGTAAGTCATGGGTCTTTCAACTTGTAAAGCTGTTGCCTAAATAGCGATGAGGCCAGTCAGTGAAAACACCTGCTTAAATGTCATAAAGAAACCCCCATCACCAGGGCCAATCTCAGACAGACGCCGGTCCAGGTGCCCTGAAGCAGGAACAGCTTACAGCAAAACATGTCGGGAAGCTATCCTGTCCTAGGTTTTAAATTCCACCTCTCGATCTTGTCTGGCAGCAGGCACATTACCATGATTTATCACTATAAGCATTCCTCTTATGAGGTATGAACAGAACTTAGGGACCGACTCAGTATTTGCTGTGACAAAGGCCCACAGTTCCACAGACCGTATAGCTGAATGACATAGCTGCCGTCTTCTAGATACATTGACAAGTCATTTACTGAAGCAGTCAACTGTAGCCATTGGAAAAGATGCATTGTTTACGCAATTTGCCAAATTATAAATACAATTTTGCTAGTTTTTCTCTGTATAAAGACTTAGATAATAATGGCTAGCATTGCTTAACCCTTAAGATACCAGAGTTTTTTTATTATTTTTTTTCGTTTTCATTTTTCTTCCCTACCTTCCTTGAGCCATAACTGTTTTTATTATGTTGTTTTTTTTATTTTTATGTTGGTCTGCCACCTGGTGGCCAAAATAACAATTGCGGCTTCAATACTGTCAGCCTCTTTAGCGAGGCTGAGAGCATTGAAACCAATTACAGGCATCCTCATGGGCCACAGAGGATGCTGGTAAGATGCCTGGAAGTGCAAGTTTCCCGGTTTTTGACACTTTAGATACCATGATCTCACTTGATCACGGGCATCTAAAAAGGCTTTAATTACCGCGATCGGCATTATTGCCGGTTGCGATAATTAGCCGCAAGTCTCTGCTGTTTGAAACAGCAGAGACCTGCCGGCACGTGCGAGCAGGCACCATGTTTGCCTATCGCTCCAGTAGCAAAAGGGTTAATGACAACCGACAGCTAGATATTTCATAATGTCCTCTCTGGCGATTTATTAGAGTAACCACTTTACCAATTTGGGGTAACTATCAAGTCCTCTGAGTTCGAGAGTGGACGTATCTTTATTTCTTCTTATAAATCAGATGACAATCCACTACGGATTAGGCAGCACTGAATGTATGAGGGTCAAATGCATCCACAGTCCCTTCTAGTTTGTTGTCTTATATACCTAACGATATCACTGAGACTACAATACAGGCATCAAGGGGAATATTTTTAATCAAGTTTTTTGGGGGGCAAATATTCATTCTATTTTAATGATAGTAAAAGCTAAGTTTTATATTATACACAAGTAGTGCAGGACAGATATCAGTGGAAATCAAGGCAGTATTCAGACATAAACTTGACAAATTGCTGAAGAAAACACAGTAGTAAGTACAGAGACCTGCAAATGCAATACTTACAGCTAATGGGGCGACCAGGTGGTCTGGGACGGGGAGACAGATCAGATGACGAAGGGTCTCCTTCAACAGAACAGCCAAATATCAGTTCCAGCTCCTTAGCATCGGGGGGTGGAATTGGATAGCGCCCAATAGCCATTTCCACCAGTGAGAGACCCATGCTCCAGATGTCAGACTGCACAGAGTAGTGTGTGCCTTGTAGTCGTTCCGGCTAGAGTAAGAGAACATACAGTCATATGGATAAGATGCACTGCAGATAGTGATGTCTACATGTGATTTTTCACATAGTTTTGGAATATTTTTAATGCTCCAATGTGTTAAAAAAAATATATAAATTCATCTCATAAAAGGTAGGGGGTCCTGTCAGCACATGGGGGGAGGGGGGGGGTGACAGACAGACATTTATGAAGATCGGCGATTTAGACGCCAGTCTTATTCTCTCCTGCCCTGGCGGGTGTAGATTTAGACCATTTTCTACTCCTAAAACAGGGGTGTAAAATAAAGGGCGGCTGGCCCTCCCTTTTTTAGACCTGGCTTTAGCGTTCGAAAAGGGGATAAAGTCGCAGATTACGGCAAAAATAACCTTTGCTCCGCAATCTGCGACAGATATATGCCAAAAAGTGGTTGATATCTGTTCGTAAATGACTCTCATAGTTTTTTCCTAATATCTCTGGCCTTTATGTGCCGAATAGAGTAGATGTCAGTTTTGTCATTTTTACTAACTGGAGACTGGCGTCATAATGTCTAACCAGTTGTTTGTCTATGCCAGCAGGTGCGAATGTAACCATAGGGACCCCCCCACCCTCACCTCAAAGAAACATTTGGAGTACGAGCAGCAACAACAAAAATAATCTATATTCTGGTGAAGATTTGTTGACTTTGCCTGTCCCGCTGCCAAGCATTTTTGGGCAGACCGAAATAACTTTTCATCCCTGCTGTAAAGGTGACAGCATTTGGTGCCACTGTGCTGTGGAGGACACGTGACCATGTTCCAATAAACCCCGGTTACGAAACAGTGTCCTATGCATTGTATTCATTATAAAGAAGCAGAGAACAGACCATCAGCTAGTCAAAAAAAACTGACACGTGAGCACTAAGAGGCTAACTCTGCAACTTGTGCCTATACATTGCATTCGGAAAGCCTTCAGAACCTTTCACTTTTTTCACATTTTGTAGCAGTCTTATGCTAAAATAAAAAAAATTGAAATTTCCCCGGGAGGGCGTTCAGTGGCTAAAACAAGGAGTGTAGTCAAGGTTGAGGGAAAGGTGAATGGGGCAAAGTTCAGACATATTCTTAACCCTTTCATGACCAAGGGTCATTGATGCCCCAGTGTCCAGGTCAAAATTTACAAATCTGACGTGTCACTTTATGTGGTAATTGCTTTGCAACACTTTTATTTATCCAAGCCATTCTGAGAATGTTTTCTCGTGACATATTGTACTTCATGATAGTCATAAATTTGAGTCAATATATTTCACCTTTATGAAAAAATCCCAAATTTATCAAAAATTTCCATTTATTAGTCATACCTAATAAAATATTTATAAAACTTAACATTCCCCATATGTCTACTTTATGTTGGCATCATTTTGGAAATGTCATTTAATTTTTTTAGGGCGTTAGAAGGCTTAGAAGTTTAGAAGCAATTCTTCAAATTTTTAAGAAAATTTCCAAAACCCACTTTTTAACCCCTTAAGGACACAGCCTTTTTACACCTTAGGACCAGGCCATTTTTTGAAAATCTGACCAGAGTCCCTTTAAGTGCTGATAACTTTAAAACGCTTTGACTTATCCAGGCCGTTCTGAGATTGTTTTTTCGTCACATATTGTACTTCATGACACTGGTAAAATGGAGTCAAAAAAATAATTTTTTTTGCACCAAAAAATACCTAATTTAACAAAAATATGGAAAAATTTGCAAATTTCAAAGTTTCAGTTTCTCTACTTCTGTAATACATAGTAATACCCCCAAAAATTGTGATTACTTTACATTCCCCATATGTCTACTTCATGTTTGAATTGTTTTGGGAATGATATTTTATTTTTTGGGGATGTTATAAGGCTTAGAAGTTTAGAAGCAAATCTTGAAATTTTTCAGAAATTTACAAAAACTCAATTTTTAGGGACCAGTTCAGGTCTCAAGTCACTTTGCGAGGCTTACATTATAGAAACCACCCAAAAATGACCCCATCTAAGAAACTACACCCCTCAAGGTATTCAAAACTGATTTTGCATATGTTGTTAACCCTTTAGGTGTTGCACAAGAGTTATTGGCAAATGGGGAGGAAATTTGAGAATTTCATTTTTTTGTCTAATTTTTCATTTTAACCCATTTTTTCCACTAACAAACCAAGGGTTAACAGCCAAACAAGACTGTATCTTTATTGCCCTGACTCTGCCGTTTACAGAAACACCCAATATGTGGCCGTAAACTACTGTACGGCCACACAGCGGGGTGTAGAGGGAAAGGTGCGCCGTATGGTTTTTGGAAGGCTGATTTTTATGGACTGGTTTATTTACACCATGTCCCATTTGAAGCCCCCCTGATGCACCCCTAGAGGAGAAACTCCCTAAAAGTGACCCCATCTAAGAAACTACACCCCTCAAGGTATTCAAAACTGATTTTACAAACTTTGTTAACCCTTTAGGTGTTGCACAAGATTTAATGGAAAATAGAGATACAATTTCAAAATTTCACTTTTTTGGCAGATTTTCCATTTTAATATTTTTTTTCCAGTTACAAAGCAAGGGTTAACAGCCAAACAAAACTCATTATTTATGGCCCTAATTCTGTAGTTTACAGAAACACCCCATATGTGGTCGTAAACTGCTGTACGGGCACACGGCAGGGCGCAGAAGGAAAGGAATGCCATATGGTTTTTGGAAGGCAGGTTTTGCTGGACTGTTTTTTTTTTACACCATGTCCCATTTGAAGCCCCCCTGATGCACCCCTAGAGTAGAAACTCCAAAAAAGTGACCCCATTTTAGAAACTACGGGATAGGGTGGCAGTTTTGTTGGTACTAGTTTAGGGTACATATGATTTTTGGTTGCTCTATATTACACTTTTTGTGCGGCAAGGTAACAAGAAATAGCTTTTTTGGCACGGTTTTTTTTTTTGTTATTTACAACATTCATCTGACAGGTTAGATCATGTGGTAATTTTATAGAGCAGGTTGTCACGGACGCGGAGATACCTAATATGTATACAATTTTTTTTATTTATGTAAGTTTTACACAATGATTTCATTTTTAAAACCAAAAAAATGTTTTAGTGTCTCCATAGTCTAAGAGCCATAGTTTTTTCAGTTTTTGGGCGATTATCTTAAGTAGGGTCTCATTTTTTTGCGGGATGAGATGACGGTTTGATTGGCATCTATTTTGGGGTGCATATGACTTTTTGATTGCTTGCTATTACACTTTTTGTGACGTAAGATGACAAAAAAAGGCTTTTTTTACACCGTTTTTTTTTTTTTTTTTTTTTTTACGGTGGTCATCTGAGGGGTTAGATCATGTGATATTTTTATAGAGCCGGGCGATACGGACGCGGCGATACCTAATATGTATACTTTTTTTTTATTTATGTAAGTTTTACACAATGATTTCATTTTTGAAACAAAAAAAAATCATGTTTTAGTGTTTCCATAGTCTAAGAGCCATAGTTTTTTCAGTTTTTGGGCGATTATCTTGGGTAGGGTATGATTTTTGCGGGATGAGATGACGGTTTGATTGTTACAATTTTGGCGTACATGCGACTTTTTTGATCACTTTTATTACCTTTTTTGGGAAGTAAGGTGGGCAAAATTTCAATTTCATCATAGTTTTTTATTTTTATGGTGTTCACCGTTCGGGTAAAGTAACATGACCGTTTTATAGATCAGGTCGTTACGGACGCGGCGATACCAAACATGTGTAGGGAATTTTATTTTTTTCATTTTTTATCAGTGATAAATGTGTTTTTTGATTTTTACTTTTTTTCACTTTTATTCACTTTTTTTTGACCCAGACCCACTTGGTTCTTGAAGATCCAGTGGGTCTGATGTCTGTATAATACAGTACAGAACAATATATATTGTACTGCACTGTATTTTACTTACACTGAACAGATCTATGCCTTTCAGCACAGATCTGTTCAGCACCATGGACAGCAGGACGCCTGAGAGGCGTCCTGTTGCCATGGGAACCTTCCCCGTCTGCTCAGTACTGCTCAGAACTTCGCAGACGGGGAAGGGTAAGGAGGGGATCTCTCGGGGGGCTGTCTGGGAGCTCTCTCCCTCTCCATTGGGGGGCTGCAAAGGTACAGCAGCCCCCCGATGGGAGAGGGAGGGAGCTCCCTGCGCTGTTAACCTTTTCCATACAGCGGTCCGTACGGACCGCTGTATGGAAAGGGTTAAATGGCTGACATCGCATCGCAGATGTCAGCCGTTTATACCAGGGTGCCAGCAATGTGCTGGCACCCTGGTATCCCCACTAGACACTAGGGATCGACCGATTATCGGTTTGGCCGATATTGAGGTTTTTGAACGTTATCGGTATCGGCATCTATTTTGCCGATATACCGATAACGTATTGGGAACACAGAACGCGCTGCTCTCAGCGCGTTCTGTGTTCCCTCCGCAGCACAGGGGAGAAGGAAGCAGTGTCTCCTCCCCCTGTGCTGCTGCTGCCGCCAATGACAGAAGAGAAGACAAGGAGGAGGGGAGGGGCTGTGGCCGCTGCGCCACCAATGAAGATAAGCCTTTCATTCATTCATATACAGGAGACGGGAGCTGGCTGCAGAATCACATAGCCGGCTCCCGACCTCTATGAGCGATAGCTGCGATCCGCGGTAGTTAACTCCTCAGGTGCCGCGGATCGCAGCTACCGCTCATAGAGGTCGGGAGCCGGCTATGTGATTCTGCAGCCAGCTCCCGCCTCCTGTATATGAATGATTGAGAGACTTATCTTCATTGGTGGCGCAGTGCGCCCCCCCCCCCCCCAAGTGCGCCCCCCACCCCAATCCCGGCCAATAGGAAAAAAAAAAAGGTGGCGCAGTGCGCCCCCCCCCCCCCCACCCAGTATTACTCATTGGTGGCAGTGGCCACAGGGTCCCCTCTCCCCTGCTCCTCCGATCGGAGCCCCAGCAGTGTAAGCCTGGGGCTCCGATCGGTTACCATGGCAGCCAGGACGCTATTGAAGCCCTGGCTGCCATGTTCAGCTCCTTGCTGCTGTGTGCACTATGCACAGAGCAGCAGGGACAGTGTGAGATCCTATTCACCCTGATAGAGCTCTATCAGGGGGAAAAGGACAAGGGTTCTAGTCCCTAAGGGGGCTAAAAGTTAGTAAAAAAAAAAATACACATTAACAATAAACATATTAATTTTCAGCAGATTTGTGTAGGAATTTTTTTTTTTTTTCAAAAATGAAAATTCCCAGAATATCAGTATAAATTATCGGCTATCGGCCTGAAAGTTCACAAATTATCGGTATCGGCCCTAAAAAATCAATATCGGTCGATCCCTACTAGACACCAACGATTATACAAGGGGAGGCGGGCGGGGGATCGCGATCCCGCCTGCCGCACCGCCCGCCTCCCGCACCGCCCACAACCCCCCCCCTGCACCTCCCGCCACCATAAAAATCATTCGGGGGTGCAGGGGGGGGGGTGAATAAAACTTTTTTTAGGCATATAAAGTTTCTGATCCCCGCGGTCAGGGACCGCGGGGACCAGAAACTGCAGAAATCGCAGCAAACCGCAGGTCTGAATTGACCTGCGGTTTGCCGCGATCGCCGACATGGGGGGGTCACGGGACCCCCCCGCGCATTTAGCCTAGGTGCCTGCTCAATGATTTGAGCAGGCACCGGGTTCCGATCACTGCCAGCCGCACGGCAGTGATCGAAAATACACAGGGCGTACATGTACGCCCTGTGTCCTTAAGTACCAGGGCACAAGGGCGTACCTGTACGCCCTATGTCCTTAAGAGGTTAAGGACCAGTTCAGGTCTGAAGTCACTTTGTGGGGCTTACATAGTGGAAACCCCCCATAAATTACACCATTGTAGAAACTACACCCCTCAAGTTACTCAAAACTGATTTTACAAACTTTGCTAACCCTTTAGGTGTTCCACAAGAATTAAAGGAAAATGGAGATGAAATTTCTAAATGTCACTTTTTTGGCAGATTTTTCTATTTTATTACATTTTTCTCTTCAACACATTGAGGGTTAACAGCCAAACAAAACTCAACATTTATTACCCTGATTCTGCTGTTTACAGAAACACCCCACATGTGGTCGTAAACTGATGTAAGGGCGCACGGCAGGGCGCAGAAGGAAAGGAGCGCCGTATGGTTTTTTGGAAGGCAGATTTTGCTGGATTGGTTTTAGATGCCATGTCCCATTTAAAGTCCCCCTGATGCACCCTTACAGTAGAAACTCCCAAAAAGTGACCCTATTTTGGAAACTAGGGGATAAGGTGCCAGTTTTATTGGTACTATTTTGGGGTACATATGATTTTTTATTTTTTTAATATTTTAAAATATTAAGTTTTTTGTGAGGCAAGGTAACTGAAAAATGGCTGTTTTGGTACAGGTTTTTTTTTTTTACAACATTCATCTCGCAGGGTAGATCATGTGCTATTTTTATAGAGCAGGTTGTTACGAACGCAAAGATATCAAATATGTCTACTTTGTTTGTTTCAGTTTTACATAATAAAGCAATTTTGAAAAATAAATTATGTTTGTGTGTGTCCATTTTCTGAACGCCATGGGACAGATTTATCATTAGCTCAGGTCAGAAAAATGGAGTGAAAAAGTCCCCAAAAAAGTCCCAAACGCTAAAACTGCGCACAAATTTGCAACTTTTTTCTGCTCTGCACTATGCTCGCCAGTTTTCTGAAAGTGGGCGTGTTTTCTTATGTAAATGAATCTCTAGACAGATTTACTATTGGGACTATTTAAAAAGTCGCAATTTCACTCCAGTGAGGACCATGCTTATCTTATGAGACTTTTTAATAGAACATGCGACTTTTTCATAAAAACGTGCGACTATTTCGTAAAGATGTGTGACTTTTGTAAAGCTGCTTACTGACGGATAAACTGCTAACGTCAAACCACATTGATTACAGTCTTAAAGGGCCGATCATAAATCTGACTTGGCTAAAACTGACTTTAGCCATATGTTAAAGTGGAGTGAGCTGTCAGAGTCCTGATAAATCTGGCCCCATATGTTTATTTTTTTGCCGATCATCTTGTGCAGGGGCTCGTTTTTTGCAGAAAGAGTTGAGGTTTTTATTGGTTCCATTTTTGGGTACATAGGATTTTTTGATCATTCATTATGACACTTTATGGGGCAGGGTTATTTATTTTTACAGCGTTTATCTGAGGGGTTAGGTAATTTTATAGAGCAGATCGTTACGGACGTGGCAATACCTAATATGTATACTTTTTCTTATTTATTTAAGTTTTACACAATAATAGCATTTCTAAAACCAAAAAAATTATGTTTTAGTGTCTCCATATTCTGAGAGCCATAGCTTTTTTATTTTTTGGGCGATTGTCTTAAATAGGGTATCATTTTTTGCGGGATGAGGTGACGGTTTGATTGGTACTATTTTGGGGGTCATAAGCCATTTTGATCGCTTGCTGTTGCACTTTTTGTGATGTAAGGTGACAAAAATGGCATTTTTTACACATTATATTTTTTTTTTATGGTGTTCATCGGACAGGGTCTATCATGTGATATATTTATAGAGACGGTCGTTACGGACGCGGTGATACCTAATATGTGTATTTGCAAAGCGTCCGGTTGCCATGGCAACCATCGGGCGCTGCCATCGCAGCGCAGCAGCCCTGATGGTGGAAAGAGTGAGCCCCCTCCCTCTATTAACCCCATGGATGCCGCGGCATCTATGGGGTTAGAGCTGACACTCTCTGCTGATGGGGGACCGAACTGCATCGGGGGCAGCGCTGGAAGGCGGGGGGGTGTCACTGCCAACATTGAGGGAGGTGAGGCAGCACAAAATGGAGGCAGGAGGAATGTATGGGGCGGGGAGGGGGCGGACCGCATCAGGGCACTCGGCAGGCTGCTTGAATGTGGAGAGAGCTTCAGGGGCAGGCGGACACAAGGGGGGGCTTGGAGGGGCACAGATAGGGGGGGGGGCACGAGGACACTATCTGATTTCAGGCTCTGATCTGCAAAGCGCAGATCAGAGCCCAAAACCGGCATTTTTTCACTGCCGCGATCCGATTGGTTAGTCTGCACAGAGTGCAATCAGAGTGGTCCCTTGCCGGCATTACTGCACTGTATGCTGTCCGTGACAGCAGCAGGACAGGGGCAGAAGCTTTAATCCAAGCGCTTTGCAGTGCTTGGATTAAAGAGCTGCCTTGACGTCTATACACGTGGCAGCTGCACGGGGTATGTGCAGCTATCACGTATATATACGGATTGCGGTCTTGAAGGGGTTAATAAAAGCCTGATCCAGAGTGCTCTGGACCTCAGACTGGGCTGGAGGGTCACCTTCCCACAAGACAATGACCCTCAGCACACAGCCAGGACAACAAAGGAGTGGCTTAGGGACAACGCTGTGAATGTCCTTGAGTGGCCCAGTCAGAGCCCTGACTTAAAACCAACTGTCTCCATCCAACCTGACAGAGCTTGACAAAAATTCCCAAATCCAGGTGTACAAACCTTGTTGCATCGTACCCAAGAAGACTGGAGGCTGTAATCACTGCCAAGGGTGCTTCAACTAAATCCTGAGTAAAGGGTCTGAATACTTATGTCAATGCAAGATTTTTTGTTTTTCCTTTTCAATACATTAGCAAAGATTTCAAACATTCTTTTTTGACTTTATGATTATGGGGGATTGAGTGCAGAATGCTGATTTTATTTTTATTTTTTTATTTTAACACAAGGCTGCAACATAAAATGTGAAAAAAGGAAAAAGGGTCTGAAGACTTTCCAAATGCACTGTATATAAGAACTCCTGTTCAGATGTGTAATGTCTTCATATATTTGGAACACGTAGAAAACACCATTATTTTCTCTTATGCATCTTTCAAATATTGTGTTGTAAAATGTACCCTAATACAAACCCTCACAGGAACAAAGTGTTAATCCGTTTTCTGTAATGCATCAAAATGTCTCTGGGGGACATAATGTGAACGGATTACACCCACCCCCACGTGTATCGGAGAGCTGTTATTACACACACACATACACACAATCACTGTGTGGGAGGACATTTCTAATACTCCATCTGCTGTGTGACACACAATGTGAACAAATGGCATCCAGTATACAAAGATGGCATATCTTGCACGCTGCATGGCAATCAGAAAATTACATAATGCGCACTAGTAATGTGCCACACAACCTACAGTACACGCAGTGATAATGAGGTGGATCTGTACAATATATTGGAAAGACATATAGACACTCACGGACATGTATGATCTCGTCCCCACAAAAGAATTTGCCATTGAGTCAATGAGCTGTCCGCTGACTCCAAAGTCACAGAGTTTGATTTCTCCTCTGGAGTTCACAAGAATGTTAGATGGCTTCACATCTACAACAGAGTAAGGAAAGAATTAACGAGTGCAGAGGAATAGCAATAGAAAGTACTGGAGCTGGGGGTGGCATGGAGCAGACAGCGACATCTCTGTGTAAGCCCAGTAGTCAGAGTATTCCTTCCTCTAACAATGTGCTCAGTTACTCAGTGACAGATGCTCTAAAAGCTTCTCCTATGGGGGCAATTAAAGCACTTGTGGATGAACTCTACTGCGACATGGAGATTCAGACTTCCTACTGACAGCCGCCGCTGTCCTTGGTGAAACAATGAAGGAAGGCGCCGTATCCAGTGATCAATGTGATGTACTGTAGAGCATGTAACTGCTGCCTGCTCTATACCGACGGGTGAAATCCAGATTTCATTATGTTCTTCAACTAATCTGTATGATGCAACTCGAAGGCAAACGTACTGTACTTTTTCTCGCAGCAGATTTTTTTTTTAAAGCAAAGGAGAATTAATCTAATGCCATTGCACAACAGAAAATATACTGTATGCCAACGCCTTCAAGTGGACTTCTGAAATAAAAAAATGGTTTCTAATTCTGACATTTCTTATTAATATCTGAGACTCGGAAAGTTGGGTAACAATTGGTGTGGCTCAGCTATCTCCACCAGTCCCATAGAGCTGAACAGAGTTGAAGTGTGCATGAGTGACCGCCGCCTCATTCCCCTATACCTAGCGTTCAGACACCCATAAGTGTGCATGAGTGACCGCCGCCTCATTCCCCTATACCTAGCATTCAGACTCCCACCAAGCAGTGTGCATGCGTGACCGCCGCCTCATTCCCCTATACCCAACGTTCAGACTCCCACCAAGCAGTGTGCATGCGTGACCGCCGCCTCATTCCCCTATACCCAGCGTTCAGACACCCATAAGTGTGCATGAGTGACCGCCGCCTCATTCCCCTATACCTAGCGTTCAGACACCCATAAGTGTGCATGAGTGACCGCCGCCTCATTCCCCTATACCTAGCATTCAGACTCCCACCAAGCAGTGTGCATGCGTGACCGCCGCCTCATTCCCCTGTACCTAGCGTTCAGACACCCATAAGTGTGCATGAGTGACCGCCGCCTCATTGCCCTATACCTAGCGTTCAGACACCCATAAGTGTGCATGAGTGACCGCCGCCTCATTCCCCTATACCTAGCATTCAGACTCCCACCAAGCAGTGTGCATGCGTGACCGCCGCCTCATTCCCCTATACCCAACGTTCAGACTCCCACCAAGCAGTGTGCATGCGTGACCGCCGCCTCATTCCCCTATACCCAGCGTTCAGACTCCCACCAATCAGACACGTAACAGGATAGGGGATAAAATTGTTTAATGAAAAAACCTCTTTAAGAGGACTTGACGGCACTCCTGATACGTCTGTTTTAGTGACTACTGGTTTTACCCATAAAATATCAACTCCCCAGCACTTATCTTAGATCTTTGCATACTGCTGTTCCTCGGATATTACTCTTAGGACTCATGCACACGACCATATGTATTTTGCGGTCCACAAAAAATATGAATGACGTCTGTGTGCATTCCGTATTTGGCGGAACAGAACAGCTGGCCCCTGATAGAACAGTCCTATCCTTGTCCATAATAAAATGGACAATAATAGGACTTTTTTTTTTTGGCAGAACAGATATACGGACATACAGAGTAACTTCAGGGTTTTTTTTTGCGGACCCATTGAAATTAATGGTTCCGCATATGGTCCGCAAGAAAAACTGAACGGACATGGAAAGAAAATACTTTCGTGTGCATGAGGCCTTAGAAATTAAGTAAATTGACAACACCTTGTGAATAATGTCTCAGTACACCAAGAATTAAAGGGATTCTGCACTTTGTTTTAACTGATGATCTATCCTCTGGATAGATCATGTGCTGCTGATGATCGGCGGGGGTCCGACACCCGGGACCCCCGCCGATCAGCTGTTTGAGAAGGCAGCGGCACTCCAGCAGCGCCGCGGCCTTCTCACTGTTTACTGCCGGCCGAGTGACATCACGACTAGTATCAACTAGTGTGGGCGGGGCTAAGCTCTGTTCACTTGAATGGAGCTTAGCCCCGCCCACGCTAGTTGATACTAGTCGTGACGTCACTGGGCCAGCGGTAAACCGTAAGAAGGCCGCGGCGCTACTGGAGCGCCGCTGCCTTCTCAAACAGCTGATCGGCGGGGGTCCCGGGTGTCGGACCCCCGCCAATCAGAAGCTGATGATCTATCCAGAGGATAGATCATCAGTTAAATGAAAGTGCAGAACCCCTTTAAGAGTCGTGGCGGCATAGTCAGCAGAAATGTACTGACTTCAACTCTGGATTTAAAATAAAAAATTTAAATATTCTATATTATTGTTCTATAAAATGCACATATAAAATGCAGTACTCACAGGAATTTAGAGAAGACATTCTATTGCAATAAATATAAATTTACGTGATGGTGAAGAAAAGCCCGATGCTGCCCCAATTTTACAACAGCATGTTCTTAGTAATTATTTGACATGGGTCAGATATGTCGGAGGCAGAAATTTAGCTTTCTGACTTCACAGCCCCGTTTTTTGGTCTGAGGGCCACCATGTCAAACTGCGTGACTCTCAAGGGCGTCAATAAAACAAAGGGCCGCTTAAATCCAATACTGAAAATACCTGTATAAAATGTCTGATGGGTGGGAGTTCCACCTCTAGGACCCACACCTATTTGGAGAATTGGGATCCCCTATTTCCCTGGTCAACACTCTAGAGAGGTTTAGGCATGCAGCTCTCTCCATTGTAATATATCTCCCAATCATCTTTGCCTGAGGATTCAGAGGGCATGCAGTCTTCTACCGCCCCCCTCAGGCCTGAATTAGGCATTACACAGTAAGGCCCCTTCCACACGAGCGAGTTTTCCGCGTGGGTGCGATGCGTGACGTGAATGCATAGCACCTGCACTGAATCCTGACCCATTCATTTCAGTGGGTGTGTACATGAGCTTTTTTTTCCACGCATCAGTTCTACGTTACATGAAAACACAGCATGTTCTATATTCTACGTTTTTCACGCAGCCCTGGCCCCATAGAAGTGAATAGGGCTTCAGTGAAAAACGCATTGCATCCGGAAGCAAGTGCGGATGGAATGTGTTTTTTCACTGATGGTTGCTAGGAGATGTTGTTTGTAAACCTTCAGTTTATTATCACGCGCGTGAAAAACGCATCAAAACGCTTTGCACCCGCGCGGAAAAAACTGAACGCAATCGCAGACAAAACTGACTGAACTTGCTGGCAAAATGGTGCGAGTTTCACTGAACGCATCCGGAGCCAATCCGTCACGCTCGTGTTAAAGGGGCCTAAGGCTGGTTTCCCATGGGCGTTGCGTATTGGGTCCGGATGCGTTCAGAGTGCGTTCAGTGAAACTCGCACTATTTTGCAAGCAAGTTAAGTCAGTTTTGTCTGCGATTGCGTTTAGTTGTTCAGTTTTTTCCGCACGAGTGCAATGCGTTTTGATGCGTTTTTCACGCGCGTGATAAAAAAAACTGAATGTTTACAAACAACATCTCTTAGCAACCATCAGTGAAAAACACATCGCACCCGCACTTGCTTGTGGATGCAATGCGTTTTTCACGCAGCCCCATTCACTTCTATGGGGCCAGGGCTGCGTGAAAAATAGAACATGCTGCGATTTTCACGCAACGCAGAACTGATGCGTGAAAAACATTGCTCATGTACACAGACCCATTGAGATGAATGGGTCAGGATTTAGTGCGGGTGCTATGTGTTCACGTCACGCATAGCACCCACGCGGAAAACTCGCTCGTGTGAAAGGGGCCTAACAGTTTTCCCTGGACCTTAAGACAATCATGTTATCTGTGTCCTGATAGATGGGGGCGACATGGCATTTTGTACAGCAGTCTAATGCCATCAGCATGTAGAGACATTCCCAATTAACAAGGGGAACCGTATCACCCTGTTTGATGCAGAGCTCTAAGGCCCTGTGCAGACAGGGTGCAGATTCTGTTATTTAAGTAGTACTGAGTGTATACTACTGTAGTATCTAAAACAGACATGTCAGGAGATGTGACAGCTCCTCTTTAAGGTCGAGTTCACCCTGCGTTTAGACCCCCGCTGGGCTTTCTGTTGGGGGTATACATTTGAATACCTCAAACATATGCCATAATGGGTAAATTCACTTCAATGGAGTAAACAGAGTGCAAAGGATTCAGATTTGAAAACCTTTTGACCTGAGAGCAATTTCTTTCTTGGTCTTATTTAGCGGTCAGAAACCACAGCATGTAGGTCAAAAGAAGTCCAAAGGTGAAAGGTTTTCATCACTGAAGTGAACGTACCCATCGCTGCATACGTCCGAATACTAACACTGGAAATACCTTTCCTCATATTCCAACCAGGCTATAATTACATATATTATAAAAAAAATAAAAAAAAATACTTACCTCGGTGCATAATTTTATGCTTCTCTCTCAGGTAAGTCAGGCCTTTTATCACCTATTAAAAAAATATATTGGTGTCAAATTGGTAACAATATCAAGGCCACAATGCACAGTGCTAATTCGACTTCATTTAGGCCGGGATCACATCACCGTTTATTTTTCCGTTTTTCTGATCCTGTATTTTAAGCATCCGTTATGCTCAGTTATGCACATTTGGCATCCGTTTTAGCCATTTCAATCTGAGAACCGTTTAATTTATTTATTATTATGCAGAGGATGCCCTTGGTTGGATTGGAAAGCCCAGAACTGCATTGCGCCAGTGCCTACCACTGAGCCACCGTGCGTGCAGGGCATTTCCGTCTAACATAACGGCTCTCAGACGGAAACGGCTGAACAGATGCCAAGTGTGCATAAATGAGCATAACAGATGCTTTAACTACAGGATGTGTTTTTTTCCGATGGATGTGAACCGGGCCTAAATCGTTATAACAGAAGTAAGAGGTGACGCTATTCGTTATAAGGCTCATCATGAAGTGTTGTCATGTGGACACAGGTGCCTTTCTCGCGGGATGACCCTTTTGGAAAACGAATAAGGTCTGCATAGGTCTGCCTGTTCTGTTCACATCTGCTCCGTGGTTTCCATATATAACAGAAACCATGACGCAGATTCATCACACATGTGACAATAGGGTCTGCCTGGTTCTGCCAAGGTGTCCATTTTTAGGGAGAAAATAATGCAGTTTGCAATGCTATTGCTCCCATCAAATATGACAGAATGAACAAGCGGAGGCTCCAGCGTAGATGTGGACATTGCCTAATTATATGTAATCAAATATATTGAAACTGGCGTGTGAATATTTCACAAAAATACTGTCTACAGCAGTCTGATCGAGCAACCTGTTCAACACCAATCTACAAGAAATGCGGGTCTATAAATTATATACTGTATGGGTACATTACAAACTACAACTCCTACAAAAAATACCAAAAGGTACACCACACATCAAAAACAAATCTTTATTGTTAGATAATATCATAAAAACATTGAAAACATGGCATAATCTATACACAGAGACAGATATAGACCACCCCTCCCTCGCATGTAAGGTCAAAGGGGTTAATATAGAACTATGGGAAGGAAAGAGAGGAGGGTATCCTCTATTCCAAGGATCAGCAACCTTCGTCCCAGCATGCACACTTACTTGGCTGTTCTTGTAACTCCTATAGAAGTGAAAGGTGGATTCTGGGAGTTGTAGTTTCAGAAGAGCTGGAGTGCCAGAGGCTGCTGATCCCTGATCTATTCCATTTACTAATATCAGGCTAGAAAGCCAGTACAAAACACATCTTAATGCACCCCTAGAAAATAAAGTCCATATGCAAACGGATATCTTTTTTTCCGGATCCGTTAGACTTTTGCATTGAAATACCAGATCAGTGTTTCCAGTATCATCCGGAATAATACAATCCGGATCTGGTATTCAATTTTTTCAAAGCTAGAAAGAACTGCGCATGCGCAGACGGGTAAACCGGATCCGGCAATTTCCGGAACACTTGGTACCGGATCCGGCATTAATACACGTCAACGGAAATTGATCCGGCAAATGCGGTAGATTTACAGGATTTTGTCTAGTCAAATACCATAGAAGGGATATAAAAAAATAAATAAAAAAAAAGGAGGGTTACAGTAAGGTGTGCTACCTGTTGCCGTATTGCGGACTGCATTTGCGGATCCGTAATACACGGGCATCGTTCCGTGGGCATTCCGCAACATGGATGCGGACCCATTCACTTCAATGGGTCCGCAAATCCGGAGATGCGGAATGGTGCGGAACGGAAACCCACAGAAGCACTACGGGGTGCTTCCGTGGGGTTTCGTCCCGTACTTCCATTCCCCAAAAAGATAGAACATGTCCTATCTTTTTGCGGAACAGGCAGATCGCGGACCCGTTAAAGGGAATGGGTCCGCGATCTGCTGCGGCTGCCCCAGGGTCGGTGTTTGTGCACGGCCACGGCGCGCACACATTAGTGTGCAGGAGGCCTTGAAAGAATTTTCCAGGAATCTAGTATTGAGGACTTATCCGTAGGGTAGGTCATCCATATTACAATGGTGGGGTCCAGGTCCTAGCACCACCACTAATCAGCTGATTGCTGTACTGTATTGGCCGCGTCTGGTTACTACAGCTGAGTCCCATGAAAGCTGTAGTAACCAGGCACAGCCAGTGTACTGAGCAGTGTCTGGTTCTGTTGCACTGTGCGCTCTGTAATCAGCTGATCGGCGGGGGGTGCTGAGAAAAATGAAGTCTTAATGTATGCAAATGAGCCTCTAGGAGCAATGGGGGATTGTGTACAGGGCTACACGATGACATTTGTCGCAGTAATGTTGCACAACATCTTTTGTAAGCGGCACCCAAGTCTGCAGGTATTGCCTGCTAACCAATGAATGAGCTCCACAGTCCCTTGGGTCCTTTATTTCTTGCTGTATTATATACCTTTGACCCTACATGTGGGCAAGGGGTTGTCTATATCTGTGTATGGATAATGCCATGGTTTTGAGGTTTTTATGTTTTTGATGTGCGGTGTACCGTTTGGTGTCTTTTGTAGGCGTTGTATCATGTACACATAGAGGAGTGTGAATGACAGCAACATCAGTTATCTGAATCCAAGCTTAGTTGGTGAGCTAGCAGTCTGCATATAAACAGACTATTCAGGTTAACCCGCACAGCAAAATAGCAATATTAGGGTGGGTTCACACTAACGTTATGGAGTCCGTTATGGCTTTCCGTTATAACAGGGTTATAACGGAAAATAACAGAATCCATAAGACAGAAGGACAGATCCGTTTTGCTGCCCATAGACTTGCATTATGACGGAATGCAAAACGGACGCCCTTAAGAGGCATTCCGTTTGCTCTCCGTCCTAATAGAAGTCTATAGGAATCAAAACGGATCCGTCTGGTTCCCGTTATGCAAGACTGAAAACAAAGTCCTGTCGACAGAACTTTGTTTTCCGTCTTGCATAACGGGACCCAGACGGTTCCGTTATGTTTTCCCATAGACTTCTATTAGGACGGAGCAAAACGGAATGCCTCTTAAAGGCTTCCGTTTTGCATTCCGTTATGTTCCGTTATAACCATGTTATAACGGAAAGCCATAACGGACTCCATAACGCTAGTGTGAACCCACCCTTAGGGTCCATTCACACGTCCGCAAAATGTGTCCGCATCGGTTGTGCAATTTTGCAGAACGGGTGCAGACCCATTCATTTTCAATGGGGCAAAAAACTGCTGTCCGCATTTGCGGATCCGCAAAAAAATAGAACGTGTCCTATTCTTGTCCGCAATTGCGGACAAGATTAGGCATTTTCTATTATAGTGCCGGCGATGTGCAGTCCGCAAATTGCGGAATGCACATTGCCAGTGTCCGTGTTTTGCGGATCCGCAGAACACTTAGACGTGTGAATGGACCCTTAATGTTAAACTAGTTATTTTACAGCATGGGAGTTTAGCAGACTGAATCGCATAAACAGCCATATGTTTTACATTCACTGCTTTCTAAACAAAAGCTTATGTGCGAAAAACTACAGAATGGATGAAGAAAACGCAATCTGATCTGCTAAAATATGTGGACATAACATCGGTGCGAACAATCTTACACTTTAAAATTAGGTGGTTACCAAGTGTCACCCATCTAAATGAAGCTACCTGTGTGAGGCTACCTTTAGGTTGAATGAAGTATTTATTCAGTACTGCTTATAGATACTTACTGCAATGCTGACTTTTCCCAAAATTTTCTCAGGAATTTTTCCGGCTTTCTTTAGAACTTGATCAAGTGACCCACCATCCTGGAAGAAAAAATAAAACACAGCGTTTTTTAAAATGTGGCATCTAGATCCAGCCAATTAGAACCATAATTTGTCTAAATACATCCACCCAGATTTCCTAAAGTGTCTGTGCCAAAAACCTGTCTAAAAAGAAGTACAAATTGGCGCATCTAGGGTTTCTACACTTGCCCTACAAGGGGGCAGGGTTTAGCATGAAGGGGATGCTTCACGTGAAAGGGGGCAGGCCTAAGATGTGCCATTATGTGCCAAAATTGCACCACAATTCTGGCATTAAAATCTGTCTCAAAGTAAGCCAACCAATAGTTTGTATGGAGTCTATTCATACAAATACTCTAGGTGATAAATATCCAATCGCTCGGGGTACCACTGATTACTAGAATAGGGGTCCCCACGCCCCTTCTACTCGTTATTGTACAACCATAGTGAGGAGGAGTTAAACTGAAGTGGTAATCAAGTGAGAATCATGTGCTCCATTGAAAGTCTATGGGGCAGAGAAAGCTGCTTCCGTCAGCCCCACAGACATTAAATGGAGAAGCAGGACCCATGTATGACCACCACTCACTTCAAACCTAACCCCCCAACCCCCACCCCTCTGTGAAGATAAACAAAAGGCTCAAGAACCCTCTTCTAATGATCGGTCGGGTACCTAGTAGTGGGGTCCCCGGCTATAACACATTAATCACCTATCTTACAGATAACTGTCAACCCCTTTAAGAATTGATGGTCTAACATTATAAGTTCGCCCCTTTCACTGTGCTGATTATCAGGACTGTTAACAGTTGGAATCCCACCTATTAAACTTTGATTGACTATCCTTAGTCCCGAAAAACTGATTTGAAACACTTAAGAACTGATTTAGAGGGTCTTTCGGGGATTTTAATATTGATGACCTACCCTCAGGATAGGTCATCAATATCAGATCGGTGGGGTCTGACACCCAGCACCCCTGCTGATCAGCTGGTTGAAGAGAAGGCCACGCTGGGTGTGAGCACAGTCTTCCCTTTATTGTTTACCTGCTCGCTGTTGACATTGCAGTTGTAATTACAATCCGCCCCATGCATTTCTATGGGACGGCTCTTTCCTATATACTTCTCTTCAACCAGCTGATCAGCGGGAGTGCTGGGTTTCGGACCCCCACCTATCCGATATTGATGACCGATCCTTAGAATAGGTCATCAATATGAAAATCCCGGAAAACCCCTTTAATGGGCGTTTGATTGTCTGTCTTTCTTTCATCTACATCTTAGGCCACTTTCACAGGTCTATATTTGGTCACCAGAGAGGCTGGCGCCTTTTCCTATAGTCGGCATGCACGGCCACCACTGATTGATTGCACGGTGGTCACAACCCCTGGAAACAAGCAGTGTATAATGTGATGGAAAAAATTAATCAAGCCAGCAAAGGAGGCTAGATTAATTTATGTCTGTATGTTTTATGAATGTATGTTTTCAACCTTGCTCAGAAAGTTAGGGCTGATGCACACAAACTTTTTTTTTGTCCGTTCCATTTAGCTCTTCTGTTAATTTTGTTGTTCTGCTCCTATAATCCAGAGTAACAGAACCTCTAGCGCTGCTGTGAACCCAGCCTAACCTTATTACTGCTCAGTGCTCTAAAACTAGACCTTTATATTCGTCACCTGCATGTTTAAACCTTCACCTTTCCTCCAATGTTTCTGCACCACCACATCCCCTCCATGAACCCATTCTTACCATATGCTCCATGCAGATACTGATTTCCCCATCACTGTAGAATGCCCCATAGAAGCCCACAATGTATGGGGAGTTACACTCATGCAGAACCTGCAGCTCTCGAATAATCTGGTTTCTGATTGCTGGTTTGATCTCCAGATGAATCAGCTAAAAAAGAGGAAATAACACATTGGGGGTCATTTATCAAAGACTGGTGATTTACGTAGGTCTTTTATTCTCCCTCCACTGCCGGGGGATGCGGCTCATTTATGGCGGGGTGTAGGTCTCATCATAAATGAGGTGAATCCTCTGCTGGTCCCAGTCTACTTCAGCCCCTGACTGGAGCAGATTTCCATGTGAAAGCTGCTCAGCATTCAATCACACTAGTAGCGCTGCAGCAGGAAGGGATAAATCAAATACACGATATGAAGAAGATCCCAGCAGATGCTGTATACTCTCAGTAGACCATTATTTCAGCAAACAAGATACAGGGTGTGTTTCGGCTGGTCCCAGCCTTTTTCAACTACCGAGACCGTACAGCGGCTGCTGGGATTTTCCCGGTGGGGAGGACACCGTAAAAACAGGGTCTTAAAGACTTTTTTTTATGCCAAACTGGCATTAGTAAATGACTCCCATTGACTACCCCGCAATAACCGTACAGTACAACTGACACATACTATGCCACAAAAGTCCTCTGGTAACCATAAATGAGATCTCCCAAACTGGTCCATACTCTTCTGGTATGCCTTTGTAAAATTCAACTTGTATATTATGTTTGTTGAACCTTTAAGGGAATAGCAATAGCTCACCTTTCTAGCCATGATAAGACTGGATGGTTTGTGTGAAACTTTGAAGACCACCCCACCATTTCCAGCACCAAGCTCGGACACTTTTTCAAAATCATCATCCTTCAGTTCTCCAACTTTCTGCTTCTGAGTGAGGAATGCTTCCAGGCGCTTCCTCTGCTGTTCATCCAACTCTAGCTCCTCTAACTTCTTCTGAAGGGCCTCAAGGTTGGTCCTGAGAATGGAAGAAGTTGAGAAATACATCAAGAAAAGGTCTAAAGTGCTTGAAGATGTTATTACATGCTGGAGGCAGTGGTGCATCAACAGGTGATGGACTTTTCAACACCTGACACATCAGTAAGACTGCCAAAGTAGAGCCAAAGTCCTGAAATTCTGTTTCAACATGACGCTGTCCCCATATCTGCAAATGGGTCATATAAGACCATGGATGTGTTCCTCTAGGCAAGCTGTTAAGTGGCGTGCAGATTTTCAGATGACCTGCTCAAGACATTACAGTGGGGGAAAAAAATAAAAACTTAACCAGTTGGTAGCAGGCTTCTCATAAGAAAAGTGATGGTCAAAGCTAGGAAGCAGTATTCTCATATCTTAAAATGGGGGCATATCGCTAGGTTATGCCATCACTTGATTGGTGGATTTTCTAACTCTGGAGCCCCTACCGATCTTGATAATGAAGGGCCACAGTACCGATTAAGTTTTCCCTGCAAAGCAGCGCTCTCGACCGCCTGTCTGTGCAGGAAACTGCAACCGGCCCCATTCTCTCAAATGGAATTGAGCTGCTGTATACATGCACAGCAGCTAGCTGGGGCCGCTGTATAGAAAAAGACCGCAAAGCGTCCACAATGCTGAATTCTCAGGATCGGTGGGGTCTTAGAGGCCAAACCTCTAACAATCATAAAGTATAACAGTGTAATTTATTGCCGTCACACGTACATGTGCACATCCATCACCCAATAGGGTTGGAAAGCAGCTTTACCAATGAGGAGACCGAGGGGGGGTCTCTCAGACTACCGCAGACTCCCTACAGACACTGACTAAACTGTAGTCACAGATTTCAGCTCTGCCCTAATGGAGTCAGATCTGAGAAATATAGAGCGCTGTCGGTACTGACTTGTATATCATTTTGGAGCACCTGACTGGACTTTTGCTTTAAGAAATATAAACGGACTCCCAATTAGTTGTTATGGGTAATAATGGCCTTTTTTTGTTAGTATTCTATTACGCTATAGGAGGACAAGAGGTGGCTCGTTTCTAGGATCGAGGTTCCTGCATGAAAGATCATTTCACCCGGCGAAGGGGCGTTTTGCAGTCTTATCGGGTGATCAGCGGCGCCTTTAAACGGGTCGATTATCAGGAATGAAAGTTCGTAGGAAAGATTGGCCCGACAATTGGGCCATGTACATAAAGCATTACACAGAATGCTATTAATCACTGATGAGAAGGCCCTGTGTACATCTGAGCTCAGAAAAGGCAGAGACTTAAAGGGAACCTGTCACCTCTACTTATGCTACCCTCACTGAGCATTTCTAAATGTTTATCGTGTTACCCGAAACATATAAATTACACTTTTAATTTCATTTGCAGAAGAATTCAATAAGTATTATGCATTTTTGTACTTCCCGCCTTTAAAAGGGATTCTGTCACCAGGTTTCACCCCTGTCAGCTAAACATATGCTGATGTTCAGGGCCTCATCAGGATTCCTAATGTGGGCTTCTAAATGTGATCCGTAGCCTTATTTTGCTAAAAAACAGGTTTTACTAACCCGTCACTCAAAGAAATAAGGTGCCCAAGGGGATGTCAAGGGATGCAAGGTGCCGGCCGCACCCACCGCCGTTCGTGCCCAGCGCCGCCTTTCCAGACTTCTGCACCGCCTCCTAATCCTCTGTGCCGCCTCTCGCTCTCCCTCCCTCCCCCCTCCTCCTGCTGTAAGATATCGCGCGTGCGCACAGAGCTCTGAGAGGCTGGCGCCAGAGTGCAGGTCATACCTGGGTTGAGCGAAGTGCCGGCGCATGCGCACTTCGCTTTAAGAAGCCAAATCGAGAAGTCCGCACGGGCGCATCAGGCAGAGCCCTGTGCGCACGCGCAAGATCTTACAGCAGGAGGAGGGGGGGGTGGAGGGAGAGCGAGAGGCGGCACAGAGGATTAGGAGGCGGTGCAGAAGTCTGGAAAGGCGGCGCTGGGCACAAACGGCACCTTGCATCCCTTGACACCCCCTTGGGAACCTTATTTCTTTGAGTGACAGGTTAGTAAAACCAGTTTTTTTAGCAAAATAAGGCTACGGATCACATTTAGAAGCCCACATTAGGAATCCTGATGAGGCCCTGAACATCAGCATATGTTTAGCTGACAGGGGTGAAACCTGGTGACAGAATCCCTTTAAAAGAGTCATATCTTACTTGTGTGACCAGAGAAGAGTCATAATTTCAAGCTCTGACTCATCTCAGGTTAATTTGGATATGTATATATGTATATGCTATGGGGACTGGGTATTGTGGATGTGCTAGAGGCGATCTAGCAACCCATGTCCTCAGCTCTATACCCAAAATCCATGAGACAGGTTCCCTTTAAATGTACAAATCACAAGTTTTACGGAATATTTTCCCCATAAAACTATCAACCTGCTCCCTGCAGATTGTTTTTCAGTTTAACCCCTTAAGGACCGGGAAATTTTTAAGTGCAATATAGCCGGTACCTGCTGTGTATGGAGCGGAATCAGCCATAGGCCTCTCTCCCTACACCTGCACACTGCTGACGTAATATTACAAAGGAAGGGGTTAAGAGCCTGATTATTAACTAGTCGTAGTCTTGATGCAGTTGATAAATAAAAAAAAACATTAAAATATTGAGTTTAAATCACCCCTCTTTCCCAATTTTACATATAAAAATATATTAATAAAAAAATAAACATATCAGGTATCGCCGTGTCTAAAAAATCTCTGAGCTATTAAAATATAATTTTTTTTTTATTCCTGTGCGGTAAATGCAGTGACAGAAAAATTAAAAACACACGATTCGCCAATTTTTTTTGTCACCCCCCCCGCCCCCCCCCCCAAAAAAATTTAATGGCAGTGATCAAAAAGTAACACAAAAATCGTATTAAGACGCAGAATAAAGACATCATGTCAATTTTAGTACACAGTGAACACCGTGATGTCAAAACCCCCAAAACCTTAGCGGCAGCGTTTTTTTTTCCTTTTTTCAATTTAACCCCACAAAGAATTTTTTCCCCCCGTCTTCCAATAACAGATATGGTAAATTAAATGGTGCCTTAAAAAATGCATCTTGTCCCACAAAAAATAAACCCTCATATGGCTATATGAATAGAAAATTTTAAACGTTATGGCTATTGGAAAGTGGTGAGAAAAAAAAAAAAAAAAAAAATGCAAAACCAAAAATGAGCCGGGTACTTAAGGTGTTTAAGACCATACATATGCGGTACATCCGTAATTGTACCGACCCGAAGAATGAAAAGGAACTGGTCATTTTTACCAAACTGGGAACGCCATAAAAACAAAACCCATAAAACTGTGGAGTTGCATTTTGTTTTCCAATTCCACCCCATTTGGAATTTTTTTCCAGCTTCCTACTACATTGTATGCAACATTAAATAGTGCCATTAGAGAGAACCACACATCCTGCAAAAAACAATCCCTCATATGTCTATGTGAATGGGAGAATAAAAAAAAATAAATAAAAGTTATGACTCCGGGAAGGCCAGGCATAAAAAAACAAATGCAAAACCGAAAAACCCTCCAGGATGGAAGGGGTTAAAGGGAACCTGCCAGGAGCCATGGGCAGGATGAAATCTGGAGACTCCCTGGTGGCAAGCACCTATGTCTGTAACCAGGTTCTCCTTAAAATTAAATTAAATACAAATTATACTGAATCTTTTCCCAGAAACTATATAACAATCTGCTCATCTGTATATACTGTGCTGCCCCCATAGCGGACTGCATGACAACATGACAGCCACCCTTTAATACCATTCCTCAACAGCCTGTATGACCAAAAATAACAGAGTAATTAATAACTGGACCGTTATCCACAGGCAGAAAATGACTTGTCACTCCTGTGTCATCTTCTGCCAGCGGTAATGAGTCCTTGTGATGTGGGAACAGATTCCGAACAGGAACTGGATCTTATCCAGTCATTAGCTGACTTACATGTGCGCTCCCACTGCACCCATCCTGCTGCCCGTACCATGAGAGGCAATCAAAGACAGCATCACCATGGCCAGACACATTTATTGATATGCGTTTCAGAAAACTGGCATAAATTACTCCAGATTCTGGTGCACAGACCTCCCAAGGATACACCAAAATTAACATCCCTGGGCCTCTTAGGCCCCTTTCACACGAGCGAGTTTTCCGCGCAGGTGCAATTCGTGAGGTGAACGCATTGCACCCGCACTGAATCTGGACCTATTCACTTCAATGAGGCTGTTCAGATGAGCGGTGATTTTCACGCATCACTTGTGCGTTGTGTGAAAATCGCAGCATGCTCTATAATCTGCGTTATAGCTTCATGCATTCCCCATGTAACAATTCTGGAGCATCTATTCTTATGGCTCTATGTTGTGCCATAACTTTTAGTAGAAATAATAAAGGTATGAATGAATGCTAGCAGTCTGCAGTAAGGGTACAGAGGGGTATTACCAGTAGGGGATGTGTACCTGCACAGTCTGACAATGGCAGCACTGATTGGATATAGCGAGTCTGTGCAGGTACACCCCCCCCAACTTGTTACCACCCCTCTGTACCCTTACTGAAGACTGCTAGCATTCATTCACAACTTCTAGATGAAATAATAAAGGAATGGCACAACATAGAGCCCCAAGAATAGATGCTCCAGAATTGGTATTACATAGCATGAAGCTATTAAAACAGGAATGGTGAAAGGTCCTCTTTAACTCACCTCATCCTCTTGTTCGCGCAGCCAGCATCATCCTCTTTCTTCATCTTTCAGGACCTGCAAAAGGACCTTTGATGCTGTAATAGCGCAGATCCTACTGAATTTAGATAGAAGGATCTTCTATCTTCATTCAGCAGGACCTTCGCTGATGTCAACGCGTTCACCACGTGGTGAGCGCAATTACGTCAAAGGTCCTTTTGCAGGTCCTGAAGGAAGAAGAAAGAAGACAATAACGGCTGCGCAAACAAGAGGATGAGGTGAGGTAATATTTTTTTTTTTACCCCTCAAGCCACATTTTACTAAGCATTCTGTATTAAAGAGGACCTTTCACTTGTATACAAACTAAAAACTTACTATATCAGTGGGCAGAGCGGCGCCCAGGGGTCCCCCTGCACTTACTAGTATCTCTGGGCGCCGCACCGTTCGCCTGGTATAGGCTCCAGTGTCTGCGCTCACTAGACTGATTTTTTGTATGAGGCGTGTCCCTTGCTGCAGCGCTGGCCAATCGCAGCGCACAGCTCATAGCCTGGCTATGAGCTGTGCACTGCGATTGGCCAGCGCTGCAGCAAGGGACACGCCTCATACAAAAAAATCAGTCCAGTGAGCGCAGACACCGGAGCCTATACCGGGCGAACGGAGCGGCGCCCAGAGATACTAGTAAGAGCAGGGGGACCCCTGGGCGCCGCTCTGCCCACTGATATAGTAAGTTTTTAGTTTGTATACAAGTGAAAGGTCCTCTTTAAGAATGCTGTTATTTTCCGTTATTACCATGTTATAAAAGGAAAATAATAAAAATCTGCAGAACACCAAACCCAAACTTCAGTGAAGAAGTCCGGGTCTGGGTACCACATTCAGTTTTTTCTCACGCGCTGAAATTGTGTGCCTACTCGCGCGGGTTTCCCACAATGCACACGCGACGCATCCAGAGCAAATCCGGGACATCCATGTGAAAGAGGCCTTAGGGTAAATGCACACAATAAGGATTTATGTGCGTAGAATCCGCACTGAAGTCTGCAGGTGTTCGCAGGGAAATCCGTGCGGGCAATCCACATCAATTCATGCGGACTTGCATGCAGATTTTCCACATGCCGATTCTCCTGAATGAAATCCGATCAGGAAAGAAACTAAATTGACATGCTGAAGATTTTAAAATCCGCACAGCAGGTCAAAATCCGCATCATGTGCATGAGAATTTCAAAGTCTCATAGCATGCAATGTACAGTCAGGTCCATAAATATTGGGACATCGACACAATTCTAACATTTTTGGCTCTATACACCACCACAATGGATTTGAAATGAAACGAACAAGATGTGCTTTAACTGCAGACTGTCAGCTTTAATTTGAGGGTATTTACATCCAAATCAGGTGAACGGTGTAGGAATTACAACAGTTTGCATATGTGCCTCCCACTTGTTAACCACCTCAGTCCCCCTAGCTTAAACACCCTTAAAGACCAGGCCACTTTTTACACTTCTGACCTACACTACTTTCACCGTTTATTGCTCGGTCATGCAACTTACCAACCAAATGAATTTTACCTCCTTTTCTTCTCACTAATAGAGCTTTCATTTGGTGGCATTTCATTGCTGCTGACATTTTTACTTTTTTTGTTATTAATCGAAATTTAACGATTTTATTTTGCAAAAAAATGAAATTTTGCACTTTCAGTTGTAAAATTTTGCAAAAAAAAACGACATCCATATATACATTTTTCTCTAAATTTATTGTTCTACATGTCTTTGATAAAAAAAAATGTTTGGGTAAAAAAAATAAAAAATGGTTTGGGTAAAAGTTATAGCGTTTACAAACTATGGTACAAAAATGTGAATTTCCGCTTTTTGAAGCAGCTCTGACTTTCTGAGCACCTGTCATGTTTCCTGAGGTTCTACAATGCCCAGACAGTACAAACACCCCACAAATGACCCCATTTCGGAAAGTAGACACCCCAAGGTATTCGTTGATGGGCATAGTGAGTTCATAGAACTTTTTATTTTTTGTCACAAGTTAGTGGAAAATGATGATTTTTTTTTTCTTACAAAGTCTCATATTCCACTAACTTGTGACAAAAAATAAAAACTTCTATGAACTCACTATGCCCATCAGCGAATACCTTGGGGTCTCTTCTTTCCAAAATGGGGTCACTTGTGGGGTAGTTATACTGCCCTGGCATTCTAGGGGCCCAAATGTGTGGTAAGTAGTTTGATCAAATCAAAATCTGTAAAAAATGGCCGGTGAAATCCGAAAGGTGCTCTTTAGGATGTGGGCCCCTTTGCCCACCTAGGCTGCAAAAAAGTGTCATACATCTGGTATCTCCGCACTCAGGAG
This sequence comes from Bufo bufo, assembly GCF_905171765.1. NCBI lineage: Eukaryota > Metazoa > Chordata > Amphibia > Anura > Bufonidae > Bufo > Bufo bufo. The sequence continues at coordinate 718,530,630 of NC_053389.1, read as the reverse complement.
AAGTTGGGCAATGTGTTTTGGGGTGTCATTTTACATATACCCATGCTGGGTGAGAGAAATATCTCGGCAAAAGACAACTTTTCCCATTTTTTTTTATACAAAGTTGGCATTTGACCAAGATATTTATCTCACCCAGCATGGGTATATGTAAAATCACACCCCAAAACACATTGCCCAACTTCTCCCGAGTACGGCGATACCACATGTGTGACACTTTTTTGCAGCCTAGATGCACAAAGGTGCCCAAATTCCTTTTAGGAGGGCATTTTTAGACATTTGGATCCCAGACTTCTTCTCACACTTTAGGGCCCCTAAAAAGCCAGGGCAGTATAAATACCCCACATGTGACCCCATTTTGGAAAAAAGACACCCCAAGGTATTCAATGAGGGGCATGGCGAGTTCATAGAAAAAAAAAAATTTGGCACAAGTTAGCGGAAATTGATTTTTTGGGGTTTTTTCTCACAAAGTCTCCCTTTCCGCTAACTTGAGACAAAAATTTCAATCTTTCATGGACTCAATATGCCCCTCAGCGAATACCTTGGGGTGTCTTCTTTCCAAAATGGTGTTATTTGTGGGGTGTTTGTACTGCCCTGGCATTTGAGGGTCTCCGCAATCATTACATGTATGGCCAGCATTAGGAGTTTCTGCTATTCTCCTTATATTGAGCATACGGGTAATGAGATTTTTTTTTTCCGTTCAGCCTCTGGGCTGAAAGAAAAAAAATGAACGGCACAGATTTCTTCATTCGCATCGATCAATGTGGATGAAAAAATCTCTGCCAAAAAAAAAAAAAGAAGGAGGGGAAAGGCGTCTGCCAGGACATAGGAGCTCCGCCCAACATCCATACCCACTTAGCTCGTATGCCCTGGCAAACCAGATTTATCCATTCACATCAATCGATGTGGATGAATAAATCATTGCCGGGATTTTTTTTTTTTTTTTTTTTTATATATACACAAAGTGTTTGCCAAAGCATATGAACACCGCCACCTCCTCAGCTCATATGCCTCGGCAAACGTATCTTTTACTGCAGAGGAGAAATCTCGTCTTGCAGCGCCGCATACACCGACTTGTGTGTAATCTGACAGCAGCGCAATGCTTCTGTCAGAATGCACATCAGTGCTGCAGCTAGTCGATCGGTTGGTCCACCTGGAAGGTAAAAAAAACAAAACAAAAAAGAAAAAACCAGGCCGCAACACAATAAATTTTATTAACTTTATAATAACTTTTGAACAGAACATATAAACTTTTTTTTTACTTTTTGAACTGAAGTTAACTTTTTTGCTTACCTTTTATAGGACAAACCTCTCCTTCCCCATGGGACAATGTGCAAAGCGCAAATCGCCCAAAGATGTGGCGAAGTACATTATGCACTTTATCCCAGGTGAAAGGAGAGGTTTGCAGCAGCTGTGAGTAAAAGGGCCCTAATAGCCCTGTGTGCCTGTCCTGTGAGATGCAATCCCTATGCTAAGTGTACCTGTGTGTGGTACTTCCGGAAACACTCCCCTAAGCATAGGGCAGGGTGGTCAGGACAGTCAGGACAGAAATAGCGGGTGTCACGCCTTATTCCACTCCTGCTACAGACACGACATCTTTTTCGGGGTGACGGTTGGGTTGAGGTACCAGGAACGACACTGGGGAAATGTCGCTCGTGTAGACGGCTAACTACACTGGTGGATGGGGCCACGGAACCTTCTGGATACAGGAGGTTCTCGATGATCTCTTCCTGAAATTTGAGGAAGGATCCCGTTCTCCCAGCCTTACTGTAGAGAACAAAACTATTATATACAGCCAATTGAATCAAATATACAGACACCTTCTTATACCAGCGTCTGGTGCGTCGGGAAACTAAATACGGAGACAACATCTGGTCATTGAAGTCCACCCCTCCCATGAGCAAATTATAGTCGTGGACACAGAGGGGCTTTTCAATGACACGGGTTGCTCGCTCAATTTGTATTGTCGTGTCTGCGTGAATGGAGGAGAGCATGTAAAAGTCACGCTTGTCTCTCCATTTCACCGCGAGCAGTTCTTCGTTACACAAGGCAGCCCTCTCTCCCCTTGCAAGACGGGTGGTAACGAGCCGTTGGGGGAAGCCCACGCGACTAGTTCGCGCGGTGCCACAGCAGCCAATCTGTTCTAGGAACAAATGCCTGAAGAGGGCCACACTTGTGTAGAAATTGTCCACATAAAGATGGTACCCCTTGCCAAATAAGGGTGACACCAAGTCCCAGACTGTCTTCCCACTGCTCCCCAGGTAGTCAGCGCAACCGACCGGCTCCAGGGTCTGATCTTTTCCCTCATAGATCCGAAATTTGTGGGTATAGCCTGTGGCCCTTTCACAGAGTTTATACAATTTGACCCCTGGATCACCACGTGATCCGACAGCGCCAGCCCCACTCTGCTGCTCTTGAAGCGGATCCTGCGCAACCTGTGGTCTAGCGACACAGGGCCGGGTACACCTGGTTCTATCAGGGACCTCCACCTCCTCGTCCGAACTTTGGGTCAGACTGCCACTGCTTTCTACAGGTTCATATTCTGACCCGCTAGATTCGTCAGATGAGGGTTCCCATTCCTCATCCGACTGGGTCAGAATCCTGTAGGCCTCTTCAGAAGAATACCCCCTGTTTGACATTTGGACTACTAAATTTAGCGGTATTCCCTGAGACTACCCAAGAAAAAAAGCAAGCCTGTCTTACAAAGGGGAGGCTATCGAAGTACCGGAGGCCGCTGCGGTTGATAAAAAAATATCAAAACTGATTTTTTTTATCGCCGCAGCGCTTGGAAAGTGATTGTGCAGTGATCAAAAAAAATATATATTTTTTTGTCACTGCGGCGGGGCGGGTGTGGGTGAACGCACGTGTGGGCGACCGATCAGGCCTGATCGGGCAAACACTGCGTTTTGGGTGGAGGGCGAGCTAAGGTGACACTAATACAATTATAGATCTGACTGTGATCAGTTTTGATCACTTACAGATACTATAAATGTACAAATGCTGATTAGCGATACACTAATCAGCGAATCAGTGACTGCGGTGCGGTGGGCTGGGCGCTAACCGACGCTAAACTACCTAACCAAGGGGCCTAAACTATCCTAAAACCTAACAGTCAATACCAGTGGAAAAAAAAAGTGACAGTTTACACTGATCACTTTTTTCCTTTCACTAGGTGATTGACAGGGGCGATCAAGGGGTTAATTCGGGTGATGGGGGGTGATCTGGGGCTAAGTGTAGTGTTGGTGGGTACTCACAGTGATCTATGCTCCTCTGCTGGAACCAACCGACGAAAAGGACCAGCAGAGGAGCAGACAAGCCATTTAACACATCATATTTACTAATATGATGTGTTATCTGGCTTTTCATTCGTTTTTTTGAAAATCGCCAACCTGCCAGCCACGATCATTGGCTGGCAGGCTGATGACGAACTTGTCCTCTAACTTTTGCCGGCCCGCGATGCGCATGCGCGGGCCGGCTTTGAGCGAAATCTCACGTCTCGCGAGATGACTCATATATGCGTGACTGTGTGCAGGGCTGCCGCCTCCGGAACGCGATCCTGCATTAGGCGGTCCGGAGGCGGTTAAGGAACCAAAAGTAATGGGACAGAATAATCCTAAATCAAACTTTCACTTTTTAATACTTGGTTGCAAATCCTTTGCAGTCAATTACAGCCTGAAGTCTGGAACGCATAGACATCACCAGATGCTGGGTTTCATCTCTGGTGATGCTCTGCCAGGCCTCTACTGCAACTGTCTTCAGTTCCTGCTTGTTCTTGGGGAATTTTCCCTTCAGTTTTGTTTTCAGCAAGTGAAATGCATGCTCAAATCGGATTCAGGTCCGGTGATTGACTTGGCCATTGCATAACATTCCACTTCTTTCCCTTAAAAAACTCTTTGGTTGCTTCTGCAGTATGTTTTGGGTCATTGTCCATCTGCACTGTGAAGCGCCATCCAACAAGTTCTGAAGCATTTGGCTGAATAGGAGCAGATAATATTGCCCGAAACACTTCAGAATTCATCCTGCTGCTTTTGTCAACAGTCACATAATCAATAAATACAAGAGAACCAGTTCTATTGGCGTGGGCATGTATGGCTGCCATGACACTACCACCACCATGCTTCACTGATGAGGTGGTATGCTTAGGATCATGAGCAGTTCCTTTCCTTCTCCATACTCTTCTCTTCCCATCACTCTGGTACAAGTTGATCTTGGTCTCATCTGTCCATAGGAAGTTGTTCCAGAACTGTGAAGGCTTTTATGTCGTTTGGCAAACTCTAATCTGGCCTTCCTGTTTTTGAGGCTCACCAATGGTTTACATCTTGTGGTGAACCCTCTCTATTCACTCTGGTGAAGTCTTCTCTTGATCGTTGACACACATACACCTACCTCCTGGAGAGTGTTCTTGATCTGGCCAACTGTTGTGAAGGGTGTTTTCTTCACCAGGGAAATAATTCTTCGGTCATCCACCACAGTTGTTTTCCGTGGTCTTCCGGTGTTGCTGAGCTCACCGGTGCGTTCCTTTTTTTTAAATAATGTTCCAAACAGTTGTTTTTGCCATGCCTAATGTTTGCTATCTCTCTGATGGGTTTGCTTTGTTTTTTCAGCCTAATGATGGCTTGTTTCACTGATAGTGACAGCTCTTTGGATCTCATCTTGAGAGTTGACAGCAACAGATTCCAAATAGCACACTTGAAATGAACTCTGGACCTTTTATCTGCTCATTGTAATTGGGATAATGAGGGAATAACACACACCTGGCCATGGAACAGCTGAGAAGCCAATTGTCCCATTACTTTTGGTCCCTTAACAAGTGGGAGGCACATATGCAAACTGTTGTAATTCCTACACCGTTCACCTGATTTGGATGTAAATACCCTCAAATTAAAGCTGACAGTCTGCAGTTAAAGCACATCTTGTTAGTTTCATTACAAATCCATTGTGGTGGTGTATAGAGACAAAAATCTTAGAATTGTGTCGATGTCCCAATATTTATAGACCTGGGTGTACATGACCTACGGTGCGGATTTGTCGCACGCAAATCCACATGCAATCCTGATTGTGTGCATTGAGCCTTAAAGGACATCTGTCAGCAGATTTGTCCCTATGACACTGGCTGACCTGTTACATGAGCACTTCAAAGCTGAAGGCATCTGTATTGGTCCCATGTTCATAGGGGTCTGCATTGCTGAGAAAATGAAGCTTCAATATATGCAAATAAAGCTCTAGGAGCAACTGGGGCATTACCATTACACCTAGAGGCTCTGCTCTTTCTGCAACTGCTGCACCCTCTGCAGTTAGATTGACAGGACCAGTCAGTATGAAGATCATCACAGCTGGCTGTCAATCAAAATGGAGAAGGCGTGGCAGTTGCAGAGAGAGCTGAGCCTCTAGGTGTAATGGCAACGCCCCCATTGCTCCTAGAGGCTCATTTGCATACATTAAGACTTCATTTTTTTCAGCACCCCCGCCGATCAGCTGATTACAAAGCGCACAGTGCAACAGAACCAGACACTGCTCCGTACACTGGCTGTGCCTGGTTACTACAGCCGAGTCCTATTCACTTGCGTGGGACTGCTGTAGTAACCAGACGCGGCCAATACAGTACAGCAATCAGCTGATTAGTGGTGGTGCTAGGACCTAGACCCCGCCGTTGTAAAATATGGATGACCTACCCTACGGATAGTAGATTCCTTGAAAACCCTTTTAAGACAAAAGGCCATGAAATCAACAGTGTACACAGTGCTGCCATGTATGCGAGTCCTTTGACCTGGGCAGCCCCCATGTAATTAGTGTCCCCATAAATATTAAATATATGCCCTGATTATACAAACCAGGCGTTACTTCTGTCCCCATGTGCCACTGACAATTCACCAAAGGAATGTTCTGGGGATTACTGGATGCCATGAACTTGTATAGTACTTCCCCGGACATTGCCGAGCTGTCTGCAAAGCATCCCCGATCGTTAACCCCTTCAGTCGATCCAAACCCGTCCTGCTGTAAAACCTTCCATCACGTTTCCCATTTTCCCATTACATAAGATTGTGTGGGCAATGTGGGTACAGCGTGGGTAGCTTCAGCTTGTCAATCCGCACACACGCAACTCGCTCTATTAACTCTTGCTTTGCCTGCACCCTGAAGAAAGAAGCAGCCACACAAATGAAACTTTTTATTGTATTTCCCCTTTTCATCCTGAGATTGGGTGACATTAAAGGTATTGCTCCATCTCAAGCAAAACCTGGGCTGATTTCCTGCTCGTAAAGACAATTTTAGGATATCCTTGCTCCGGTCTATAGACATCGTAGTGTTAATGGGTTCTGTAGGAGGAAAGGCATTTCAAGAGTAGTATTTATAAGGATTCGGCTTGTTTCCAATGCCAGTGTTGCTAGGCAACATAAATAACAAGTACGTCCTTACACTACAGCCCCCCCCCCCCCAATCAAACACACATCCCCCACGTTCTACTTCCATGGATCGAAACATACAGTCGCTCTCATGGATAATCTACTTTTCCTATCGTACAGATGCATCCAGAAAAACCAGGCAGACGTTGCGGCAGACAATAGCTCCACGGCTTTGATACATGCGCCATGTTGATAGACTGAAAGAATTTAATTCCATGTGAAATACTGAAGACTTCTGCACAAAAAGTCAACCAAACCTAATGCTTTAAAGCAGATCTGACAGGTCCACATGGTTAGAATACCAAATTGGAACTGGACGATATCAGATCAGGTCATAGCCGACTCTCAGAACCCCCCTCTGGGTCAGCTGTTTGAAGGCGCTGCAAAGAACGGAAGCCCAGTCCAAGTGCTGAAGGGGTCTCCCGTGTATCTGTGAAGGGGAGTGCGGCTGGATAAAAAGTGATCAAAAAGTGTTATATATCCAAAAATTATAAATCAATGAAAAAACGACAAGTTGTCCTGCAATAATCAAGCCATCACACAACTCTGTAGAAAGGGGAATATATATATATATATATATATATATACATATACACACACACACACACACACACACACACATATATACACACACACACGTATTTCGTATTGGTATGAAGAAAGTTATGTTATTTATGCCAAAAATTTAGCGCTGCAAAATTTATAAACGTAAAAGGCTAGGGCTCATACACGCGGCCGTTGCGGCTGCCTCGGACGGATCCAGACCCATTTAACTTGAAGGTTTCCGTGATTAGTCTGCACCACAAAAAAAAAAAAAATAGAACTTGTTCCATTTTTTTGCGGTGCGGAGACACGGAGAGAAGCCCCACGGTAGCACTCCATAGTGCTTCTGTGGGGTTCCGTGCCTCCGTTCCGCACCTTCCGGATCCGTTCAAGTAAATGGGTCCGCATCCATGATGCGGCGCAAAAATGGCAGGGGCCCATATATTGCGGACCCTCTGTTCGTGTGCATGAGCCCTTAATCGGTAAGTTATTTATGTACCCCAAAATATCACCATTAAAAACTATAACTTGTCCAGCGCAAAAAACAGGTGCTCATATGGCTACATAGACAGAAAAATAAAAAAGCTATAGCTCTTGGAGGGCATGATATTGATAATCTATGTTGAGGATAGGTCATCAAATATCACAATCGGGTTGCATCAGACTCCCGGCACCCCCGCTGATCAGCATGTTTGAGGGGGCTGCAGCGCTTGCGTGTATACTACATATACAAGTAGGGGGTAGATGGAATAAAGTACACCTACAGGACCTGACTACACAGTGTTCTGTCTGTGACCTGTTACCATGGAGACACACAGATCTGCAAAGGAGCTGCAGGCAAACAAAAGATTTTTTTTTATTATATGTATAGTGGTTTCAGTTTTCATTTCAGATCCATACACTGCCACTACGCTGGACACTGCTTTCAAGCAAGCAACTGCAGAATCCTTTTTGGTAGCTTAATCCCCTGTACAAACAGCAGGACGGGTGCTCAGAGGAATACACGCTACAGAGACATCTTCATAATAATAATTAGATGTCATTTAATTAGATAGTAGCTGAATCTTCTAGACCCGCCCTCTCAGCTGTTCAGCATCCACAGGGACCCATAAAGATGGAAACACAGGTGCTAGGTATGGAAGAAACAGATAAAAGGAGGTCCTAAGTGAATCACATGTACGTGCATGGTGGCGGCACGTCTCAGCACTTTGTGAATTCGGGCTCATGCACACCACCATTGCCTGTTTTGCAGTCTGCAAATTGCGGATCCGGAAAACACTTGTGCATTGCGTGAAAATCGCAGCATGCTCCTCTTTGTGTGTTTTTCACGTAACGCAGGCCCCATAGAAATGAATGGGGTTGCGTGAAAATCACAAGCATCCGCAAGCAAGTGCGGATGCGGTGCGATTTTCACGCACGGTTGCTAGGTGACGATCGGGATGGAGACCCGATCATTATTATTTTCCCTTATAACATGGTTATAAAGGGAAAAATAATAGCATTCTGAATACAGAATGCATAGTACAATAGGGCTGGAGGGGTTAAAAAAATAAAAATAATTTAACTCACCTTAATCCACTTGTTCGCGCAGCCGGCATCTCTTCTGTCTTCATTTGTGAGCAATAGGACCTTTGATGACATCACTGCGTTCATCACATGGTCCGTCACATGATCCATCACCATAGTGACGGATCATGTGATGAGCGTAGTGAAAGGTCCTATTCCTCACAAATGAAGACAGAAGAGATGCCGGCTGCGCGAACAAGTGGATTAAGGTGAGTTAAATTATTTTTATTTTTTTAACCCCTCCAGCCCTATTGTACTATGCATTCTGTATTAAGAATGCTATTATTTTCCCTTATAACCATGTTATAAGGGAAAATAATACAATCTACACTACAACTAACCCAAACCTGAACTTCTGTGAAGAAGTTCGGGTCTGGGTACCACAGTCAGTTTTTTTATCACGCGTGTGCAAAACACATTGCACCCGCGCGATAAAAACTGAACATCGGAACGCAATCGCAGTCAAAATTGCGTTCCTACTCACGCGGGTTTGCCGCAACGCATCTGGACGCATCCGGACACGCTCGTCTGCAAGGGGCCTTACATAATCTTGTTTTTTCTGTTATTTTTTTTCTCTCATTTAACCCATAATAATAAATATGTAATCACATAACAATAAAAGGCCTTACTATATAGACAACAGGTTTTATTTTTGTGCTCAGCAACCTGAGACTAGGGCTGCAGTTAACGATTATTTTAGAAATCGAGTATTCTATCGATTTTTTACGATTAATCGAGTAATCTAAGAAAACATGAATTAATAGACTGTTTTCCTTTATAAAAACTCAGACCCCCTGCCATCAGTCCCCAACACCCTTCCCACCTGTGCAATCAGCCCAAGTGCATCAGTTCCCCCAGTGCCTTCAGCTCTTCCTCACCCCAGTGCCATCAGCTGCCCCCTCAGTGCCACCAGCTTGCGCCCGCAACTTCCCCCCAGTGCCACCCCCTCCTAGCCATGTCCCCAGCGACAGTACTTACCTTTCCTGTAGGGGCGCAGCTCCACAGCTCCTCCATCTTCTTCTCGGTGCGCTGCACCGAGATCCTGACGTCACACAGCATTGGGTCATAGCGCGCGCTTACGAGCACTATGACCTGACGATGTGGTGTGGGCCGGCGGGTGACCACGGAGCGCTAAGTACGGTAATAACAAGCGCTTCACTCCCGCTCCATGGTCACATGACACAAACGAATCCTCAATGCAAAAAGTTTGCATCGAGATTTTTTTGTGTCGAATTACTCGATTAAATCGAGCAATCGTTTCACCCCTACCCGAGACCTATTACTAGTTTATTCATAAGCATAAAATATAGGATTATAAAGAAAACAGCAATATTTTATTAGCTTTTTAAAGGGGTTCATGATTGCTACATTAGAAATATGAATTGTAGCATATTATAATAACCAATCCAGTTAAGGACTCATGCACACGACTATATTTTCAGACTGCGTCCAATCTGTGTTTTTGTGGATCACACGCGGACCCATTCATTTGTATGGACCCCAAAAAAATGCGGACAGCACACAGACGTCATCTGTATGCCGTCCGCATCCGTGCTGCTGTGTCCCAAGTTATACAACTTGTCCATTTTGCGGACAAAAATAGGCATTTTGACAATGGGGCCCCGTGAAAAGTGCGGGATGCACATGGATGGTAGTAACATTTCTGGTATCCATAGTTTACAAACCGCAAAATGGATACTGCTGTGTGAATGTAGGCAAACAGTAACATTTTAATAATTCATCATTTGATTTTACTCATCCTAATTACTTATTTGTAGAAAAGACTGCAGTCACTTGTACTAAGTGGATCAATAATAATTCCTCGGAGACTTTGAAGCAAGGCAGCATTCTTTATACAGGGGACTTCATATGTCAAAATGGTTTCTGAAAAAAAATAGTACTTATTCTTCATACATGAGACCTAAGGAGATATAGTCAAAAAAAGGGGGTCAGCGAAAAAGTCTAGCCACCTGACTGGACACCACAGAATAGCTACTATAGCATTAGTTGCTGAAAAAAGTTAAAGGGGTTGTCCAGGATTAGAAAACCATGGCTGCTTTAGGCCTCTTGCACACGACCGAATGTATTTTGGGGTCCGCAAAAAATACTGATGACATCCGTGTGCATTCCGTATTTTGTGGAACGGAACAGCTGGCCCCTAATAGAACAGTACTATCCTTGTCCATAATGTGGACAAGAATAGGGCAGGTTCTATCTTTTAGTGGAACGGAATGCACACGGAGTACATTCCTTTTTTTTGGGCGGAACCATTGAAATGAATGGTTTCGCATACGGACCGCAAAACAAAACAAAAAAAAAAAACACAACAAGAGACACGGAAAGAAAATACGTTTGTGTGAAAGAGGCCTTATCCAGGAACAGAACCACACCTGTCCACGGGTTGTGCCTGGGTATTGCAGCTCAGCTGCACTGAAGTGAATGGGGATGAGCTGCAATACCACATAGAACCTGTGGTCAGGTGTGGTGCCGTTTTAGGAATAAAAAGCAGTCATGCTTTTCAAGTCCTGGACAACCCCTTTAATGTTGTCTAGGACAGAAAGGAGTTAGTACACGCAGAGCATTGTAGATTGCTGTGTATGATACGAAGGAGCTTCAGGCTGGTCAGGGTCCACAATGTAAAGCACCTACAGTATGTCACAAAAGGGAGTCCACCCCTCACATTTCTGTAAACATTTTATATCTTTTCATGGGACACTGAAGATCTGACACTTTAATACAATGTACAGTAGTCCGTGTGCAGCTTTTATAAAAGTGTAAATTTGGTGTGCCCTCAAAATAAGGCTACTTTCACATCTGCGTTTTCAATTCCGCTAATTCAGATCCGTCATAGGATCTCAATAGCGGAAGAAAACGCTTCAGTTTTATCCCCATTCATTGTCAATGGAGACAAAACTGAGTGCACCAAAATGCATTCAGTTACGTTTGGTTGCGTTCCCATCGCGGACAGAAAAACTCTGCAAGCAGCGTTTTTCTGTCCGCGAAGTGGTGCGGAGCAAGACGGATCCGTCCTGACACACAACGTAAGTCAATGGTAACGGATCCATTTTCTCTGACACAATAGAAAATGGATCCATCCCCCATTGACTTTTAATGGTGTTCAAGACGAATCAATGGCTATAAAAAGACATTATACCACCGGATCCAGTGGTCGGCAAGCCGCGGCTCGCGAGCCACATGCGGCTCTTTACACACTTTAATGCGGCTCTTCTGCAGGGCTCCAGATGCCATTAGCGACTAGACCCGCCGCCGCAGCTCTGCTCAATACAGCGGCGGGCACAGGAGATGATCGTTCTCAGCAGCGCAGGAGGAGTCTCTCCCTCCCCCCTGTGCTGCTGCTGTCCCCGCCGCTGCCAATAAGAAGAGGCAGGAGGAGGAGGGGAGGGGCTGTGGCCACTGCGCCACCAATGAAGAAAACTGACCTGTTAATACAAATACAGGAGGCGGGTGCCGGAATCAAATAGCCGGCACCCGACCTCTGTGACAGGGAGCTGCGATCCGCTGCAGTTGAGTTAACCCTTCAGGTGCGGTACCTGAGGGGTTAACTGCCGCTGATCGCAGCTCCCTGTCACAAAGGTCGGGTGCCGGCTATTTGATTCCGGCACCCGCCTCCTGTATTTGTATAAGAAACGTTGGTGGCACAGTGCCCCCCCCCCCCAGTATAATAAACGTTGGTGGCACAGTGCCCCCCCCCCCAGTATAATAAACGTTGGTGGCACAGTGCGCCACCCCCCCCCCAGTATAATAAACGTTGGTGGCACAGTGCGCCCCCCCCCCCCCAGTATAATAAACGTTGGTGGCACAGTGCGCCCCCCCTCCCCCAGTATAATAAACGTTGGTGGCACAGTGGGAAGTGCCAATGAGGGTTAAAAATAATAAAAGAAAATTAACTCACCTCCTCCAGTTGATCAGGTAGCTGCCGGTCTCCTGTTCTTACTTCTTTCTAGTTTCTTCAGGACCTGTGGTGACGTCACTGAGCTCATCACATGGCCCATTACCATGGTGATGGATCATGTGATGAGCACAGTGATGTCACCACAGGTCCTGCGTCCTGAAGAAACTAGAAAGAAGTAAGAACAGGAGACGATCAATTGGAGGAGGTGAGTTAATTATTTTTTTATTTTTTAACCCTCATTGGCACTGCCCACTGCGCCACCAATGTTTATTATATTGAGGGGGGGCGCACTGCGCCACCAATGTTTATTATATTGGGGTGATGGGGGGGGCGCACTGCGCCACCAATGTTTATTATACTGGGGTGTTGGGGGGGCGCACTGCGCCACCAATGTTTATTATATTGGGGTGATGGGGGGGGCGCACTGCGCCACCAATGTTTATTATACTGGGGTGATGGGGGGGGCGCACTGCGCCACCAATGTTTATTATATTGAGGGGGGGCGCACTGCGCCACCAATGTTTATTATATTGGGGTGATGGGGGGGCGCACTGCGCCACCAATGTTTATTATATTGAGGGGGGGCGCACTGCGCCACCAATGTTTATTATATTGAGGGGGGCGCACTGCACCACCAATGTTTATTATATTGGGGTGATGGGGGGGCGCACTGCGCCACCAATGTTTATTATATTGACCTTGTACTAAGCATTCTGTATTCAGAATGCTATTATTTTCCCTTATAACCATGTTATAAGGGAAAATAATACAGTGAATAGACTTTCATCCTAGGAACCATGCGTGAAAATCGCACTTGCTTGCGATTTTCACACAGCCCCATTAACTTCTATGGGGCCTGCGTTGCGCGAAAAACGCACAACAGAGCATGCTGCGATTTTCACGCAACGCACAAGTGATGTGTGAAAATCACCGCTCATGTGCACAGCCCCATAGAAGTGAATGGGTCCGGATTTAGTGCGGGTGCATTCCGGTATTTTGAATGCCGGATCCAGCACTAATACATTCCTATGGGGAAAAATGCCGGAGCCGGCATTCAGGCAAATCTTCATTTTTTTTCGCCGGAGATAAAACCGTAGCATGCTACGGTTTTATCTTTTGCCTGATCAGTCAAAATGACTGAACTGAAGACATCCTGATGCATCCTGAACGGATTACTCTCCATTCAGAATGCATGGGGATAAAACTGATCAGTTATTTTCCGGTATAGAGCCCCTGTGACGGAACTCAGTGCCGGAAATGAAAAACGCTAATGTGAAAGTACTTTAAAATATTAAGTTTAAATCCCCCCTTTCCCAATTTTACATATAAAATATATAAACAATAAATAAATAAACATATTACATAGCCTTTTTAGTCACCTTGTCACCCCAAAAAATAGCATAGGACTGTTCTATTATGGGCCGAATGTTTCATAAAATGCGAAATGCACACAGCTTTTTTTGTTGTTTTTTTTTTTTTGCACGGTATTGAGTATCACAATACTTTTTTATGGTGACGAAAGCGAATCAAAATTTTGGTTTCAAAACAACCCTACGCCGATCTGATCGGCGTAGCGTTGTCACGATACCAAAATTTTGATTCAGTTTCGATTTGGCAACTAAAAATTTGATTTGGCTCCTAAATTTTTCAGTTCAGGAGCCAATGGCTACTTGGAATTTTTTTTTAGTCTGGAGCACTGTTCTGTGTGCCCGGCGCCCGCTCCCCTCCCTCCTCTCGGGGGCGGCAGCCTGCGGCTGTCCTGCCTACATGTGTGCCGTGCGGCGCTCAGGCCAAAGGAGGCGTCACTGACTGTCAGTGGGGCCGCGGCGGAGGGAGGCGAGGAGGCGGAGCTGCTCTGTCTGCTATGACCTGTAAAAGCTGCCCCTCCAGGCTGGCAGCAGAAGAACACAGTCACAGAGTAACACTGAGGCACGACTTGTTGGAACTTGGCCGACCCTGCTGGACTCTAGTCTGGACTCTGGAGAAGACACCTTAAGGCAGAGCCAGCTGAGATTGGAGCCAGGACCAGACCGACCCCACTCCAGCCAGACCCCAGTGATATATCAGGTACCGACTTCAACATTGTCCCTCATCATGTCACCCCCCCGATGGTGCAGACTCCAACATTGTCCCCCATTAGGGAGCATAATGGATGGGGGCTGACGGCTGTCATGGGGGGCATGATGGCTGACATGGGAGTAATGATGGATGGGTGCTGACGGCTGACATGGGCATGATGGATGGGGTGCTGACGGCTGACATGGGCATGATGGATGGGGTGCTGACATGGGGGGCTGACGGCTGACATAAGGTCATGATGGCTGACATGGGGGGCATGATGGATGGGGGCTGACGGCTGACATGGACATGATGGATGGAGTGCTGACATGGGGGGCTGATGGCTGACGGCTGACATGGGGTGCTGACGGCTGACATAGGGGCATGACGGCTGACATGGGGGGCATGATGGATGGGGGCTGACAGCTGACATGGGCATGATGGATGGGGTGCTGACGGCTGACATGGGGGGCATGATGGCTGACATGGGGGGCTGATGGCTGACATGGGGGGTAATGATGGATGGGGGCTGACATGGGCATGATGGGGTGCTGATGGCTGACATGGGCATGATAGATGGGGTGCTGACGGCTGACATGGGCATGATGGATGGGGTGCTGACATTGGGTGCTGACGGCTGACATAAGGTCATGATGGCTGACATGGGGGGCATGATGGATGGGGGCTGACGGCTGACATGGACATGATGGATGGAGTGCTGACATGGGGGGCTGATGGCTGACGGCTGACATGGGGTGCTGACGGCTGACATAGGGGCATGACGGCTGACATGGGGGGCATGATGGATGGGGGCTGACAGCTGACATGGGCATGATGGATGGGGTGCTGACGGCTGACATGGGGGGCATGATGGCTGACATGGGGGGCTGATGGCTGACATGGGGGGTAATGATGGATGGGGGCTGACATGGGCATGATGGGGTGCTGACGGCTGACATGGGCATGATGGATGGGGTGCTGACGGCTGACATGGGCATGATGGATGGGGTGCTGACGGCTGACATGGGCATGATGGATGGGGTGCTGACGGCTGACATGGGCATGATAGATGGGGTGCTGACATGGGGGGCTGACGGCTGACATAGGGGCATGACGGCTGACATGGGGGCATGATGGATGGGGGCTGACATGGGCATGATGGATGGGGTGCTGACTGCTGATATAGGGGGCTGATCTGAGGTATGATTAACATTGGGGGTCTGATTGGTGGTCTGACCTGAGGTATAATGGAAAATATTGTTTCTGATTATACTCCTCTAAAACCTATGTGCATCTTATAGGGCGAAAAGTACAGTCCTCAAACCAGATCGAAGATATCAGGACCACACAGAGGAGAAGCCAGCTGCTGCAGACAGAACCAGGACCAGGTGAGCTGCGGGCGGGGCGGTGGGAGAAGGGGGTCACCGAGATGTAGCTTCGCTTGTGTTGCCAAAAAATCCTTGCACAGGCTCTGGTCACGTCCACGTGACAGGGCCGGTGCAAAGAGTCCCACAGTACCCGACCTATGTGGATACTTGCATGCACAATATTCTCAATAAAAACTTATTGAAACTAAAAACAGTGTACCATCCTATGTATTTTCGGTTTTAAAAATGTGGCTCTCAAAATAAATTTCAATCGTGGTTTTGGCGAGATTTGGCTCAGTTGAAAAAAAAGGTTGCCCACCACTGACCGGATCCATGAAGTTGTATTATTGTAACAGAAGCGTTTTTTTGCAGATCCATGACAGATCCGCAAAAAATGCTAATGTGAAAGTAGCCTAAGGCCTCTTTTACACTGGCGTGTGCGCCCCGTTGCCGTATTTGCGGATCCGCAATACACAGGTGCCGTTCCGTGGGAAATCCGCATTATGGATGCGGACCCATTAACTTGAATGGGTCTGCAAATCTGGAGATGCGGAACCCTACGGAAGCATTATGGAGTGCTTCCGTGGGGTTTCGTCCCATATTTCCGTTCCGCAAAAAGATAGGACATGTTCTATCTTTTTGCGGAACGTCCGGATCGCGGACCCATTCAAGTGAATGGGTCCGCGATCCGCTGCCCCACGGACTGTGCTCGTGTATTACGGGCCGCACATGCCACTGTGAAAGAGGCCTAACTTAACACACAGCCGCTGGCAACAAAAGGGAGTACACCTCTAAGTGAAAATGGCCAAATTTTGCCCAAATGTGAATATTTGGTGTGGCCACCATCATTTTCCAGCACTGCCTTAACTCTCTTGGGCATGGAGTTCACAGGTCACCACTGGAATCCTCTTCCTCTCCTCCATGACGACATCACGGAGCTGGTGGATGCTAGAGACCTTGTGCTTCTCCCCCTTCCATTTCAGGAGGCCCCACAGATGCTCAATAGGGTTTAGGTCTGGAGACATGCTTGGCCAGTCCAGCACCTTTAGGGCTCATGCGCACAACCGTTGTCGATTTGCGGTCCGTTTTTCACGGATCTGTTGTTCCGTATCCAAGGTTTTTTTTCTCTGATTTAAGTCCTCTTCCGTTCCGTTATTCCACAAAACATATCCGTATGGTTTCCGTATGCGATCCGTTTTTCTGAGGATCGGAAACGGAAAACAGTAACTTATTAATCACCAAACACATGAGCAATATGGGCTGGGCATAGCATTTCTACAGTATTGAGCCGCAAAATACGGATGCGTTCCGTATTTTTTGCGGAACCATTGACTTGAATGGGGCTTTGGACTGTGATTTGCGGACAATAATAGGACATGCACTACTTTTTTGCGGAACGGAAATACGGAAACTGAATGCACACTGAGTACCTTCTGTTGTTTTTGCGGACCCATTCAAGTGAATGGTTCCGCATACGGTACGCAAAAAAACTGAAAGAAAATACTTTCATGTGCATGAGCCCCTACCCTCAGTTTCTTTATAGCAAGGCAGAGCTTGTCTTGGAGGTGTTTGGGGTCGTTATGTTGGAATGCTGCCCTCCGGCCCAGTTTCGGGAGGGAGGGGATCATGCTCTGCTTCAGTATGTCACAGTTCATGTTGGCATTCATGGTTTCCTCAATGAACTGTAGCTCCCGCAGCTGGCAGCACTCATGTAGCCCCAAACCACGACACTCCCGCCACCATGCTTGACTGTAGGCAAGACACACTTGTCTTTGTAATCCTCACCCAGTTGCCGCCACACACGCTTGACACCATCTGAACCAAATCCATTTATCTTGGTCTCATCAGACCACAGGACGTGGTTCCAGTAATCCATATCCTTAGGCCCCTTTCACACGGGCGAGTATTCCGCGCGGATGCAATGCGTGAGGTGAACGCATTGCACCCGCACTGAACACCGACCCATTCATTTCTATGGGGCTGTTCACATGAGCGGTGATTTTCACACATCACTTGTGCGTTGCGTGAAAATCGCAGCATGCTCTATATTCTGCGTTTTTCACGCAACGCAGGCCCCATAGAAGTGAATGGGGTTGCGTGAAAATCACAAGCATCCGCAAGCAAGTGCGGATGCGGTGCGATTTTCACGCATGGTTGCTAGGAGACGATCGGGATGGAGACCCAATCATTATTATTTTCCCTTATAACATGGTTATAAGGGAAAATAATAGCAAACAGCGCTGGAGGGGTTAAAAAACAACAACAAATCATTTAACTCACCTTAATCCACTTGAACGCGTAGCCCGGCATCTGCTTCTGTCCCCTTTACTGACTAGGACCTGTGGTGAGCATTAATTATAGTTCAAGGACCTGTGAATCACCATGGTAAAAGATCATGTGACGTACCATGTGATGACCGGAGTGACGTCATCACAGGTCCTTGAACTATAATTAATGCTCACCACAGGTCCTAGTCAGTAAAGGGGACAGAAGCAGATGCCGGGCTACGCGTTCAAGTGGATTAAGGTGAGTTAAATGATTTTTTTCTTTTTTTTTTAACCACTCCAGCGCTGTTTTACTATGCATTCTGTATTCAGAATGCTATTTTCCCTTATAACCATGTTATAAGGGAAAATAATACAATCTACAGAACACCGATCCCAAGCCTGAACTTCTGTGAAGAAGTTTGGGTTTGGGTACCAAACATGTGCGATTTTTCTCACGCAAGTGCAAAACGCATTACAATGTTTTGCACTCGCAAAAATCGCGGGTGTTCCCGCAACGCACCAGCACTATTTCCCGCAACGCCCGTGTGAAAGAGGCCTTAGCCTGCAGTTTTCTGAAGACAAGCAGACTTTCTTGTGCATCATCTTTAGCAGAGGCTTCCTTCTGGGACGACAACCATTCAAACCATTGATGCGGTGTGCAGTGTATGGTCTGAGCACTGACAGGCTGACCCCCTGACCCCCCACCCCTGTAACCTCTGCAGCAATGCTGACAGCACTCATACGTCTGTTTGGAAAAGACAACCTCTATATATGACGCTGAGCACGTGCACTCAACTTCTTTGGTCGACCATGGCGAGGCCTGTTCTGAGTGGAACCTGACTTGTTAAACCGCTGTATGGTCTTGGCCACCGTGCTGCATCTCAGTGTCAGGGAGTTGGCATTCTTATAGCCTAGGCCAGGGATGCCAACCTGCGGCAAAACTACAATTCCCAGCATGCCCGGACAGCAAGGCATGGTGGAAGTTGTATTTCTTACAACAGCTGGAGGGCCGCAGGTTGAGCATCCCTGGCCTATGCCATCTTTATGTAGAGCAACAATTCCTTTTTCAGATCCTCGGAGAGTTCTTTGCCATGAGGTGCCATGTTGAACTTCCAGTGACCAGTAAGAGAATGTGAGAGTGATAACACCAAATGTAACCCACCTGCTCCCTATTCACACCTGAGACCTTGTAACACTAAGGAGTCACATGACACCGGGGAGGGAAAATGGCTAATTGGGCACAATTTGGTCATTTTCACTTAGGGGTGTACTCACTTTTGTTGCTCGCGGTTTACACATTAATGGCTGTGCGAGTTATTTTGAGGGCACACCAAATATACACCGTTATACAAGCTGTACACTGACTACTGTACATTTTTTTCAAAGTGTCAGATCTTCAGTGTTGTCCCAGGGAAAGATATAATAAAATATTTACAAAAATGTGAGGGGTGGACTTACTGTAAATATATATATATATTTTTTTTTTTAATTTTTTTTTTAAACATGTAGGCATGTGAAGGTTGGTGGCACTATATATGCTGAGGCCAATATGGAGCCAAATATTTATACTGGAAGTCACTATGAGGGACATTATATACAGTGCATTCGTAAAGTCTTCAGACCCTTTCACTTTTTTCACATTTTGTTATGTGGTGGTCTTGTGCTAAAATGAAAAAATAAAACCAATAAAATTTCAGGCTTTCCGCATCATTCTGCCCTCAATACCCCATAATGAGAAAGTGAAAACAGAATGTTAGAAATCTTTGCTAATTTATTGAAAAGAAAAAAACTATTGTATTGACATAAGAATTCAGACCCTGGGCCTTCACACAATCCTGTCTCTGAGCTCTACAGGCAGTTCTTTTCTGCTTATGAGACAATAAAATAATAAAAACTTCCCCTTGTACGTTATAAATAATATTTGGCGTCGTAGGTGCCCAATTGTGAAGTGGGTAGATATTCACATACAGTCTAGTTGCGTTTTTGGTTGGACCGCGCTGCCTCTAAAAGTCCCGGAAGAAGTTCATCAAGTCAGAGCCATTCGAACTAATGGACAAGGGTAAGCACCGAAAGCCACCTGAAGCCTCCTTCACTCCTATACGTGCTTTTGTGGAAAACCAAAAGGTCGCAGCAATAGTGAAGCACAGTCACCCAGGGTCAAATGCAAAAGGGGTTTAATATACTCACAATATTTCAATGAGATGAAAGCAGTGTATACAAAGATCAAACACCCGATCCGGGTTTCACTCAAAGCTTTGTCAGGGTTTGGTTTTTGCTGATATGCATTGCCAGCTGTGAGACTTTATATAGACAGGGCTGTGTCTTTCCAAATCATGTCCAATCAACTGAACAACTGAATTTACCGCATGTGGACTCCAATCAAGGTGTAGAAACATCACAGAGATGATCAAGAGAAATGGAAGCCCCCCAGAGTTAAACTTCAAGTGTCAGAGCAAAGGGTCTGAATACTTATGTCCATGTGAAATGTTAGTTTTACCTTTTTAATAAATTTGCAAACATTTCTAACATTTTGTTTGGACATTGAAAAAAAAAACAAAACAAAAAAAAAAAAAAAAACACACTGGCAGTTTCTCATAACCATTTTGCATCAGTGTGCGCATCCTTTTTTTCACCGCCTTTCAGCTATTTTGCATCAGTTGTCAACGGGCGTTAAAAACCAGATGTAGATCATTGGGGTATCTTTACGTCCCAACCCCTGCAGTGCCCTCAGTATATTTTATGCCCCCCCTGGACATCAAATGCCCACCATAGTGTACCTCAGAATAAAATTATATATATCACCAGAAGCACCATCCAAAAAAGTGGGAAACGGGTGCAGAGCCCAAGTATGGGAATAGGTGCTTACCCACTAGTATACACTCACCTAAAGAATTATTAGGAACACCATAATAATACAGTGTTGGACCCCCTTTTGCCTTCAGAACTGCCTTAATTCTACGTGGCATTGATTCAACGAGGTGCCGATAGCATTCTTTAGAAATGTTGGCCCATATTGATAGGATAGCATCTTGCAGTTGATGGAGATTTGAGGGATGCACATCCAGGGCACGAAGCTCCCGTTCCACCACATCCCAAAGATGCTCTATTGGGTTGAGATCTGGTGACTGTGGGGGCCATTTTAGTACAGTGAACTCATTGTCATGTTCAAGAAACCAATTTGAAATGATTCGAGCTTTGTGACATGGTGCATTATCCTGCTGGAAGTAGCCATCAGAGGATGGATACATGTTCTCATTCTGTTTACGCCAAATTCGGACCATTTGAACAATGAACAGAAATCGAGACTCATCAGACCAGGCAACATTTTTCCAGTCTTCAACAGTCCAATTTTGGTGAGCTTGTGCAAATTGTAGCCTCTTTTTCCTATTTGTAGTGGAGATGAGTGGTACCCGGTGCGGTCTTCTGCTGTTGTAGCCCATCCACCTCAAGGTTGTGCGTGTTGTGGCTTCACAAATGCTTTGCTGCATACCTCGGTTGTAACGAGTGGTTATTTCAGTCAACGTTGCTCTTCTATCAGCTTGAATCAGTCGGCCCATTCTCCTCTGACCTCTAGCATCCACAAGGCATTTTTGCCCACAGGACTGCCGCATACTGGATGTTTTTCACACCATTCTTTGTAAACCCTAGAAATGGTTGTGTGTGAAAATCCCAGTAACTGAGCAGATTGTGAAATACTCAGAATGGCCCGTCTGGCACCAACAACCATGCCACGCTCAAAATTGCTTAAATCACCTTTCTTTCCCATTCTGACATTCAGTTTGGAGTCCAGGAGATTGTCTTGACCAGGAGCACACCCCTAAATGCATTGAAGCAACTGCCATGTGATTGGTTGACTAGATAATTGCATTAATGAGAAATAGAACAGGTGTTCCTAATAATTCTTTAGGTGAGTGTAGAAAGAAAAATTGTACTGTACTCCTGTAGACTTTCAAAATTGTCAGTGAAGAAACTTTATTCACCCATAAAGTGGCACGGAGCAACGTTTCGGCTCATACAGGAGCCTTTCTCAAGACTTGAGAAAGGCTAATGTATGAGCCGAAACGTCGCAGACAGGAGTGCAGTCCAATAGAAATACTCACCTCATTCATTTAAATGTGATAGAACACTCGTTCCTCACTGGAGGCAGCAGGACCTGTGCTCCCAGCATGATGACGTCACATCACATGACATCAATACGCTTGGAGCATCAGGTCCTAAAGCGAGGAGTGAGTTTTCCCATGCTAGCAAGTGGATGAGTTTTTTTTTAGTTTTTTTTTTACTTTTAACCCCTGAATGCACTCTTGTCTAAACAACTGTTAAAAACGGTCCCATTCATTTCAATGGGATCCGTCTGGCTGTGAAAACGGCCAAAAATAGTACGTCTTATTTTTATTTTATTTAAAAAAAAAAAAAAAAAATGGCCCTGTGAATGGTTCTATTCAATTGGTTCTTCAAATGGCTGTGCAACGGCCATTTTTCACCGTCATGTGAATGAAGCCTACAGGTTCGGCTGATCACATTCATTGTGTGAAAGCATTGCTGATGTGGTCAGCAGAATCATTGTTTCTGGGCATCAGATCATCCTGTGTAAACAACGATTCTCTAGGAGGACAGGCGATCACACCAGCGATCCCTCATCCCTATATAGAGGACGTGACTTTTGCTCTCACCTCCTCTGAGAAGCAGGCAATTATCGTTAACAAATGCTCCCGATATTGGCCTGTGGTCCAGGCCTATACAGAAAAGGCTGTCAATCATCCTTTGTGGGCGGGGTAATCAGGACTCACACCGTCTCTTCTAGGAGTCCTGTGAGGATTGACTCTGCTTTCTACTCAACTGTACATCACAGAGCTCCCTCTTTCATATATCCGACATGCTTTAACATGCAGTTGCCAGATGCCAAAAGGACACCTTCTGAGGTCTTGTGGAGTCCATGCCTCGACGGGTCACAGCTATGTAGGATCCAGCTGATTTTAATGTTATGGCTGATCAGCGTATAAATGCCTTACAGTGTATAATGTATCATAGGTATTGTTACAATATATTGCCAATACTTGAAAATGTAGCAAAAATGTTTTATACGTATGTCACAAAGGCGCAGCCGGTTTTTTCTTGTTTTTCTTGTCTTGGTCATGCTCTTCCAGCCAATTTCAGACATTTCTAGATGCCGTGTGACATGTCGCGTTGTCTTGCTGGAGGATCCCATCCGCCACAGGGAAGATCATCAGCATGTAAGGGTGTACCTGATCTGCAAGGATGGACTTAAACCCAAATCGGTTGAAAGCACCTGCCACATGGATGAGTGGGCCCAAAGAATGCCATGAAACCATTCCCCACACCATAACGCTGCCACCACCAGCTTGTGTTCTTCCTGTAATGGTTGTAGGGTGTTTCTTCTCCCGTGTTTCTCGCCTGACATGACATCTAGCCGTTCCATGAAGTAGAAAAAAAAAAAAAAAAAAAAAACACTCAGAAGGCAGCCCTTTGTCAATTAAGCAGAGGTCCAATTCGGATATTGCCTCAAAATTTAAGCCTTTTCTGCCGATACAACTTCTTTCACAGAGGTGCGGTGACCATCCGTCTGCTTCTGAGAACCATACGCAGCAGGATCCGCTGCACTGTCGTTTTAGGCACACGTCTGGTTAGCCCCGATTCATTTTGGTCGCGAGTTGCTCCACTGAAGAAGTTGCTCCGCCCTCGCGCACCTCCATAGCTGATGTTCACCTCACATCAGTGACACGTTGTGCTCCGCAGTGTCCACGTCACTTATTCACAATGCTGCCACTTGTCCACTCATGATACACCTGCACCACGAGAACAGTTTTGCATCCTCGCCCCCGAAAGCCAGTAATCATCCCTTTTTACTACTCTGAAAAATCATCCCTTTTACCCATGACAGCGACGAGGAATGTGTGCAGACAGCCTATCACACCCTTTATATACCCAGCGAGCCAGCTCACCACCCCTTTATATACCCAGCGAGCCAGCTCACCACCCCTTTATATACCCAGCGAGCCAGCTCACCACCCCTTTATATACCCAGCGAGCCAGCTCACCACCCCTTTATATACCCAGCGAGCCAGCTCACCACCCCTTTATATACCCACCGAGCCAGCTCACCACCCCTTTATATACCCACCGAGCCAGCTCACCACCCCTTTATATACCCACCGAGCCAGCTCACCACCCCTTTATATACCCACCGAGCCAGCTCACCACCCCTTTATATACCCACCGAGCCAGCTCACCACCCCTTTATATACCCACCGAGCCAGCTCACCACCCCTTTATATACCCACCGAGCCAGCTCACCACCCCTTTATATACCCACCGAGCCAGCTCACCACCCCTTTATATACCCACCGAGCCAGCTCACCACCCCTTTATATACCCACCGAGCCAGCTCACCACCCCTTTATATACCCACCGAGCCAGCTCACCACCCCTTTATATACCCACCGAGCCAGCTCACCACCCCTTTATATACCCACCGAGCCAGCTCACCACCCCTTTATATACCCACCGAGCCAGCTCACCACCCCTTTATATACCCACCGAGCCAGCTCACCACCCCTTTATATACCCACCGAGCCAGCTCACAACACGCGACTTCCTTCATGAGCTACGCGCTGCCGACAATGAAATTAGGAAGTGGTCATAATAATGTGACCCGACTGTGTGGGTGTCATTTCTCCTAATGTACACAGCCAGTAACCTGACACAGCGTGGATTCTTGCTGGCACTGGGCAGGATACCAACCCTCAGCCCCCTCACACATTCATTTCAGCCTAAAGACTTGTGCTGGCATGACAAGCCAGACCCTTCTCTGTCCTATAGAGGAAGCGATCTGACAGTACTGGGGAAGGGGGGATAGTGGAGACCCCGTCAGGTGTCCACCATAACAAAGATGGCGATGGAGGGTCCTAGCTGAGCATGTCTGGACACTTACAGGCCTGGAATGGAGACTCACTGCAGGAGGAGGAGGAGGAAAGCTGCACTCTGCACATTCTTGTCCTAGGGCTTGCTCACTCCACACCTTCCCAGCCAGACACACCCAGACCGAAGGGAGCACCCGTTATACCAGGCACCCGAACACCCAGCGCTGCCTCCCTCATCACTTTCTGCAGATATAGGTGTCAATATTATATAAGAACCAAGACGCAGCCCATGGCGTAACGGAGGCGCCATACTCTAACGCACATAAATCAACAGAAACCCCTATATATATATATATTTTAGTGTTTCCCCCTCTCTGGTCAGACTCTTCGGTATTACATTTCTAAAGAATGGGGAAGACTGAATGGAAGTTGGAGCATTAGGAGAGAAGACCATGGTGTACTGTGCCATTCACCCCGAGGGGCAGTTTACAGGGTTCAGTTGCCCCCATTGGTTCTGGGGCATGGTGAGTGGCACAGTGAGTATTTGGGTGATATATCTCTAGTACCTGAATACATTTGCAATTAGCTTGCAATGCCCAGTAGCACACAGTGGGGCTTCACTATATATCTGCAAAGCAGGGGGATACCAGCAGAGCCTGGCACTGCCCTGCATCAGGGAGTGACATGGGGACCTGTGCATCAAGTGTCTCTCCCGTCCACTGGAGGAAAAGTCTCAGCACTGGAGAAGGCGGGAAATGACTGGTAGGAGCCTGCCTCATAGGTAACCGGTGGGCCACCACCACAGGGGCCCCCGCCTCCATCACCCCCCGCGGTCACTTACTCTGCAGACGGGGTCCCGTTCACAGCGGTCCCATCAGGGGTGGGGTTGAGCTGGATGGGTCCGGGCTTTCTTTTGGGCATGTTTTGCCTGGGCTTGGCAGCGTGCTCCACAGCTGTAGGTCGGTGTGGCTGTCCCCGTCCCTCGGCTGTTACTCTCTCCGATCTCAGGGGGGGGTGGAATGAGTGCGTTACCTTCAGCCCTGCTATCAGCGGCAGCAGCAGCCAATGGGAGGAGCCCAGACAGAGGGACCGCGGAAACACGTCATGCCGGAGTACAGCGGAGAGCAGCAGCGCCACCTGGTGCCACAGGAGAGAGGCGCAGCTGGACGCTCATTTCTGAGACGGTTCTGTAGGAAAATATATGCCTGCGGTTTCCTTCAAAACAGCTTTTTAATGGCTTGTGTGGTTTTTAAAAGACGTCTATCATTTAGCGATGCCAGTCCTCATAGGAAGTGTAATCAGTACTGGATTTTCCATTTTTTGTTTACCACCTCAATGTTTTATTACCTGTCACTGGGACATGTAATGAATGGGATATAAATCACTGAACACAAAGGGGGTCTGACCACTGAGACCGCCGCAAAACCTGAGAATGGGTGAGTTCTAGGGCTGATCTCTGGGGTTAGACGTAGGCTAGTTTGGATGGTGCCGCAAACATGATCTTTAGGCTGTGTTCACATGGCAGGCCCTGCTGTGGTTCTCACTTTACGGGCTCGTGCACACGACCGTCTGTATTTTACGGTTCGCAAAAAATACGGATGACGTCCATGCGCATTCTGTATTTTGCAGAACGGAACAGCTGGCCCCTAATAGAACAGTCTTATCCTTGTCCGTAATGTGGACAATAATAGGACATGTTCTATTTTTTTGCAGAACAGACATACGGAAACGGAATGCACACGGAGTAACTTCCGTTATTTTTTGCGAAATGAATGTATATGGTCCGCAAAAAAAAAAAAAAAAAAACGGAACACACAGGGAAAGAAAATACATTTGTGTGCATGAGCCCGAAAGGACATCTGTCAGCAGTTTTGTATTTATGAAACTGGCTATATAATTATATACAGGAGATGCCCAGGGTATACCAGCATGGTCCATATCACTATACACAAGAAGATGTATAACGTATACCAGCTGTACATATATAATTATATACAGGAGATGCCCAGGGTATACCAGCATGGTCCATATCACTATACACAAGAAGATGTATAACGTATACCAGCTGTACATATATAATTATATACAGGAGATGCCCAGGGTATACCAGCATGGTCCATGTCACTATATACAAGAAGATGTATAACTTATACCAGCTGTACATATATAATTATATACAGGAGATGCCCAGGGTATACCAGCATGCTCCATATCATTATACACTGCTCAAAAAAATAAAGGGAACACAAAAATAACACATCCTAGATCTGAATTAATTAAATATTCTTCTGAAATACTTTGTTCTTTACATAGTTGAATGTGCTGACAACAAAATCACACAAAAATAAAAAAATGGAAATGAAATTTTTCAACCCATGGAGGTCTGGATTTGGAGTCACACTCAAAATTAAAGTGGAAAAACACACTACAGTCTGATCCAACTTTGATGTAATGTCCTTAAAACAAGTCAAAATGAGGCTCAGTAGTGTGTGTGGCCTCCACGTGCCTGTATGACCTCCCTACAACGCCTGTGCATGCTCCTGATGAGGTGGCGGACGGTCTCCTGAGGGATCTCTTCCCAGACCTGGACTAAAGCATCTGCCAACTCCTGGACAGTCTGTGGTGCAACGTGACGTTGGTGGATAGAGCGAGACATGATGTCCCAGATGTGCTCAATTGGATTCAGGTCTGGGGAATGGGCGGGCCAGTCCATAGCATCAATGCCTTCGTCTTGCAGGAACTGCTGACACACTCCAGCCACATGAGGTCTAGCATTGTCTTGCATTAGGAGGAATCCAGGGCCAACCGCACCAGCATATGGTCGCACAAGGGGTCTGAGGATCTCATCTCGGTACCTAATGGCAGTCAGGCTACCTCTGGCGAGCACATGGAGGGCTGTGCGGCCCTCCAAAGAAATGCCACCCCACACCATTACTGACCCAATGCCAAACCGGTCATGCTGGAGAATGTTGCAGGCAGCAGAACGTTCTCCACGGCGTCTCAAGACTCTGTCACGTCTGTCACATGTGCTCAGTGTGAACCTGCTTTCATCTGTGAAGAGCACAGGGCGCCAGTGGCGAATTTTCCAATCTTGGTGTTCTCTGGCAAATGCCAAACGTCCTGCACGGTGTTGGGCTGTAAGCACAACCCCCACCTGTGGACGTCGGGCCCTCATGGAGTCTGTTTCTGACCGTTTGAGCAGACACATGCACATTTGTGGCCTGCTGGAGGTCATTTTGCAGGGCTCTGGCAGTGTTCCTCCTGTTCCTCCTTGCACAAAGGCGGAGGTAGCGGTCCTGCTGCTGTGTTGTTGCCCTCCTACGGCCTCCTCCACGTCTCCTGATGTACTGGCCTGTCTCCTGGTAGCGCCTCCATGCTCTGGACACTACGCTGACAGACACAGCAAACCTTCTTGCCATAGCTCGCATTGATGTGCCATCCTGGATAAGCTGCACTACCTGAGCCACTTGTGTGGGTTGTAGACTCCGTCTCATGCTACCACTAGAGTGAAAGCACCGCCAGCATTCAAAAGTGACCAAAACATCAGCCAGGAAGCATACAAACTGAGAAGTGGTCTGTGATCACCACCTGCAGAACCACTCCTTTATTGGGGGTGTCTTGCTAATTGCCTATAATTTCCACCTGTTGTCTATCCCATTTGCACAACAGCATGTGAAATTGATTGTCACTCAGTGTTGCTTCCTAAGTGGACAGTTTGATTTCACAGAAGTGTGATTGACTTGGAGTTACATTGTGTTGTTTAAGTGTTCCCTTTATTATTTTGAGCAGTGTATATAAGAAGATGTATAACTTATACTAGCTGTACATATATAATTATATACAGGAGATGCCCAGATTGTACCAGCTTGGTCCATATCACTACAGTATATACAAGAAGAAGCCGCGTACTCACTTTAGTCACGCTCTAAGATGGCGCAGCTGCCTCCCTGTTGTTACCGCGGTCACTGACGTTCCTGCTGACAGGTGGCAGGAGATCGGTGAGACTGGCAACACGTGGTTTGATCTGACATGTTTTTCGTTTGGATCAAATGACGTCTGTGTTGTTTCTGGTGCTTGCCACACCTTCTTTCCACAGGTGTGGCTATTAGGCCTAGTTCACACGAACGTGTGTGATCCGTGGCCGTATTGTGGCCCGCAAATTGCGGGTGGCAAAACACGGCCACAGTTCCGTGTACATTCCGCATCACGGATGCGGACCCATTCACTTCAATGGGTCCGCAAATCCTGAATTGCGGAACGGCCGCACGGAACGGGACCCCTCGGAAGCACTACGGAGTACTTCCGTTCCGCAAAAAGATAGAACATGTCTTATCTTTTTGCGGAATGGGCGGATCGCGGACCCATTAAAGTGAATGGGTCCGCAATCCGATGCGGCTGACCTACGGCCGTCGATCGTGCATTGTGGCCCGCAATTTGCGGGCCGCAGCAGGGGCACGGGTCATGAACTCGGCCTTAGGGTCATTTAACCTTCTCTATTTATAGTTGCTTCTCCCACAATGCTGTGCGGTTTATAGCTTCTGTTTGGACCTTTGGATAGATTGTGGTTGGATCTCGGCTGAGTTCCTGGTGCTTCCATTGTTCCTTTGAAGTTAAGTCGTTCCTTTCCCTTTTGTATGGGTTCTGTGTGCTGCATTTCCCTATTGCTTGTATTAGGCCTGAAGGAGACTCCTGTCTGTCCTTCCTTTAGGAGGAACAGGTAGTCTCGTCCCTGACATTAGTACCAGGGTCCTATAGGGCTAGTTAGGACTGTAGGTATTCCTGCGTATGAACTCACCTACCTCTGGGGTCTGTTCATACTGGTAGTCAGTCAGGATTTTGGTTAGAGTTTGCACTAGAAGGTGTCCATCTTCTTTCCCTAGTTTCCAGGCCTTATTCCCTCACTCCTTACCCTCCTATGCTTGGTGTGGTGTTTCCCTCCCACACCAAAGCGTGACACCCGCACTCTGGACGGAAAAAGGAAAAGGCGGCAGCAGCATGTAGGACATAGGACACATAATGACCCAACCATAACTATAACCAGTAAATAAGACACCAAACACTTAGTTGGATAAAATAGGCCGTGTTGCTTTATTATGGGGTTACTTAAATGTAATGAACCAGTGAATCTTTAATAAAACCATGAACCAAGGTCAATTAATAGACCAATAAAACCAATAACAACCAAGCCCACCCAGCATTAGCTGGGTGACTTTTACCCAATGATAAACAAGCCCAACCAGCAATAGCTGGATGACTTTTTCCCCCTAATAAGCAACACGACGAAAAAAAGGGGAGGGAGGGCGGGGCTCAGGTCCGGATCTTCTTAACACTGCAGCAGCTGATAGCTATGTCCCGTCTTTTATTCACACAGCGATCCAAGCTACAGGACTGCTTCTCCAATCAGCTGATGAGGATTTCCCGCCGCTTGTACAACTGGCCAATCATCTTCCAGCCATCAATATCCACTTCTGACAGGACCAGCTGGATCCGGATAAAACCAGGTAAGACCTGTCAACATAAGAGAGGGATGGGGGGGGGGGAAAAAGCAACCACACAGCAACACTGAAACTGCCAGAACATTAAAACCACCTGACAGGAAAAGTGCCCATGTCCCCAAGCTATCCGCTCTGGGGGGTCCCTGCAATATGGGGTAGGTGTTGCCCGCTTTGAGCCCCACACAGAATGTCCTAACACAAGCAGGGTGGGTGACATGCTATCTGCTCATCTCTCCAAATGAAAGCCTTATGGATAAACAGTACGCAGTGCAGAATTTATTGCCAACACTTCTGGCTTCTGACTGCTGGTATGACATATTCACATTCTATATTTGTGACACGCTGGGATCTGTGTTTTTCCACTTTTCATAAGTCTATAAAACAGTTTGATACCCTGTGACACAAATACAGAAATATAGTGGCAAATCTGGGGGAGCTGCTCAGCCCCTAACACTGTAGCGTGTTTTTCATTGGGGGAGCAGCCCCACTGCATGTGGACCGCAGCAAACGACTATCCCCAGCAAAAAAATTTGCATACGGTGGAGGATGCCGGCGCGGTCCACATGCACCACAAAGGCATCCTACACAAAACGGAGCATTGTGCGGAAGAAAATATAATCATATAAATCACAGAAAAAATGCACCAAACGGATATGCCACTGACTATACTGGCTAGTCATAAATGCAGATATTAAAAGCTGAGACTTTTGCCAATATATTCCTGTCAGGAAAATATCGGAGCCCATCATGCACCACGTCACGGTCACTCAGCATGACAAGGGGTCCTACCACTAAGCTACCTTCAGACCTTGTTCACACCATAGGTAGCGTAGTGGTAGGACCCCTTGCCATGCTGAGTGACCGTGACGTGGTGCATGATGGGCTCCGATATTTTCCTGACAGGAATATATTGGCAAAAGTCTCAGCTTTTAATATCTGCATTTATGACTAGCCAGTATAGTCAGTGGCATATCCGTTTGGTGCATTTTTTCTGTGATTTATATGATTATATTTTCATCCGCACAATGCTCCGTTTTGTGTAGGATGCCTTTGTGGTGCATGTGGACCGTGCCGGCATCCTCCACCATATGCAATTTTTTTTGCTGGGGATAGTCGTTTGCTGCAGTCCACATGTGGTGGGACTGCTCCCCCAATGAAAAACACGCTACAGTGTTAGGGGTTGAGCAGCTCCCCCAGAATTGCCACTATATTTCTGTGTTTGTGTCTTGTTTTATATGTAGTGTATGTGCCTTTACCTGGCATTCAAACACTCTCTTTTGCACCTGGTAACCTCCATCACATGGTCTGATATGGGTGTGGCTTACAGTCTTGCTTTGTTCACATTGCACTAGTGGTCCTGCTAGGCGGTTGTGTGGAAGCTTGGCTGTGAGCTGGATTACATCACCTTCAGACCGTGTTCACACCATAGGTAGCTTAGTGGTAGGACCCCTTGCCATGCTGAGTGACCGTGACGTGGTGCATGATGGGCTCCGATATTTTCCTGACAGGAATATATTGGCAAAAGTCTATGACTAGCCAGCATATCCGTTTGGTGCATTTGTTCTGTGATTGATACCCTGTGACAATCTGAAATCCAAAACACTTCCTAAGGGTACTTTCACACTTGCGGCAGAGGATTCCGGCAGGCAGTTCCGTAGCCGAAACTGCCTGCCGAATCCGTCAAAACTAATGCCAACTGATGGCATTTGTCAGACGGATCAGGATCCTTATCCGTATGAAAAGTGCATTAAAATGCCAGATCCGTCTCTCCGGTGTCACCTGGAAAAACGGATCCGGCATTTATTTATTTTTCACATTTTTTGCGGTCTGAGCATGCGCAGACCGCAATGACGGATCAGTTTTTCCGGAAAACTCGGGGCAGGATCCGGCGTTAATGCATTTCAATGGGGAAAAAAATTGTGGATCCGGCGTTCCGGAATTTTGGACGGAGATAAAACTGCAGCATGCTGCGGTATTATCTCCGTCCTGAGAAGTCAAAAAGACTGAACTGAAGACATCCTGATGCATCCTGAACGGATTGCTCTCCATTCAGAATGCATTAGGCTAAAACTGATCAGTTTTTTTCCAGTATTGCGCCCCTAGGACGGAACTCAATGCCGGAAAAGAATAACGCTATTGTGAAAGTACCCTGAGGGGGCAGTAAAAGTACATATACTGTGCACAAAGCACACATCAGTGGTGTCATTCACACGCTGCTTACAGTGCAGCCAGAAAGCACACATCATAACCACAAAGTATTACTGTGACAAAGTTCTGCTGTTTCCATAAGGCCGTCTAGATGGTTCAGTACTGCCACAGACTTGCAGTGCAGATTCCACATCCCAAATCGGTGGCAATTTTCACTAAAATACATGGGGGAAACTCATAATGGAAATAAGAACATGCTACAGACTTTTCCTGTGTGAAGATCTTGAGAATTTCACTCTTTATTAATGCACAGGGTGAAATCAACAGCACAATTTGCGTTCAACATATGTAGATTTTGCTGTGGAATTGCAACAGATTTGCAGCCCATTAACTTCTGTTATGACAGAAGGAATAACGGAATGCCTTTAGAGTGCATTCCGTCATGAAATTGCGTTATGGTCCGTGGTAACGGAATCCATAACGCAATTCAGTAAATACCACAACACGAACCCGCACACGAAACTTCAAAATATGAAATTCGCTCATCCCTACTGATGACCTATGCTCTGGATAGATCATCAGTATCTGATCTGTGAGGGTCCAACACCCGGGCCCCCCACCAGGCAGCTGAGAAGGCAGTGGTGCTCGCAGTAGCGCTGTGGCCTTCTACATCTTTCCCTAGGCTCAGATTTCCCTGACGTCACGTTCATCGGTCACATGGCCTAGGCGCAGCTCAGCTCCATTGAAGTGAAGTGCTGTGCTTGGTGAGCTGGGAGAAGTCCTACTGCGAGGACTGATGGCTTCTCAAACAGATGATCAGAGGGGCGGAATCACTTCTAGCCCGACAAGGCCAGGAGTTGCAGCGTTGTAACCAGATTAACACGATCAGGTGAGTGTTTTTTGTTTTTTTTTCCCCATTCTCACACCATGCCCAACTATCCCCCCCCCCCCCAAGTCTTAGACAACCCCTAAAATCACAACTAACTATAGTAAATGTGGTTACATTAAATTTCTCCTGACTGTTGTGTCGTCGCCATGTTAAAGGGGTTATCCAGGAAATTAAAATGATGACCTATCCTCGGGATAGGTCATCATTGTCACATCGGCAGGGGTCCGATTCCCGACACCCATGACGATCAGTTGTTTCAGGTAGCTGCAACGCTCCTGGAAGCTCACCAAGCACAGCGCCGTACATGGTATAGTGGCAGTGCTTGGTATTGCCATTCGGCCCCAGTCACTTCAACAGAGCTGCGCTGCAACTAGGCCATGTGACTGATGTACAGTGACGTCACTTGGCCTAGGAAGAGGCCGCGGTGCTCTCCTAACTACTGATCGGCAGGGGGTCTCAGCTGTTAGACACCCACTGATCCTGAGGACAGGTCATCAATATTATTTCCAGGATAAACCCTTTAACTTTTGGTGCGCAATGCACCTAATTTCAATATCATTAGTTAGTTAGCCCATGTTAACTTAATGTTCAGTGTCTAGGTGTACTGACATTAGTAAATGTGAGCTACTGCACACAAAAGATAAGCCACTTGCTAACAGACTATGTACTTTTCTCAGAATATTTGAAGGAAAATATATCTATTTTAGATGTGTTTCCACCTGACACCATCCAAAATAATGATTTCAGTTTTTAGCGCCATAAGGACGAAGCTTCTGGATATTTCACTTTGCTTTTCTTCACCACATTCCAAGAGGCATAACTTTTTCTGTCAGTATAGCTAGTTTATATTTTTCAATGGAATCTTTTTGGCATACAAATAACTCATTTTTAGGGCTCATTCAGATGGCCGTAAGTGTTTTGCGATCCGCAAATCACGGATCCGCAAAACACAGATACCTGTCCATGTGTGCTCCGTATTTTGCAGAGTGCACGCGGTCAGTTCTATGATAGAAATGCAATTGCGGACAAGAATAGGGCATGTTCTTTATTTTTTTCGGGGCCACGGAATGGAAGCACGTGTGCTGTCTGCATGTTTTGCAGCCCCTTTGATGAATGGGTCGTCTGAATGAGCCCTATATTTTAGGCAGAGTTCACACCACCGATATTGATTTCCATTGTTCTGCTCCTTTTTTATTAATAAAAATAACAGAAGTGACGGATTTGGCACATAACTAATCCGAACAATAATGGCGTTTGTTCGGGTTAAATTTTTTTTTTAGCTGAGAAAAAAAGTCCCGCATGCAGAACTTTTGTTTCCTGTTTTTGATGGACTCTGCGACAGAGGTCTCAATTAGAGCCTCCAACACAAATGTGAACAAGGCCTAAGAAATCTATAAGCATAATCTACAGATTCCAGAAGGGAGATATATAATATCCCAAAACATAAATAATATATTTGATTAACCTTTTCCCTACAGCTGCACGATTTTATACGTTGCGACAGTAGGCTCTTATTTGCAACCTGACGTATAACCCCGTGGCGCTGCAGATTGCTGTGACTGCACGGTCATTAGACAGCTGCGGTCACAGTGAGGAGTGCCGAGACCAGCAGAAGCAGTCTCACTGCGTGGACCCTGCTGCAAGGATTCATTGCAGTGTACAATGTAAAAGCTGTCGGGGAGCGCTCTTCCTGCTGGCTGTGATATTAACTGCGAGTCTGTAGGCTGAGAGTTACCCCTTTCTGCCATGACTGTGGCAGGAAGGGGTTAATTCACTTTTTTAAAATAAATAAAAATTCTAAATAAAGAAAATTCATTAAATTAAAAAAATAAGTGAAATAAAGACAATACAAACAATAAAAAGTTATACCAGTAGTTACTAGTATATATATTTTTCAATTAGGCTACTTTCACACTGGCGTTTCTGGGTCCGCTTGTGAGATCTGTATCAGGGCTCTCACAAGCGGCCCAAAATGGATCAGTTTAGCCCCAATGCATTCTGAATCGATAAGGATCCGTTCAGAATGCATCAGTTTGTCTGCGTTTGGTCTCCGTTCCGCTTTTGAGGCGGACGCTTTGGTGTCCGCATGATGATGCGGAGCCTAACGGATCTGTCCTGACACACAATGTAAGTCAATACACACATACACATAGACCTTTTTAGTTCATAAAAAACTAAAATAAAAAATAGCACTAGAATAGAGGATTTTTTGTGTACTATTTACAAACATACACACATTTTTTCCCTTTTTGCTTTCGTAAAAAAAAAAATTTAAATCCACGTATTCATTTTAACAAGTAATTTTGTAATGGAAATTTTTAAGAAATAAAAGGAACAATGGGTACAACTGCGTATGAATGCAACAGTATGATCATAACATCAATCGTACATACAATGTGAGCTTTAAATTAGGCTATTAGACTAAGGCCTCATGCACACGACAGTATTTTTTCACGGTCCGCAAAACAGGGTTCCGTTGGTCCGTAATCCGCGACCGTTTTTTCGTCCGTGGCTCTTCCTTGATTTTTGGAGGATCCACGGACATGAAAAAAAAAGTCGTTTTGGTGTCCGCCTGGCCGTGCGGAGCCAAACGGATCCGTCCTGACTTACAATGCAAGTCAATGGGGAAGGATCCGTTTGACGTTGACACAATATGGTGCAATTGCAAACGGATCCGTCCCCCATTGACTTTCAATGTAAAGTCAGGAGTTAATAAACCATAGGATCAGAGTTTTCTCCAATCCGATGGTATATTTTAACTTGAAGCGTCCCCATCACCATGGGAACGCCTCTATGTTAGAATATACCATTGGATTTGAGTTAGATCGTGAAACTCCTATCCAACAGTATATTCTAACACAGAGGCGTTCCCATAGTGATGGGAACGCTTCAAGTTAGAATATCCTACGAACTGTGTACATGACTGCCCACTGCTGCCTGGCAGCACCCGATCTCTTACAGGGGGCTGTGATCCGCACAATTAACCCCTCACGCATCTTAGGGGTTAATTGTACGTATCATAGCCCCCTGTAAGAGATCAGGTGCTGCCAGGCAGGAGGGGGCAGACCCTCCTCCCTCCCCTGTATTACATTCATTGGTGGCCAGTGCGGCCTCCCCTCTCCCCCCCCTAATTAAAATCACGTTCCCCCATCATTAGTGGCAGTGGAGAGTTCCGATCAGAGTCCCAGTTTAATCACTGGGGCTCCGATCGGTAACCATGGCATCCAGGGCGCTACTGCAGTCCTGGTTGCAATGGTTACTTAGCAATTTTTAGAAGCATTATACTTACCTGCGATGTCTGTGACCGGCCGGGCGCTCCTCCTACTGGTAAGTAACAGGTCTGTGCTATAGGCAATGCGCCGCACAGACCTTTCACTTACCAGTAGGAGGAGCGCCCGGCCGGTCACAGACATCGCAGCTCGCAGGTAAGTATAATGCTTCTAAAAATTGCTAAGTAACCATGGCAACCAGGACTGCAGTAGCGTCCTGGTTGCCATGGTTATTGATCGGAGCCCCAGCGATTAAACTGGGACTCCGATCGGAACTCTCCACTGTCACCAATGATGGATTCGAAACGTGATTTTAACAAAGGGGGGGGGAGAGGGGAGGCTGCACTGGCCACCAATGAATATAATATTGGGGAGGGGGGGTGTGCCCCCTCCTGCCTGGCAGCCCCTGATCTCTTACACGGGGCTATGATACGCACAATTAACCGTTTAGGTGCGGCACCTGAGGGGTTAATTGTGCGGATCACAGCCCCCTGTAAAAGATCGGGTGCAGTCATGTACACAGTTCTCAGTATATTCTAACTTGAAGTGTCCCCATCACTATGGGAACGCCTCTGTGTTAGAATATACTGTCGGATATGAGTTTTCACGAAGTGAAAACTCATATCTGAAAAAGCTTTTATGCAGATGGATCTGCGATCCGTCTGTGTGAAAGTTGCCAACGGCCACGGATCACGGACGCGGATGCCAATCTTGTGTGCATCCGTGTTTTTTCACTGACCCATTGACTTGAATGGGTCCGTGAACCGTTGTCCGTCAAAAAAATAGGACAGGTCATATTTTTTGGACGGACACGAAACACGGATCACGGCCGCGGATGAACAACGGTGCATTTTCCGAGTTTTCAACGGACCCATTGAAAGTCAATGGGTCCGCAGAAAATCACGGAAAACGGAACAACAGCCACGGATGCACACAACGGTCGTGTGCATGAGGCCTAAATGTAATACAGTTGAAAGGTAAACTATGGAGAAAAGTTTAAAGGTGGGAGGGTCGGCGGGAATGGGGAGGAAGGGGCTGGGATTGTTAAAGGGATTAACAATAGCTATACAATAAGGGATCATTCCCCACTGTAATTCCTATCAGGAAATTATAAACTTATTCTTATATAGCCTCAAGATGTTGATCTACTAGAGAAGCTGCAATAACAATCACCTGAAAATAGGGTAGAGGAAAGGATATAAATCAGTTTGGGGGTTGGAGATTGAGAAAAAAGGGTATGTGTGGAATAAAATATAATAAATGAGGAGGAAAGGAATGAGTGGATTCAAATTAGAATAAAATAAAATACAGTCTATGCCGCAACCCAGGCACTCCAGCCCTCGAGGCAAGTGATTAGAGAGAAATATTATTGCTGTGCAATTGTATCGTATGTTGTGGTATAATGAAAGAGGGTTTGCAATAATGGAACAATGAAAAGCTTCAAATATAAGGTGCTATAGGCTGATATTAGATTCAGGTAGAGTCTTCCATGGAGCCCAAAGCTTCGTAAACTTAGCATGGTTAGGGCTCCTGCACACGACCGTTTTTTTCCCCCCGTTTACTGGCCGTTTTCTGCGTTCCGTATACGGTCCGTATACGGAACCATTCATTTCAATGGTTCCGCAAAAAAAACGGAATGTACTCCGTATGCATTCCGTTTCCGTATTTCCGTTCGGTTTAAAGATAGAACATGTCCTATTATTGTCCGCAAATCACGTTCCGTGGCTCCATTCAAGTCAATGGGTCCGCAAAAAAACGGAACACATATGGAAATGCATCCGTATGTCTTCCGTTTCCGTTCCGTTTTTTGCTGAACCATCTATTGAAAATGTTATGCCCAGCCCAATTTTATCTATGTAATTACTGTATACTGTATATGCCATACGGAAAAATGGAACAGAAACCGAAACACAACGGAAACAAAAAACGGAACAGCGGATCCGTGAAAAACGGACCGCAAAACACTGAAAAAGCCATACGGTCGTGTGCATTAGGCCTTACGCGTAGCCCAGCTCGCCAGTTCTTCTAATAAGTAGATTTGGTCTACTTTTTCTTGCCAAAGGATGATGCTAGGTGTGATATGGGAGAGCCAGTTCATTGGAATCAAGAGCCTGGCGCCTTGCACTAAAAGTGTAGGTAGGTCATTTATAGAAAGGTTCCAATAGTCTGAAGGTAGCCAAAGTAAGACTGAGATCGGATTTAACCTCAAGGACGTGTTACAAACTTTATTAATGATGTTCTCTACCTGTGACCAGAAGGATTGTATAATAGGACAAAACCAGAAAAGATGGCTAAGATTTCCTCCTGGCTGGGAGCATCTCCAGCAGTTATCAGAGACAGACAATCCCATCTGATGAAGCTTTTTTGGATCATCATACCATCTGGTCATGGTTTTATATATAGTGTTCTTGGGTTCTAATACACCTGGAGAAACCGTGTGATCTGAGGTGGATCTGGTTAATTTCAGGTTCAGAGACAGTTTTCTGTAGTTCCTACTCCCAGTATCTAATGTATGTGGGTACTTCTTTAGAAGGTTGGGAGGAGATGAACTTATAAAGGATGGAGATTACGTGACTAGGTATGGTGTCCTTTGTAAAAAGCTTCTCAAACCAGGTAGCATCGCTTTTAGTTTGGTATAAACAAGGTACAGCGGCTCACCTCCTCTCTAAACGGAAAAGGTGCTCACCCCCGGGTCCCACCCTCAGGACCAAATGGGAATACTGATAAACACAACAGGTATGGGGGGGCACACTACAAAAGGGAACACCAGGCAGTATACTAATAATACACTTTATTGTGTTAAAATAATTAAGAACATACCCCTAAAATATACATAAAATATAGACCATGTACAAATCTAAGCAATGCACACAAGGTAATACCGCAAAATATAGCCGTGAAGCGGCTGGTGGTAAGTAGTTGCAATCTTATATTGATATCCACAATCACTGTATGAGCCAGCAAATGTCCAGATATGGTGGATTGATGCTAGACAGTTTCTTATTGATGACCCCCAAAAATATAAATGACAGTCTTAAACTGTAGGGCCAAATTTCATCCACGGCACTTGCTGGGTATAACCTATAATGATAGGCCCAATACCGCTGCCTCCCACAGTAGGATATATATGCTCTGACAGAGCTCGGTCTTACCGGTCTTCACTGCTAATACTGCAGCGTTGGTCTGTAGGCCGCACACCCGCAGCGTCCCACGTGGTGTGCTTCTCCCTGAACGTAGCGTCCCACGTGACCAGGTATCCAAAGAGACCGGATGCTTACTTGATGACGTCAATATTATGCGACAGCTTTCACAGCAGCGCTGCTGAATTGGATTTTCTTCCTTTCTTTGCCGGCTTTGTTCCTTTTCTTTGGTTTTAGGTGGATCAACGCTCACTCTAACAACCGCCAGACGCGTTTTGGGGTCTCTCGCCCCTTCCTCAGTGGCCTACTGAGTGAACGGATCCTCACTCTTTATAAATGGTAAGCTCCGCCCACCATCCTCCATATTTCTTATGCATATTGTATTTTATGGAGTGGATTCTCCCGTAATGGAGCGGATCATCTGTGCATTTATATCTGTACATTACAACAGTTCAATACATAAAAACCATAAAACAATAAATAGACCTTATATATGTAGACCCCATTAAAATATAGACACTTGGAGAGGACTACAAAGTCACATACAAAATATCAAAAAACGCACAGAAAACGCATTGAAACCGCTATTGTGCTACATGCGTTTTCTGTTGCGTTTCTTCCTATTGATGGAAGGCTAATTGACGAGATAATTTGGAGATGATTTGGAGATACTTTTGCCAGACGAGAGTGGGGAATTCTGTAAATATTGTAGCCTGGGAGGAGCCATCCGGCAAGGAGGGGAGATCACAGTGTCGAAAAACGACCAAACTGCGATGTCCCATCCCTACCGGACAGGCCCTCACAAAAACCCGAACACTTCCATCTCAGCGTTAAGGCCCCTAGGGATGATGGTATCGTATTCAAAAATCCTCCAGGATTCCTGACGCGACATGTGTGCAATATGGTTCCCCCCTCTCCAGGGTTTTTTTACTTTTTCAATTGCTACAAACTTCAACCCCGTAGGATCACTGTTATGTATTACTCTAAAATGTTTGGATAGGGAGTGCGTCTCCAGGCCTTTCCTAATATTTGCCACGTGCTCCGCTACTCTCTTTTTTTAATGTTCTTTTTGTCCTGCCTATATATTGTTTCTTGCATCCACATTGTAACAAATATATCACATCTGTGGAATCGCAAGTTAGGCATTCCTGTATTTCCAAACTAAATGAGTTAACTGTCGACACTACTTTTGTGGTCTTTTTTGGGAAACTAGTAATTTTGCAGTTGGCACACCTGCCACATCTAAAAAACCCATTGACTGCTAACCAGTTTTCTTTTTTCTTGGTTTCTTTCCTCAACTTCACTGTTGGAGCTATCTTGCCGGCCAGATTATTTGCCCTAGTGTACGTAATTTGAGGGGCTTCACTCAAAAGGGGACCAATTACCTTATCATTTAATAAATGTCCCCAATGTTTTCGGATACTTTTTTCCATTGTTTTATACTGAGAATTGAATGGTAATATAATTCTCAATACCTCATCTTGTGGTTGGGAATCACTAGCCAAAAAGAAATTTTTTCTTTCCATTTTTTTCACTTTTTCCAGTGACCTATCTATCACCTGAACTGGGTAGTCTCTTTCTAGCAATTGTTGCTTCAACACAGTCGCTTCCTCCTCAAATTTATTATCCTCAGTACAATTTTGCCTGAGTCTCCGAAATTGACTGGTTGGCACATTTACCAGCCAGCGAGGTAGGTGACAGCTAGCATATCTAATAAAGCTGTTCTTAGCGACTGGTTTGAAATAAGTATTGCAATATAATTGGTCCCCCTTTGCCTGTATTTCCAAATCCAAAAATTCCACTTTTAGCTTACTCACTGTGGGGCTGAACACCAAATTTTTTTCATTTGTATTAATGTCCTGAAGGAATACATCCAAAGATTCAGACGTATTTTGCCAACCCTTGTCCAGATGATTATCAAAAGGAGGATACAAATGTCAGAGGAAATGACGGGACAGATAGACATCCTCAAACGAGAAATGGAGACATTCCCAGATACCGAGGTAGTACATAAATGGCATGAAAGAATTTGCAGAAATCTAGACTCCTTGGAAAGGGAAATAATAGGGAAAAAAATCTAGGAAGCTACATTACTTGGAGAGGAAGGTAGCTACAGATGTCAATACACATAGGGAAGTCGAGGATACTGACAAACAGGGTGAAAACACAGAATATGGGAATGTAAAAATTTCCAATAGATTAGAAACACTAGCGACACCTCATTTTTTTAGACTACACTCCACCACACCACAGAGCACGAATGAGAACTACACGCACTCCTACGCCACCACGACAGAATACGAGGAAACACAGTCACAGACAGGGGTGTACACACACGATTACAATTTGAGAGATCGTCCGATGGAACACACACGGGGCAGGGGGAATCATCAACCACCAAGACAAGAACACAGGTATCACCAGAACACGGAACACTATTACACGCCGACATTGACCAGGTCAAAACGGCAAGAACACAAAGGACAATTAGAAGAGGGCGACACGCACACAAGAAGGGAGCACAGAAATCAGTACAATCGACGACCAACATAATTAACATAAGTGACACTGTACTTACAGATACACAGATACAGTTACTAAACAAAGGTCTGAAATTTGCCCCGTCCAACCCTGTGGATAAATTTGCTACATACATTGGGGTAGAAAAATTTATTAGGCGGTTATGCCTTAAAAAATATTTCCTAAAAAATCCAATTAACAGGGAAATGGATATTGAAGGAGATATAGGCAGATATGCACACACTGATCTAAAAGCGAGATCAAAGAAATTTCCTAGGCAGGAGATCAGTAGTGAAATGGCCACTTTTAAAAATAATGTTGAACGGGATTTGAGAGGAATGAAAAGCCGGAAGATTAATACAAATCTGAACAAAGAAGAGATTAAGGCTATAAAATCACTACAAGAGATAAATGAGATCATTATTAGGCCTGCCGACAAAGGCGGGGCTGTAGTGATACAGAATATGGCAGATTACCTGAAGGAGTGTCATAGGCAATTAGAGTCACAAAACACGTATCAGAAATTAAGGGGAGATCCAACAGAGGAATACTATAAAAAGCTAAAGGTGTATTGCGAAAAGGGATTAGAGATGGGCTTTCTTTCTGAGCAGGAAGCGAGGTTCATTTTGAATACGGAAAAAAGGATCCCGATGTTTTATTGCATCCCCAAGATCCATAAAAATCTCCAGTCACCTCCAGGTCGCCCGATAGTGTCAGGGATTGAATCCATATCATGCAATTTATCTAAATATATTGACCAATGGCTTCAACCCTACGTGAAACAGGTGCCGTCATATATACGCGACACCACTGACATTGTCGGTACCCTGGAGACAATTAAGTGGGTGGATGGATGGATCTTGGGGACGCTGGACGTAGGATCCCTGTACACAATTATAGATCATACTCAGGGTGTGCAGGCGTTAGAGGAACAAATGTCGGGAGAGGTCGGCCTCCCGAGTGAACAGTTGGAGTTCCTATTGGGCGGGTTAAGATATATACTGGCCCATAATTATTTCGCATTCGATCAGGAGTTCTATGTACAGCGCACTGGCACCGCCATGGGTACCAGATTCGCCCCCAGCTATGCCAATCTTTTTTTGCCGCAATGGGAAGAGGAGGTCATCAAGCCCAGGCTGGGGACGGATCTGGTACTATGGCGGCGCTACATAGACGATATCCTGTTTATATGGCAAAATACGTCTGAATCTTTGGATGTATTCCTTCAGGACATTAATACAAATGAAAAAAATTTGGTGTTCAGCCCCACAGTGAGTAAGCTAAAAGTGGAATTTTTGGATTTGGAAATACAGGCAAAGGGGGACCAATTATATTGCAATACTTATTTCAAACCAGTCGCTAAGAACAGCTTTATTAGATATGCTAGCTGTCACCTACCTCGCTGGCTGGTAAATGTGCCAACCAGTCAATTTCGGAGACTCAGGCGAAATTGTACTGAGGATAATAAATTTGAGGAGGAAGCGACTGTGTTGAAGCAACAATTGCTAGAAAGAGACTACCCAGTTCAGGTGATAGATAGGTCACTGGAAAAAGTGAAAAAAATGGAAAGAAAAAATTTATTTTTGGCTAGTGATCCCCAACCACAAGATGAGGTATTGAGAATTATATTACCATTCAATTCTCAGTATAAAACAATGGAAAAAAGTATCCGAAAACATTGGGGACATTTATTAAATGATAAGGTAATTGGTCCCCTTTTGAGTGAAGCCCCTCAAATTACGTACACTAGGGCAAATAATCTGGCCGGCAAGATAGCTCCAACAGTGAAGTTGAGGAAAGAAACCAAGAAAAAAGAAAACTGGTTAGCAGTCAATGGGTTTTTTAGATGTGGCAGGTGTGCCAACTGCAAAATTACTAGTTTCCCAAAAAAGACCACAAAAGTAGTGTCGACAGTTAACTCATTTAGTTTGGAAATACAGGAATGCCTAACTTGCGATTCCACAGATGTGATATATTTGTTACAATGTGGATGCAAGAAACAATATATAGGCAGGACAAAAAGAACATTAAAAAAAGAGAGTAGCGGAGCACGTGGCAAATATTAGGAAAGGCCTGGAGACGCACTCCCTATCCAAACATTTTAGAGTAATACATA
Organism: Bufo bufo; assembly: GCF_905171765.1. Classification (NCBI taxonomy): domain Eukaryota; kingdom Metazoa; phylum Chordata; class Amphibia; order Anura; family Bufonidae; genus Bufo; species Bufo bufo. The sequence goes on along the minus strand of NC_053389.1, from coordinate 718,486,063 downwards.
ACAGTGATCCTACGGGGTTGAAGTTTGTAGCAATTGAAAAAGTAAAAAAACCCTGGAGAGGGGGGAACCATATTGCACACATGTCGCGTCAGGAATCCTGGAGGATTTTTGAATACGATACCATCATCCCTAGGGGCCTTAACGCTGAGATGGAAGTGTTCGGGTTTTTGTGAGGGCCTGTCCGGTAGGGATGGGACATTGCAGTTTGGTCGTTTTTCGACACTGTGATCTCCCCTCCTTGCCGGATGGCTCCTCCCAGGCTACAATATTTACAGAATTCCCCACTCTCGTCTGGCAAAAGTATCTCCAAATCATCTCCAAATTATCTCCAGTCAATTAGCCTTCCATCAATAGGAAGAAACGCAACAGAAAACGCATGTAGCACAATAGCGGTTTCAATGCGTTTTCTGTGCGTTTTTTGATATTTTGTATGTGACTTTGTAGTCCTCTCCAAGTGTCTATATTTTAATGGGGTCTACATATATAAGGTCTATTTATTGTTTTATGGTTTTTATGTATTGAACTGTTGTAATGTACAGATATAAATGCACAGATGATCCGCTCCATTACGGGAGAATCCACTCCATAAAATACAATATGCATAAGAAATATGGAGGATGGTGGGCGGAGCTTACCATTTATAAAGAGTGAGGATCCGTTCACTCAGTAGGCCACTGAGGAAGGGGCGAGAGACCCCAAAACGCGTCTGGCGGTTGTTAGAGTGAGCGTTGATCCACCTAAAACCAAAGAAAAGGAACAAAGCCGGCAAAGAAAGGAAGAAAATCCAATTCAGCAGCGCTGCTGTGAAAGCTGTCGCATAATATTGACGTCATCAAGTAAGCATCCGGTCTCTTTGGATACCTGGTCACGTGGGACGCTACGTTCAGGGAGAAGCACACCACGTGGGACGCTGCGGGTGTGCGGCCTACAGACCAACGCTGCAGTATTAGCAGTGAAGACCGGTAAGACCGAGCTCTGTCAGAGCATATATATCCTACTGTGGGAGGCAGCGGTATTGGGCCTATCATTATAGGTTATACCCAGCAAGTGCCGTGGATGAAATTTGGCCCTACAGTTTAAGACTGTCATTTATATTTTTGGGGGTCATCAATAAGAAACTGTCTAGCATCAATCCACCATATCTGGACATTTGCTGGCTCATACAGTGATTGTGGATATCAATATAAGATTGCAACTACTTACCACCAGCCGCTTCACGGCTATATTTTGCGGTATTACCTTGTGTGCATTGCTTAGATTTGTACATGGTCTATATTTTATGTATATTTTAGGGGTATGTTCTTAATTATTTTAACACAATAAAGTGTATTATTAGTATACTGCCTGGTGTTCCCTTTTGTAGTGTGCCCCCCCATACCTGTTGCTTTTAGTTTGGTATTTAGAGTATGAAGTATGTATCCACTGGACTCTGGGGTCGAGTAGAGGGTGGACCATAGGCGCAAAACACAACCAGAGTTTGTTTCAAACCAATAGGTTTTTTTAATTGTTTTTGTTATCGTGACAACGCGTTTCGGGGTACTGTGGACCCCTTTTTCAAGTCTGTGAAAATGCTGCTGATGGAAATTGCGCTGCTTCCAGCTTCTGGCACACAGCATCTGGACGCCGCACGTGCCAGAAGCTGGAAGCAGCACAATTTCCATCAGCACCCCGAAACGCGTTGTCACGATAACAAAAACAATTAAAAAAAACTATTGGTTTGAAACAAACTCTGGTTGTGTTTTTTGCGCCTATGGTCCACCCTCCACTCGACCCCAGAGTGCAGTGGATACATACTTCATACACTGACCCGGACGGCGGCTTGGCCCCCGCCAAAGGTGAACACGGACGTAACCGGCAGCACCAACCAACAACACCTAAACCACTCCTACTCGCCTCCAGTATAGTTGCACCGAACATTAGGTGCAACAACAACAGGTGAGCAGTACCACTCTTCCTGTATTTGGAAGCTTGTTCTGAACCTACTCACCCTATGAGCGCCTTTTTCCTCCTTTGGCCACTTCTTACTGTAGTTTGGTATTTAGAGATTAAAGGAGAGCAAGAGCGTTTAAATTCTTGTGCATCCAAGAAGTTGCACTTTTTGACCACTTGGGTGAAGGCCTGTTTAATATCAGATTCAACAGACACTCCTTGAAAAAGCTGGCTGACTGAAATATTTTTGATAAGAGACCAAAAGTGAGGTGTATCTTGAGTTTTGGGGTCCAGTAGAAATGGAATGAGTGCAGATGGCATAGAATGGGGGTATAGTAGAGAAGAGAGGAATATTTGTCTGGAGAGAGCGGATATTAAGGATAATTCCCTTAGTTAGCCCTTCTGGAGTATCATGAGGATTTGAGGCATTCTGCAAACCCCACAAGCTTGCCAGGTGTATGTCTGTCAGCAATGCCATTTCGATGTCCACTCCCAAAGGCCTGTATGCTGGGATGCAGAATTGTAGCCATCTCTTTAGTTGGATGGCTTTGTAATAAGTAAGCAGATCTGGTAAACCAAAGCCGCCATTGGGCCGGGTTCTGATGAGGGGCTTATAAGCGATCCTGGGTCTCTTTCCCCTTCCACAAAAAGGAGGCAAATAGTGCTTTTACTTGTTGGAAGAAATAGCGTGGTAAGTGACTGGGAATCATCTGCATTAAGTATAGGAATATTGGTAGGATGTATGTTTGTAGGAGATTTTTACGTCCCATCCAGGATACATAGGGTAGGAATAAGGAGGACAATAATTGTTTAACTTTATTCAGGAGAGGGGAGCAATTGCTTGTATATAATTTGTTTGGCTTTTTGTTAAGAGTTGTATTATTTTTTTCTGGGTAGGTAACATTAAGTGCTTCAGATTTATTTAAATTAATAAAAAAATTGGATAGGGTGCCAAACTGTTCAAAAAGGGATAATATGTGTGGGAAGGCCTGGAGAGGGTTGGTGACTAGTAAGAGTAGGTAGTCTGCGAATGCGGCACATTTATGTTCTGTTTTTCCTATTTTGAGACCCTGAATTGCTATTGTATCTCTAAGTGCTTGTAATAGTGTTTCAATTACTAAAATGAATAGATAAGGGGATAGGGGGCAGCCTTGTCGGGTACCGTTCCGAATGTTGAAGGGTTTGGAAAGGGTGCCATTTACCCTCACTTTGGCACTAGGATATGTGTAAAGTGACATGATAGAGTTGATAAATGAATCTGGTATCCCAAGTCTAGATAAGGTGCATTTCATGAATAGCCAGTTAACCCTATCAAAGGCCTTTTCTGCGTCTGTACCTAAAAGGATCAACGGTACATTTTTTCTGGGTGGTGTATTTGATTGCATTCAGTATTCTACACGAGTGGAAGTTGCCTTCTCTATTTCTCACAAATCCTGCTTGGTCTGGATGTAGAAGTTTGGGGGTGAGGGCACTTAATCTGTTGGCTAGAAGTTTCGCCCATATCTTAATGTAGATGTTGAGGAGAGATATTGGCCTATAGTTACCACAATCTTTCTCGTCTTTCCCCTCCTTATGTAGAATAGTGATAGTGGCTTCTAATGCTTGTTTTGGTAAGTGTTCTCTTTTGGCCAGAGCTTGGCACCAGTCAGATGTGGGGAGAGTGTTGGGAGGAGTTTTTTGTAATAACCAACCGGTATGCCATCTGGACCTGGGGCTTTTCCTAGGGGCATGGATTTGATTACATTTATTTTTTCTTGTTGGGTAATAGCGGTTAGGAGGGAGGTAGCCTCATCATTGGATAAAGTGGTTAGGTTTAAGGCAGAGAGGAATTCGTCTATCTTAATTGGGTCTTGAGATGGTGGAATATTGTTCTGTGTGAGGGTATTTTATGGGGTTAGATTATATAATTTTGTGTAAAAGGAGCCAAATTCATTAGCTATGTCTTCTGTGGAGTATTTGGCCTTTCATGTTTCTGATCTGGTTAATAAATTGTCCTTGCGTTTTTTCAGAAGGTGGGTCATTAATTTGTTACCTCTATCCCCGTGAGCATAGTGTTTGAATTTAGCATACTGGTAGGCTTTTGCACACTTAGAGGTTGTCCTGTCCCAAAATCAAAATTATATTTATATGCTCCTAACACCCCTCACCATGCATACATATGCCCCCAATACCTGTTTTTCAAGTCTGAGCTTTCCTTCCCCCCTGGAAGACATCAGAATATCCTGGCAGATCTGTTTACTTTCTTCCCTTCTTGTTTTGTTGAATACATAACTTTATTGCTACACAACCCTGTCTGCACTGCACAGTGATGAATCACAGGCTGGACCTCCAGATGGCGACCAAAATGGTCGCCAATGTGACTTAGAATTCCAAAATGGCGTTAAGACTTTGTAGTCTTGTCGCCATTTGCGCCTAGACCCTCCGCTGCTCTGCCTCTTTAAGAAAATAAAGGCTTTCATCCAGCACTGCTGTGTACGCTCCTGTGCTGCAGAGTATCCGTTACAGACTGACGTCCTAAGACAGCACCGTACTGGGAGTCACAGCGCCATGTGTGGCGGGGAGGAGGGATTACACCTTGCTAAGGTTTCTCATCCGTGTGTTCAGTTCTGGCGGTATGTGACAACAGGAGGCTCTGGATGAAGCAAAACGCTGCGTTAACGCTTGAGGGTTCATTTTCTTGTTGTATTATTGCTACTAGAACTGTAGTTAGAAGTGTTAGATTCAGAGCGGGAGGAGTCACATTATGGAATGGACAATGTTCCCTACATACAGTATTTCTATTCACTCACTTGCGATTAATAAAACGACCACAGTATTTTATACCCAGGTTGATAACGGTACAGACCGCAGCATCTTTCTGTCCGGCTGTAAACTACATTTCCCATGATGCTGGCTGATCGCGCATGCGCTCGGGATTCCTGGGCTCTCAGTGCCTGGAGTGGGCGGGTATGGACGGAGCACAGTGCTTGATCCCATGCTGAAACTTCCTTTTCATTTGCAGCCTCTGAATGAAAGCAAGGCAGCCAGTGGCTGGTGCAGGGACAGGTAGTGTTCTCCTGGGCAGCCTGGCTGCACTGCACAGTGACGAGTCACAGGCTGGCAACGCCCCCCACTCTACTCTGCATGAAGCTGCCACACCCACTACAACTCCTGTGTCCATCTTCCTGTCTCACCCAGTGTCTAAATCCCATCACTGACCGTCCACAGGCTCTGCCCTCACATGTGTATCTAATCCTATCCTGTGTGATACAGCCTGCTGAGCTATGTATCTAATCCCATCACTGACAATCTACAGACTCTGCCCTCACCATCTCCAGAGTGTGATAAACACATCGGGCCAGATTTATCATTAGCTCAAGTCAGAATAATGGAGTGAAAAAGTCGCAAAAAAATGCGCAAACGCTAAAACTGCGCACAAATTTGCAACTTTTTACTGCTCTGCACTATGCTCGCCAGCTTTCTGAAAGTGGGCGTGTTTACTTATGTAAATGAATCTCTAGACAGATTTACTATTGGGACTATTTAAAAAGTCCCAAAAAAATGCGCAATTTCACTCCAGTGAGGACCATGCTTATCTTATGAGACTTTTTAAGAGAACATGCGACTTTTTCGTAAAACGTGCGACTTTTTTGTAAAGATGTGCGACTTTTTTAAAGCTGCTTACTGACGGATAAACTGCTACCGTCAAACCACATTTATTACAATCTTAAAGGGCCGATCATAAATCTGACATGGCTAAAACTGACTTTAGCCATATATGAAAGTGGAGTGAGCTGTCAGAGTAATGATAAATCTGGCCCATCATATCCAATTACATCTGTATCTAATCCTATCCTGTGTGATACAGCCTGCAGAGCGGTGTATCTAATCCCATCACTGACATTGCTAAAATGTGTATCTAATCCCATTTTGTACGATCCTGCCTGCTGAGCTGTGTATCTAAACCCTTATGCACACGACCGTATCCATTTTGTGATCCACATTTTTTGCCGTCTCATTGAGTTCAATGGATTTGAGGTGCTCATTTTGAGGACCAGAATAGGACATGTTCTGTCTTTACTGGAACTGACATACGGATGTAGAAAACACACTGACGTCCCTGTGCTTTCCACATCCGTATGTCAGTTCTGTGAAGGATAAAACATGTCCTATTCTGGTCCTCATAATGCAGATCTAAAACCCATAGAACTCAATGGGACTGCAAAAAAATGTGAATCGCACACGGACAGAAACCACATTTAGTGGATCTGCGACCTGCAGACCGCAAAACAGATACGGTCCTGTGCACGAGCCCTATCACTTATACTCAGCACCCATAACAGTGACGTCCGCAGATCCCCCATAACAGTGACATCCGCAGATCCCCCATAACAGTGACGTCCGCAGATCCCCCATAACAGTGACGTCCGCAGATCCCCCATAACAGTGACGTCCGCAGATCCCCCATAACAGTGTCATCCTGGGGGCGTAACTAGAACTTACAAATTTTTTACAGGGCCCCCCTCCCTTACGGTCCATTCAGACGTCCGCAAGTGTTTTGCGGTCCACAAAACACGGATACCAGCTGTGTGCGTTCCGCATTTTGATAGTTCCCTATGATAGAAATGCCTATTCTTGACTGCAATTGCAGACAAGAATAGGACATGTTCCATCCTATTTCGCGGGGGCCGCGGAACGGAACTACGGATGTGGACAGCACACTGTGTGCTGTCCGCATCTTTTGCAGCCCTATTGAAATGAATGGGTCCGCACCTGTTCTGCAAAATTGTGGAACGGATGCGGACGTGTGAATGGACCCTTACTTAAAATAAAACCTTTGAAAAAACCTATTTGTCTTTGTATCACCATTTTTACCACTCATAGAGGGACCACTCACAGAGGCGACCTTGACGTGGTGAGTGGCTTATTACACTTTGGCCAAAATGTACACCAATGCCTCATTCAACATCCAGCATGGAGGCAGGGCGGAGTGCTGGTTGCAGAGTGCTATTGCATTAGTGTTTTTGCGTTTGTATGTGTATTTTGCCATAGCGATGTGCACCTGCATACAGGGTTGTGCTGACTGAATCCCCCACATTAATGCTTTTTTTTGCCAGCCTCTTGTACTATAGCATGCGGTACGTGGCAGCCTCCCCTCTCTGCCTCCTCTGCTCTGCCATGTACTAGTGCTTATTATGGCACACATATGCCTGCACCAGATGCCAGCCTAGAACCATCCTGGCATCACATTTGTGTATATGTAACTTAAAAGAGTGCCATAATAAGCACTAGTAGATGGCGCAACAGCAAGCAGAGAGGGGAGGCTGCCACGTACCGCATGCTATAGTACAGGGGGCTGGCAGAGGAAGCGTGGGCAGAGGTTGCGATCTGGCTAGCTGGCAGCTACATGCTGAAGGCTTCAGCATGCAGCTGCCAGGTGGCGATAACAGCATCTGCCAGCCTCCTGTACTATAACAGAAGCAGATGCATGCATTTTATTATAGAGGAGGGTGGTGGGTCTGGGATGGCAGCCTGTGGCAGCTACATGCTGCAGCCTGCCATGGCTGCACACTCAGAACTTTGCCTGCTGCTGTACCTGGCCTTACCTCCTCTCCTCTCACAGTCTGTGAACTTGACAGACTGGGAGAGGAGGAAAGGGTTAACTACTTTGACTCTGCCCTGCCCTCCTCTTTCCTCATGCTCAGAGGCCCCAGAACCACTGTGTACTAGTGCAGCAGCAGGCAAGGGGGGCCCAGGCACATACCTGAAAAAATGAGTGCTGTGCATGCTTGTTGTGCCTCCCTTTGCCCTCTGCCATGATGCGCTGCTTCTCCCACCCTCCACGCCCCTTGAAGAGGACTTCATTTGGTGGGCGGGCTGCCACTGTGCTGCCTGAAGAGATTCATTTGCATAGCGCGCTGCCGACTTGTTCTCTGGCAGGTGTCATGCTATGCAGGCAGAAGAGGCAGCTCAGCCGATAATCATGGATGGAGGCGGTCAGATGCCCGCCGAAGCGGGCTCTGTGTTAATGAATGGGGATGTAGGATGGATGGGAGGGGTGGGCGGGCCTGGACCCTATGTGACCGCACCAAATGTAAAGGGGAGGGGGTTTGGAGGGGTTGTCTTCGGGGGTGGGGGCGGCCTGAAAATGTAAAATTATGTACACACAGTGTGTGTGTCAGCCCAGGCCCCGAAGCAGCCGCTTCCCTAGTAGTTACGCCACTGGTGTCATCCACAGTGCTTCCATAACAGTGTCATCCATAGGTCCCCCATAACATTGTCATCCGCAGATCCCCCATAAGTGTGTCATACGCAGATCCCCCATAACAGTGTGTCATATGCAGATCCCCCATAACAGTGTGTCATATGCAGATCCCCCATAACAGTGTGTCATATGCAGATCCCCCATAACAGTGTGTCATATGCAGATCCCCCATAACAGTGTATCATACGCAGATCCCCCATAACAGTGTATCATACGCAGATCCCCCATAACAGTGTATCATACGCAGATCCCCCATAACAGTGTATCATACGCAGATCCCCCATAACAGTGTATCATACGCAGATCCCCCATAACAGTGTATCATACGCAGATCCCCCATAACATTGTGTCATACACACATTCCCCATAACAGTGTATCATACGCAGATCCCGCATAACAGTGCCATCCACAGTACCGCCATAACAGTGCCATCCACAGTGCCTCCATAACAGCGACCTCCACAGTGCACCAATAACAGTAACCTCCACAGTGCCCCCCTTGTTGCATCCTGTGCCCCCTGTGACATGCACAGCATAGCGATCAGCCTCTGTGGCTGATCGCTATGCTGTCACTCCTGCACAGCGCTTGCATCGCGCTGTGCAGGAGTCAATACAGGCTTCACATAGAAGCCTGTACGATACAGACGACGGTACTGCGCATGCGCACTAGCATTCAGCCTAGTGCGCTGTGTAGACAGCCGGACGGAGCTTTCTCCAGCAAGAGGCAGTGACGTCATTAGTGATGAACCGTCTCCTGCTGGAGAAAGGAAGAGAGGACCGGAAGACGGACTTCATCCGGAAGAAGAGAAAAGATGGCTAGGTGGACCATGTGACCAAGATCCAGATCGCAAGAACAGCTGCACTGTGGAAGGTAAGTATATTAGTAATACTCTTTCCTCCACAGGTTAGTTCTTTTTATCAAAAAAAAAGTTTTAGGCCGGAGAACCCCTTTAATGTTCAAGTGGTCTTTCAGTTGTCTTCTAAGGGACAGTAATTCATTTAAGTCATTTATTACCTTGGATCTTTTTTGTTGTGATTCGATGGTAGCTATTTGACCTAGTAGAGAGCTGAGTGTCTTTTGTCGGTCTCTTTTGACTCTATTATGGAGGCTTTATGTGCTTCCCATACAATAGTATGAGAAGTCTCTGATGGTTTGTTATCTTGAAAATATAGGGTTAATTTGTGTTTTATGTCAGTGAGATTTTTCTCATTGTCCAGTAAGGTTTCATTCAATCGCCATTGCCATGCTCTTGCTGATAAGTCACGAAGGGCTATTTTAATAGTACAAATTGGTGCATGGTGATGGCGATTTGTTCAATAGAAGAGGCACGAAGGGCTTTCCTTCTGATATGAAAACATAGTCGAGCCTTTGGAAAGACTTATGGACCAATGATAAAAAGGTGCAATCTTTGACTGTGGCATTAAGTGCGCGCCAGGAGTCAACCAAGTGAAACTCACTCAGTAGTTTTTGTATTCCACCTAGTGACTTCTGGGACTGTGCTGAGGTGCCCGATGATGTGTCTAGGGAAGGATTTAGGGCCACATTTAGGTCCCCTCCAACAATTTTGAGTCCTTCTGCAAATTCATGGAATTTTTTCAGTGTTGTTTTGAGCCATTTGTGTTGGTGGGAGTTCGGGGCATAGACACAATTGTATGACCGGTTTTACCTTTTAAGAGGTAGCGACCATCAGGATCTGTTTTTGTAGTACTGTTAACGGCAATGCTGACCCCCCCCCCTCCCCCCTTGACACTGAGCTGTACGATGAATGGAACCACTGTGAGAAGTAAGTAGTAGAAAGGATAGGGATTTTACTGGTCTTTATGTGGGTTTCCTGTAAGAAACAAATATCTGTTTTATACTTTTTTTTTTAAGAGTTAGAACCGGAGATCCCTTTTGCGGGGTGTTGTAGCCCCTGACATTAAAGGAAGTAATATTTAGGGTAGACATAGTAAAGATATGACATCACTTATTATATTTGTATCGAGTGGTGTCCATCCCGTAGCAAGGACAAAAACATCAAAAAATACTATAACAGAGAAAACAAAAACAGGTGAAGAGAGTATGGTTAGCAAAGAGAGAGATAGGATGGGCAACAGCAGCTGGAAAAGGCCCCACAGCCGAAGTCCATCTATTCTGGAAGGGGAATGTGGAACTGAGGGAGGAGTATATATCTTAACCCGACCTGGCAACACATCCCCATGCCTCTATTGGATAGGTATAAACATTCAATTCTATATAACGAATAACTAAGTAAACAGAGTGGCCTCTTGATTGTAAATAAACTTAGGCTAATAAGATTTTGTAGAACGGCCCATATAAGTTGCTTGACATGTTTTTAATGTTTTTCACGTCGGATCTTTGTGTTAGAAAGTCCATGAGTGGCACCAAGAAGAGGTGGACTTGCAGTAGAATGTAGGATAGGATTGTTTATTCATGGTGGAAGATTTATGGATTAGGGTATGCCTTGTTTATGAGAGAGAAGCCAAAAGGTGAAGTCTTGATTGGATCATGAGGCCATTGCAGTAAGTCCTGGTAGGAAAATTGACCCTTTTTTTTAATTTTGTTTTGTTTGAGAGGGCATAAAACTATTGCAATGGGTCTTATATTGGCTGGACAGTTGTGGCACTAGTTTGAGAAGCATTGCAGATCAATAGAAGAAGTTCTCTTGGGGAGAGGGTTTTGCCTGTGTATTCTGAGTCCAGGACTAATCTACATTGGGTGCCACTAAGTAATAAAGATTCATTCTATGCGTCTCTTGCCTCTCGGGGACTTGTGTTTGATGACTGTCATCCAGTCGTCCTGGTGAGGTAGTTTTTGTACAGAAATGTCTACTGGTAGCCAGGAATCAATGGACAAGGGAGCAATCCCCAGGATAGGCTATGTTTTAATAGTGCAGCATTTCCCTTCTTTGTTGAAAGTCAGTCCAAATGGGAATAGCCACTTACAGGATTTTTGGGCTGCACAGATAGTCTGTGAGGGCCCTCCGTTTAGACAGGGTAGATGGTGCAAGATCTTGGTAAAGGTGGATCTGGGTCTCTCTCCCATAGTAATGGCTTTTTTTCTTCCTCGCGGCCTGTAGTATGGCAATAGTGTCCCTATAGCTGAGGAGGCCACATAACGTCTCTCGGGGGCTCCCCTTGTTTAGGTGGGGGTCAGAGGAATCTAGGAATTCTTTCAATGGTGATGATTTGGGCTCTTTCCTCTCCCAGGAGGTCAGAAAACAGCTCTATGGCGGTGGAGTGTAGCTCACGTGGCGTGACCAACTCTGGGAGGCCTTTGAGTCTGATGTTCCTTCTCCTACTGCGATTCTCCTGATCTTCTATGAGGAGGTAAGCAGTGTTCAGAGAGTTAAGTTGTCCGCCCATCGCTTGCGCTATGGCGGAGCTATGTGTGGTTATGAGATTTTGGTTGCCCTCTAGGGATTCCACCCTATGCCCCAGAGCCCTCATGTCTGGCCTGAGTTCTTTAACTTCTTTCAGCAGCGGGGCAATTGCTTGTGTCAGTGTGGCTTTGAAGAAGGCTCTGGTGACCGCTCCGCTGTCCCCCCCCCCCCCCCCCCCCGTGAAGCGCAACACATGGGACGCCGATTCGGGTGCATGAACTGCACAGCCAGAGTCAAGGAGCACACTATGCCGTATACCAACTCCAAACACAGCCACACCTCCCGACACCAAAGAGAGTTGACAAGTAGGGTGAGTGTTGCTGATTACCGAGTTGGACGCCACCAGAATCAACGAAGACGCCATACCAGCAAACAGTGAGTAACAAACTAATAAACTAACTCACATGGAATCTGGCTGCAACAATATCATCCCTATAGAGAGCAGCCAGCCAGGCCAATATATGCATATTACAATATGGATAATATATCATAGTAATGATATGAACTTTTAACCATTTAACTACTCACTTACCTCTGGGAGTTTTTAACCATCTAACCACCCACCACTTACCTTTGAGGATGAATTATTAACCTTTTAACCACCCACCTAATTACGGGATATATATGAACTTAAAGGGACACTGACAGGCCAAAACAGCATATATAGTTAGATATATGACATTACAGGTCTTATACAGTCTTTTAAAAGCATATAAGTATCCCCCCTGTCCACCTTATAAAGAGCGAAATATAAAGTTTTATAACCTGCTTCTCCTGTCAGCAATCTGCCCAAGGGGCGGCGTTTCATGTGAAAATGCGCCCAGCCAGCCTTCCCAACTGCCGTTTGAAGCCCCGCCCAGCTCATCATTATTCACTTTGCTGGGCGGCGGGTAGAACTCTCCCCAGTCCCGATCCTGCGCAATTCAATCCTCCGGGCATCGTTCATGCCCAATCTTCTGCGCCTGCGCCCCGCCGTGCCCTTAGATCGCGCCTGCGTACACACACCAGCCTGCGTCTTCGAGGCAGCTGCAGCCTCAGCCATGCACTGTTCAGAGCAGCCCGGAGGATTGAATTGCGCAGGCACAGGATCGGGACTGGGGAGAGTTCTAGCCGCCGCCCAGCGAAGTGAATATTGATGAGCTGGGCGGGGCTTCAAACGGCAGTTGGGAAGGCTGGCTGGGCGCATTTTCACATGAAACGCCGCCCCTTGGGCAGATTGCTGACAGGAGAAGCAGGTTATAAAACTTTATATTTCGCTCTTTATAAGGTGGACAGGGGGGATACTTATATGCTTTTAAAAGACTGTATAAGACCTGTAATGTCATATATCTAACTATATATGCAGATTTGGCCTGTCAGTGTCCCTTTAAACACTGAATATGTGAATGGTTAATACAGAATAACAAAGCTGCTTTATATAATCAACTGAAAATCATCTCAGAAAAAGACACTAATGTCTGCTTTTTTTATGGACTTTTTCATAAGTTAAAGGGTTTCTGTCATGATAAATAACATTACGTAGCTGACTGACATTAGCGATGTGCTAATGTCAGCAGAACATAACAGTATGCTTTATAACCCCCTGCCTGCCGCCGTTCTCTTAAAATAAAGGCTAATGAGCCTCTAGGTGCTATTAGGGCGTTGCTTCAGCACCTAGAGGCTCGGTCTACGCACCCTTTGGCACGCCCAGGTCCAGTTGATTGACTTTCGAGTTCCCCTCAGTGTTCCGTAAATCCTGCGCCGCCCATTTAGTATTCGGCACAGACGCAGTGAGTTAAGCCGGCAGCAGGAGCGCGTCCTTCACTCACTACGCCTGTGCCGAATACTAATTTACGGGATGATGAGGAGAACTTGAAAGTCAATCAACTGGACCTGGGTGTACCAAAGGGTGCGTTGACCGAGCCTCTAGGTGCTGAAGCAACGCCCTAAGGCCTTATTCACACGTCCGTTGTTTCTTTCCTGATCTGTTCCGTTTTTTGCTGAACAGATCTGGACCCATTCATTTTCAATGGGTCCTGAAAAAAAACGGACAGCTCAATGTCTGATTTTTTTTCAGGACCCATTGAAAATGAATGAGTACAGAACTGGTCCAGATCTGTTCAGCAAAAAACGGAACAGATCAGGAATGAAACAACGGACGTGTGAATGGACCCTAATAGCACTTAGAGGCTCATTAGTCTTTATTTTAAGAGAACGGCGGCAGGCAGGGGGTTATAAAGCATACTGTTATGTTCTGCTGACATTAGCACATTGCTAATGTCTGGGTGACATTGCAGTCAGCTACATAACATTATTTCTCATGACAGTCTCGAGTTTTTTATGATTTTTTTTTTTTAAGGTCTAAAGTTTTTTTAATTGTTATGTACCGTATTTTTTAACCGAAGTATCTTCTAATGCAAATGCACTATATGTTGTAACATTGGGTATTAAATATACTCACCTCAGGTCCAAACACTAGAACGAAATAGGCGATAATTGGTCTTGTATATCCTCACTATATGTTTTTGGTCTTTTTAAATAATTTATATTAGAATAAAATGCGTATTTTAATTGATTGCCTGTGTTGAGTCAGATGGCGAGTGCCTGCCTATTGTCCTTATACCATTGTAACAATGCCTGTCCTTGTCGCAAAACGGACAAGAATAGGAGATGTTCTATTTTTTTGCGGAACGGACATGCAGACATATGGAAACGGAATGTACACGTCATTTACGTTTTTTTGCGGACCCATTGAAGTGAATGGTTCCCCATACAGACCTGTAAAAAAACTGAACTGAATTGAAAAAAAAAATACGTTTGTGTGCATGAGCCCATACTATGTTATTCACAGCATGTCCAGGATCTCCAATTTTTAACATTGGTGAATTGTAGAACTTATTTAGGAAGCTGCCATCAAATACTGACGGGCTCCCTCACTACAAAGAACTACATTTCACTCTGTACGGTCTCATGCACACAACCGTATCCGCAAAACATATTGGTCGTATGCGTTCCGATCCTATGATAGAAATGCCTATTCTTGTCCGCAAAATGGAGAAGAATAGGATATGTTCTATTCTCTTTTCTTTTGCGGGACCGTGAAACTGACGTGTGGATGCGGACAGCGCACTGACAATATGCAGGTGCCACACATTTGAATGGAGTGGTTTCGGTGGCAAGCACATGGATTTCTGCAGCTCCTATGATGATGAATGGGGAGCTTATGGAAAGTTCTGCAACAAATCTGTCTTGTGTGAATATATCCTTACTGTATCCCAAGTGAAGCTGATGGATCACGGTCCTCATCAGAGCGCAAGTGCTGGTTTATATAATCCCAGAAACATCCTCAAAGGTGTAATACCAAAAAAGAGATTTCCCATCCATCCACAGGTACTCTGAACTTCTACCAAAGTTATTCAACGAAATCACGCTCGACTTCGCAAATAACTTCCCTCGGCTCATCGGAGCCCATACATTCTAGTACTGTACGGAGACGGATCTCTGTACAATATTATTCCGGAGTTTTGAACGAAGCGACTTTGGATAAAGCATCTGAAGCTCGCTGCACTTAACTCTACTCCTCACCACAGCCATGCGATGAGGAAGAGCAGGGGAGGCAGAACCCCCATCCTAGTTTGGGGTGCTATCAATTGTACATTTAACATCTATCCTGTAAATAGGTAATAAATTGCTTTTCTTGGGATAACTCCTTTAAAGGGGTTGTCCAGGTGTTTGTTTGTTTTTTAACCCCCCCCCCCCCCCCAGCGGTGCCTTATAAAAATCTATGGGGTCTATACTAAAGGTCATAGAGAGGATATGAACAACCCCTTTAAAGGGTTTCTATCACTTCATATGACATAATTAGCTGTCAGACACTAGCGATCTGCTAGTGTCTGCTCTGGCCAACCATCCTACTATAATCACTTGTGGGGCAGCCGTTTTGCTAAAAAACTAACTTTTATAAATATGCTAATGAGCCTCTAGGTGCTATGTGGGCGTCATTAGCACCTAGAGGCTCCGTCTACCTTCATACACAGCGGCCGCCCAGCACGTCCCTCCAGCCCGCCCATGTCCTCCTCCGTGTGACGCAGCGGCCGAATTCTCGCGCATGCGCCGTGCGCGGCTGTATTCGGCGCATTAGAGATGTCTGAGCTCGGAGCGGTCAGACATTCAATGCGCATGCGCCGAATACAGCCGCGCATGCGCCGAATACAGCCGCGCATGCGCATTGAATGTCTGACCGCTCCGAGCTCAGACATCTCTAATGCGCCGAATACAGCCGCGCACGGCGCATGCGCGAGAATTCGGCCGCTGCGTCACACGGAGGAGGACATGGGCGGGCTGGAGGGACGTGCTGGGCGGCCGCTGTGTATGAAGGTAGACGGAGCCTCTAGGTGCTAATGACGCCCACATAGCACCTAGAGGCTCATTAGCATATTTATAAAAGTTAGTTTTTTAGCAAAACCGCTGCCCCACAAGTGATTATAGTAGGATGGTTGGCCAGAGCAGACACTAGCAGATCGCTAGTGTCTGACAGCTAATTATGTCATATGAAGTGATAGAAACCCTTTAAGGCGCCTTCCTCATCCGGTTTCCAAAAATAGCTCCAAAAGTTACACTTAGAAAGAAAAGGCACATAAACTGTATATACCGCACAAGGAGATTACCCCTCATAACACTGTCCAGCTTACCCACCTCTTATATGCCACCCCCCCCCCCCTAAAAAAAAAAGTCTTACACTCGAAGTGGTCGAAAATGGGTGATGTAGTAGTACCACAAATGATGGGTTTTGCTGCATATGCTAATGATGGCATTACCCAATGCTATAACCTGCACTTGGAGACTGCGCACACACGTAGTTGTAAAATGTAAGTGTTCGTCCAGGAACAATAAAGTTTTCAGTTTCAGAACTCCCGCGTTTTTCTCTCCAAGCCGTTGCTTAGTAACAAGCTAGGCCGTCAGCCGTGGCTCCTCCCACCTGCCGTGACGTCATTTAACCTGAAGGCGCGCTTTATTGCATGGGGCTGTAGACTGTAGGGAGGAAGCTGCGCCGGGCACGATTGGCACAGGTATACAGATGGTGATGTACCCCGGTATACGGGCTGGGTGCGTGGGCATAGCGTCTGCGATGGCAGCCTGCTTTCTATGGTAGGAATACATGCATGCCGAAGGTTGTACACGAATGGAGGTCACAGGTTTGTGCAGAGCTATGGTCCCAGCACGCCCAAGGCCTGTGTGTAATATTGACCCCCCTGCCAGCATCTGGGTAGAACCAGGTAGGTGGTAGAGCAGACATCAGGAAGCTCCAGCTGTTCTGAAACTACAATTCCAAGAATGCTCCATTCACCTCTATGGGAGTTACTAGAGCAGCCGAGTCAGTGTGCATGCTGGGAGTTGTAGTTTCACAGCAGCTGGGACGCTAAAGGTTGCTGACCCCCTGCACAGTGCAGGTCCAAGTGTCCTGGGCCGGTGCCTGTGTATATCCAGGTTATATCACATCTGATACCACAACGCCATACTCTGTTTTATGTCGCTTGTCATTGTATCAGACAGTATAGTCCCATAGAGTATTATTTACTGGCATATTGTAAAACTGCGGCGTGTACTTGTGCAGGAGACCTAAGGCCACATTCAGCTATTTTATTTTTCCTTAGATGTGTACAGACACATGTAAGCAAGCCTTTTCTTTGTATTAGGACGCCCTCTAAACCTGCCATAAATATATGGTGTGTGTGATCCTGAGCTTCAAACTGCATCCCATTGTACATGTGTGGCATGTGACCTGTCACCGCTCCTGACATGCATTCCCCATGTAATAACCATTCTGGAGCCTCTATTCTTACATAGTAACATAGTACATAAGGCCGAAAAAAGACATCTGTCCATCCAGTTCGGCCTGTCATCCTGCAAGTTGATCCAGAGGAAGGAAAAAAAAAAACTGAGGTAGAAGCCAATTTTCCCCACTTTGGAGTCGGGAAGGAATTTTTTAGTCCCCTAATCAGGCAATCAGAATAACTCCCTGGATCAACGACCCCTCTCTAGTAGCTATAGCCTGTAATATTATTACACTCCAGAAATGCATCCAGGCCCCTCCTGAACTCTCTTAGTGAACTCACCATCACCACCTCCTCAGGCAGAGAGTTCCATAGTCTCACTGCTCTTACCGTAAAGAATCCTCTTCTATGTTTGTGTACAAACCTTCTTTCCTCCAGACCCAGAGGATGTCCCCTCGTCACAGTCCTGGGGATAAATAGATGATGAGAGAGATCTCTGTACTGACCCCTGATATATTTATACATATTAGGCTACTTTCACACTTGTGGCAGGACGGATCCGACAGGCTGTTAACAATGTCGAATCCGTCCTGCGGCTATTTCGCCGGACCGCCTCTCCGTCCCCATTGACTATAATGGGGGCGGTGCACGGTGAAAGGCCGCCGGACTAAAATTACTGCATGTCAGTTTTTTTTTTTAGTCCGGCGGCTTTCGCCGTGCTGCGCCGGAGCTCCGCCCCCGTCCCCATTATAGTCAATGGGGACGGAGCGGCGGCACAGCGAAATAGCTGCAGGACGGATCCGACATGGTGAACAGCCTGTCGGATCCGTCCTGCCGCAAGTGTGAAAGTACCCTTAATTAGATCTCCCCTCAGTCGTCTTTTTTTCTAAAGTAAATAACCCTAATTTTGATAATCTTTCAGGGTACTGTAGTTGCCCTCCTGTGAACCCTCTCCAGCTCTGCTATGTCTGCCTTGTTCACAGGAGCCCAGAACTGTACACAGTACTCCATGTGTGGTCTGACTAGCGATTTGTAAAGTGGTAGGACTATGTCCTTATCACGGGCATCTATGCCCCTTTTTGATGCAACCCATTATCTTATTGGCCTTGGCAGCAGCTGCCTGACACTGTTTTTTACTGCTTAGTTTGCTGTTTATTAAAATTCCTAGGTCCTTTTCCATGTCAGTGTTACCCAGTGTTTTACCATTTAGTATGTACTAGTGACTTGCATTATTCCTTCCCATGTGCATAACTTTACATTTGTCAGTGTTAAACCTCATCTGCCACTTCTCTGCCCAAGCCTCCAATCTATCTAGATCCCTCTGTAGCAGTATACTGTCCTCTTCTGTGTTAATTACTTTACACAGTTTGGTGTCATCTGCAAAAATTGATATTTTACTGTGCAAGCCTTCTACAAGATCATTAATAAATACACTGCTCAAAAAAATAAAGGGAACACAAAAATAACACATCCTAGATCTGAATTAATTAAATATTCTTCTGAAATACTTTTGTTCTTTACATAGTTGAATGTGCTGACAACAAAATCACACAAAAATAAAAAAATGGAAATCAAATTTTTCAACCCATGGAGGTCTGGATTTGTAGTCACCCTCAAAATTAAAGTGGAAAAACACACTGCAGGCTGATCCAACTTTGATGTAATGTCCTTAAAACAAGTCAAAATGAGGCTCAGTAGTGTGTGTGTGGCCTCCACGTGCCTGTATGACCTCCCTACAACACCTGTGCATGCTCCTGATGAGGTGGCGGACGGTCTCCTGAGGGATCTCTTCCCAGACCTGGACTAAAGCATCTGCCAACTCCTGGACAGTCTGTGGTGCAACGTGACGTTGGTGGATAGAGCGAGACATGATGTCCCAGATGTGCTCAATTGGATTCAGGTCTGGGGAACGGGCAGGCCAGTCCATAGCATCAATGCCTTCGTCTTGCAGGAACTGCTGACAGACTCCAGCCACATGAGGTCTAGCATTGTCTTGCATTAGGAGGAACCCAGGGCCAACCGCACCAGCATATGGTCTGACAAGGGGTCTGAGGATCTCATCTCGGTACCTAATGGCAGTCAGGCTACCTCTGGCGAGCACATGGAGGGCTGTGCGGCCCTCCAAAGAAATGCCACCCCACACCATTACTGACCCAATGCCAAACCGGTCATGCTGGAGGATGTTGCAGGCAGCAGAACGTTCTCCACGGCGTCTCCAGACTCTGTCATGTCTGTCACATGTGCTCAGTGTGAACCTGCTTTTATCTGTGAAGAGCACAAGGCTATGAGCTGAGCGCTGCGATTGGCCAGCGCTACAGCATAGGAGAAGAAGACGCCGGCAGGATCAAGTGGGTGGAGCCTAACTACGAACATACCGGAGGCTATAACCGGAGAACGGAGCGGCGCCCGGGGATAACAGTAAGTGCAGTGGGATCCCTGGGCGCCGCTCTACACTTCTGTATAGTTAGTTTAGAGGCTTTCCTCTGGTGAAAGGTCCTCTTTAAGTGTTCCCTTTATTTTTTTGAGCAGTGTATATTGAAGAGAATAGTGCCTAGTACTGACCCCTGAGGTACCCCACTAGTGACAGTGACCCAATCTGAGTATGTACCGTTAATAACCACCCTCTGTTTTCTATCCCTCAGCCAGTTACTTACCCACATACAGATGTTTTCTCCCAGTCCGAGCATTCTCATTTTATATACCAACCTAAATCGCACAGGGCAAAGGCATTTTCTGGAGTTCCGGTGACGTACCGGGCTCTCCATGGGACTGCCAGGTGGAAGCTTCCGCCAAGCAGTGAGCCTGGTGACGTCACCAGCACTGATGGGCGGGCTTTAGGGCTGCCCTAGCCTGTAAAACGGCTAGGGCAGCCCTAAAGCCCGTCCATCAGAGCCGGTTGAGCTCTGAACCCGGACAACCCCTTTAAGTGCACAGGTAATGGTGCACTTTAGGGAGGGAAAAGACTAAGAAAAATATAAAATTAAGTATATTAGAAAAAGTTTTATTAGCGCATTAGAGACATCATATTAAAATTTCACACACAGGTTTAGTTACTCTTTAATTATGGTTTTGAGATCCGGCAGAGTTAATTAAACTCTCGGGATTAAACTGATCCGTGCTATTTAATGCTTTTGCATGCATCAGTTTCGGCCGGATCTGGTTGTATTAAATCAAAACTCAACATACCGGATACAGTATGAAAATCCTTGTAAGTCAATAGGCGCCGGATCAATTTTTTTTCACAATTGATTTTCATGCCGGAGCAGGTTAGTTCTATTTCACAAACGGGACACAAAACTGCAGCTTGCAGAGGTTTTGTGTCCAGCAACATAACGGAACGGATGAAAGGATTGACAATGAATGGGAAAATAACCTGCCGGATCTCAAAACCAGAATTGAAAAAACGCACATGTGAAAGTAGCCTTAGGCTCCATTCACACGTCCGTTGTTTCTTTCCTGATCTGTTCCGTTTTTTGCTGAACAGATCTGGACCCATTCATTTTCAATGGGTCCTGAAAAAAATCAGACATTGAGCTGTCCGTTTTTTTTCCAGGACCCATTGAAAATGAATGGGTCCAGATCTGTTCAGCAAAAAACGGAACAGATCAGGAAAGAAAAAACGGACGTGTGAATGGACCCTTACTTTCAGGAAGAATTTTACACTAGAATTGTAGTGCAGCTTTGGCGCAAAACGTCACAACTTAGGTCATGCACCTTTCCCGCACAGCTATGCCTCTTCCTGCTAATCACCACCCCCTTTTCCAGTAGAAAGAACCCCTAGTTCACTAGTTGTGCCACTTTTTAGACGGTTTACAAGTGCCGACATATTAGTAAAGTGGGGCCGTGGTTTACAGCACACAGTAAGTACAGAAGAACCTTTCTCATGTTACTTGTGTGTACAGCCTCTAGGGATCATCCATGGTGAATAATCCTGATTTGGCTGAGGGTAGGGTAATCCCTTTCCTATTATACAGGACCTGCACTGTGGGGCTCAGCACATAGGTGATCCGCTCATGGCTGAATTTCTCATGTGACATATGAGTAATGAGATCCTCTCGGATACAGTCAGAGGCTAAATGAAGTCTGTAGACATAACTAATAAACAATATTTATATGCAGTGTGCCTAGTGGGCTGACTTTTTCCCGAAGTTCTGTCACCCGCGTCCCTCTGGATCCCTGCACGACCACCGCAGTCGCGCAGATTAAAACATCCAGCGATGATTTGGAGGGGGGAGGGGGGGGGGGGCTGCAGCCAATAGCAGTTCACGATCACGGCCTGCTCCTGCTTTCCTAGCATTACAGGTGACGTCACCCATGATGCAAGAGGGCTGGTTAAATAATACATTTTAGCCCTTGTACATGTGCTCTAAAATAACAAAAGAAGTGATATATCCCTTTTTCTTCCAGTGCTGCTCTCCAGTCCTCCCTGCCACTGACGTTCTGTGCACACAGGTCACCATGCAGCCAATCACTAGCCTCAGGCGTACACGGCACATCACTTCTGAGGTCACTGATTAGCTGGAGCGGTGACCTGTGTGCACCGAACGTCACCTCTGCCGTAGAGGAGAGGACCAGGGATCGGCAGAGAAAAAGGGTGAGTGTTAATTTTTTTGTTATTTTAACACCTGTAAAGGGGTTGCCCAAGTGTTTATTCGATTCGTGGGACATGGATTGGCTGGAGTGCAGACCTGTGTGCACAAAACCAGGATGTCTCCTCTGCCGCCATGGAAAACAGATGGAATTCATTGGTTTAAAAAAAATATATATAGCATCCTAACCCCTGCAGGGCCCCCCCCCCCCCCCCGATATCTATAATGACCTCCTTGTAATGCTCCTAGTTTCTATAATGCTCCCATAGTAGCCCCAGTATATATAAAGTCTCCCACAGTGCCATCCTATATGTAAAAATCCCCTTGTATATAAAATGCCCCCAATGGTGCCTCTAGTATAAATTAGTAACTCTTTTTCTTGGTGCCCAAAAAGGTAGAGTTGGAAGGGGGTAGGTACTAGGTATCTAGATAAAGGGAACTATGATAAATAGTGTGTATGTTTAAAATTAAAACATTAGAGCGCTTGCTTAAATCTTTTGAAACATCACAAGGCCGTATCTTTTTCTTATTCTTTTCGTAGGTGTATACCATATATGCTTTGATTTACCTTATTTGTAGTGAAACATGGCATCCACTTGTAGTGAAACATGGCATCCACTTAAGATATAATTAATGTTCAATGCACTAGCCCTCCTGTGCTTGAACTGGGACTTGTAGTACTATTGAAGACTCGCTTTAGTACTGGCTGTTCTTGAAATGTCCCGTTGTCTAATGTACGGAACCCAGTATATTATATCTGACAACAAGAGACTGCTGTGACAGTAGTGTTCATCCAATCTGCGGCAGCTAAAAAGTACACATCGTAAAGTCCCACAATCCCGAAAGGCCCTCCAGGGACTCCATAACTTCAGAAATCTATTATGTTGCCTACCTTTCCAACTAGCAAGTTCTATAAGACTGCACATTTGGTCTGCCTTAGGCTACTTTCACACTAGCGTTTTTCATTTCCGGCATTGAGTTCGGAAGTTTGGGCTCTATACCGGAAAAGAACTGATCAGGTATATCCCCATGCATTCTGAATGGAGAGTAATCTGTTCAGGATGTCTTCAGTTCAGTTGATTTGACTGATCAGGCAAAAGATAAAACCGTAGCATGCTACGGTTTTATCTCCGGCGAAAAAAACTGAAGACTTGCCTGAATGTCGTATCCTGCATTTTTCCCCATAGGAATGTATTAGTGCCGGATGCCGGTTCCGTCCTTCCGGCCTGCTCATGCGCAGACCGGTAAAAATGTGAAAAAAAAATTGAAAAAAGGTACAAGACGGATCCGTCTGTCCGCATGACAAGCAGAGACGGATCCGTTCTTGCAATGCATTTGTGAGACGGATCTGCATCTGGATCAGTCTCACAAATGCTTTCAGTCACAGGCGGATCCGGCAGGCAGTTCCGACGAGGGAACTGCCCGCCGGATCACACTGCTGCAAGTGTGAAAGTAGCCTTATCCATTTATTGCTCTATGGTAGGGTGTTCTTGGCTCAATCATTTTAGAGGTATCCACATTTATAGGCTTCTATGGAGAGTGCCTGACTCCTTTTTCTAGTGATCACGGGGCTACTATCAGCGGGAAAGATTTTAGGTACTTCATAGCACACCCAAATGCTCTCCACTGACTGTACCCGAAATCTGTATTCAAACGTATTTCATTTACTAATAAGCCAGAAGATTAAACAGTGTACTCCACTTGACCATGTTGTTTTTTTGTTTTTCTTTTTTAACTGAACCTGGACAGAAATGTTGAGCTTACCTGTAGTCTTGCGAGAAGTTGCCTTATTGTGTTTGGTATAAGTATGGTCTTGCTTAGTCATGTTGTGTATGTAAGTACTTATTCTTGAAGTAATATTTATGCTGCTTCTTGTGTAGAATCTGTCACAAAGACGATGGATCGACTAGAAAATGACCTGTTTGACATGCCGGATTACGAACACACAGAAGATGAAAGTTTCCCTCCTTTACCACCACCACGTTCTCCTGGTGCGGCGGATGATGACAATGAAGACTTAGCTAATGGAGGTAGCTGTTGAAAGTCTACATGGACTTCTTAGTTGTATATTACATCATGATAATGCTGATATCAGATTCAGACAGATGAATTAACCACTTCCCATCTGGGCCCTTTGCCCCCTTCCTGACCAGGCCAAATTTTGCAAAACTGACATATCTCACTTTATGTGGTAATAACTTTGGAACGCCTTTATTTATCCAAGTCATTCAGAGATTGTTTTCTCGTGACACATTGTACTTCATGATAGTCATAAATTTGAGTCAAAATATTTCACCTTTATTTATGAAAAAATCCCAAATTTACCCAAAAATTTGAAAAATTCGCAATTTTCTAAATTTCAATTTCTCTGCTTTTAAAACAGAAAGTGATACCTCATAAAATATTTATTTAACATTCCCCATATGTCTACTTTATGTTGGCATCATTTTGGAAATGTCATTTTATTTTTTTTGGACGTTAGAAGGCTTAGAAGTTTAGAAGCAATTCTTCAAATTTTTAAGAAAATTGCCAAAACCCACTTTATAAGGACCAGTTCAGGTCTGAAGTCACTTTGTGGGGCCTACATAGTGGATACCCCCATAAATGACCCCATTGTAGAAACTACACCCCTCAAGGTATTCAAAACCGATTTTACAAACTTTGTTAACCCTTTAGGCGTTCCACAAGAATTAAAGGAAAATGGAGATCAAATTTTTAAATTTCACTTTTTTTGGCAGATTTTCCATTTTAATCAATTTTTTTCTTTAACACATCGATGGTTAACAGCCAAACAAAACTCCAATATTTATTACCCAGATTCTGCGGTTTACAGAAACACCCCACATGTGGTCGTAAACTGCTGTATGGGCACACGGCAGGGCGCAGAAGGAAAGGAACTCCACATGGTTTTTAGATGCCATGTCCCATTTGAAGCCCCCTGATGCACCCTTACAGTAGAAACTCCCAAGAAGTGACCCCATTTTGGAAACTAGGGGATAAGGTGCCAGTTTTATTAGTACTATTTTTGGGTACATATGATTTTTTGATCATTCATTATAACACTTTATGGGGCAAGGTGACCAAAAAATTGGTTGTTTTAGCACAGTTTCTATTTATTTATTTTTACAGCGTTCACCTGAGGGGTTCAGTCAAGTGACATTTTTATAGAGCAGATTGTTACGGACGTGGCGATACCTAATATGTATACTTTTTCTCATTTATTAAAGTTTTACACAATAATAGCATTTTTGAAACCAAAAATTATGTTTTAATGTGTCCATGTTCTGAGAGCTATAGTTTTTTTATTTTTTGAGAGATTTTCTTATGTAGGGGCTCATTTTTTGCGGGATGAGGTGACGGTTTTATTGGTACCATTTTGTGGGACATACGTGTTTTTGATCACTTGGTGTTGCACCTTTTGTGATGCAAGGTGACAAAAATTGCTTGTTTTGACACAGTTTTTTTTATATTTTTTTTTATGGTGTTCACCCGAGGGGTTAGGTCATGTGATATTTTTATAGAGCTGGTATTTTACGGACGCGGCAATACTAAATATGTCTATTTTATTTTTTCTATTTTTAATTTTTTTTTTTATTCCTTACTTGGGATTTTTTTTTTTTTTTTTTTACATGTGAAACTTTTTTTTATTTTATTTTTTCAACCCTTTATTTTATTTTATTTTACACTTTTCGTCCCCCATAAGGTCATACAAGACCTCTGGGGGACATTTACTTCACTTTTTATTTTTTTTTACACTGTTGATTTCTCCTGTAACTGGGGCTGACATAGTAGCCCCAGTTACAGGACAAATGCACCCCTATAGAGGCTGTACAGCAGCAATCCTGCGCTGTACAGCCTCACAGCAGGGCTGATCGAGGTCTCTGAGAGACCTCATACAGCTCCTGCACTCTCCGGTCACGGCGGTCACATGACCGCCGGGCCGGAACAGGAAGCGCACAGCGCTTCCTGCTCTGCAGACACAGCGCTCAGTGAGCGCTGTGTCTGCAGCGATCGTGAAGGCAGGGACACCTGGGCACTGTCCCTGCCTTGTCTTAGGGTTGCCCTGCTGTCACTGACAGCGGGCAACCCGATCAGCAGCTGCACGATTAGCGTGCAGCTGCTATTTCTGACAGGACGTTTTAAAACGTGCTGTTAGAAATAGACGTCCACCCATAAGACGTTTATATCCTATGGGCGGATGTGAGGCGGTTAATGTATGTTCTGTTCCAAAGAGGGGTTCATAACTGATCTTCTTGTGAGCAACAACAATCCGCTCTTGCCTGTTTTGGCCAAGGGAGAAGTTGTACACAGTAGATCATAGTGAGGAGAGCATCTAAGTCTTCAGGGAGTGCAGATCACACAGGCTATAATGTATCATGGTATAGATGGAGAGAAGCCCACACACAGGAAAGGGGAGAGATTTTATATATTTTTCTCTCTGCTTCAAAGATGTGCAAAGCCTTGAAATGTTATGAACCTTATTCTCTTCAGTTTTCGGCAAACAATGCTGTTTTCAGATTAGTCGTTGTCCTGTTTCTTTTTCTGTTCTGCGTTTGTCTTGAATATAAAGCTACTTATTAATTTCTTTGAAGATGACTGGACTAGGAACATGGGAGAAACACAACCAGAGGAAGCGCCAAAGCCTGCCAGAAGAGTCGTAAAGAGACCGCAGCCAAAACTAGATGCTCAGCGGTATGTGCTAAATACTCTAATTCTTTTCATCTATCAAATGGCACCTGATGAGGTGTGTGGGATTTTTATAATTATGGCATATTCCCATGAGGCAGACTACTTGCAGAAATTTCTATGATTGTCTGGTTCATCTGAATGGGCTTGCAGAAATCTGTGTGCTTGCCACCAGAACACCACCGTTCATTATTACCTGTGGAACTGTTTTTAATTTGCAGGAGGCTCTATTAACACAACTGTGTTTGTTTGGCGAACTGCAGATCCACAAAACACGGACACCGGCTGTGTGCACCCTGCATCGTGGTGCGGACACAATGACTTCAATGGGTCCATGATCTGCAAAAAGTGGCCAAAGATAGGACATGTCTTATCTTTTGTGGCGTGGCCCCACGGGCCCGGTAGCACACGGAAGTCCTTCCATGTGCTTATGGGGCCATGCGGCCACGCCTCAAAGTATGGGTTATGTTCTATTCTTGAAGTCAGTGGGTCTGCACCACGATGCAGGGTGCACACAGCCAACGGGCACAGTTGTGTGCCAGAATGTGTGAATTCACCCTTAGGCCTTGTTCACCCATTCAGCATTTAAGTATGGCATCCACACTTTCATCCTGAAAGAATTGCCAACATTTTGTAGCTAATGCAAGTCAATTGGGTATTTTTTATGCTCTGTTCAGAACGGCTGTGGATTAGTCTCATTGAATGACTAATCCACATGCAGATCCGCTGGCATTGGATTTCTGCTGATAGATTCTTCAAAAATACATATCTGATTTATCCTAGTGTGTGAACACTTAAGTGATGGGCTTATATAAAAGGAGCTGTCAAAGGAATGGGCAGAATTATTATTATTTTTTATATATATAAAATGTTCGATTGCAAACAAAATCGCTCAGGCAGTCTACACAGAGATGAATGTGGGTGAATTGGAGGAAAATGAAGTCTTCTCTGCCTCAGCTGTGTTCAGACCACTGGAAGTGTGTGGAACTGTTAGATAAATTTCCAGAAACATCCAGAAAATGGAACATGTCCAGTGTAATGTGGAAAGGGGATGTAATTGCGTACGCTGTATTAGGTCAGTTTCAATTGGTGCAGTTGTAAATAAATGTATTGCGAGAGCCTGCCCACCATACAGAGGTGATTGGCATTACACTGACATCTCTTCTTGTGATAGGTCTGATTTATCCATGCAAACCACGACTAACTGACATGTTGTGCTCTTTTTATATAAAAGATAGTTTTTCAGTAAATGCAGTAGTGCAGTCTTAAAGTACATCCGCACGGGGCATACAATACAGTGTAAGAGACCCCTGTGAATTTTGCTGTGGATCATCACTAAGGGTATTTTCACACTTGCGTTTTTCTTTTTTGCCATAGAGTTCCGTCCTAGTGGCTAAATACCGGAAAATAACTGATCAGTTTCATCCCCATGCATTCTGAATGGAGAGCAATCTGTTCAGGATGTCTTCAGTTCAGTCTTTTTGACTGTTCAGGACGGAGATAATACCGCAGCATGCTACGGTTTTATCTCCGTCCTGAAAAGTAAACTGAACTGAAGGCATCCTGAACGGATTGCTCTCCATTCAGAATGCATGGGGATGAAACTGATCAGTTCTTTTCCAGTATAGAGCCCCCTAGGACGGAACTCTATGCCGGAAAAGAAAAACGCTAGTGTGAAAGTACCCTAAACCTGCTTGTCATTTTAGTACATTTTGTCCTGTGTCTTCTAATGTATTTCCCTCTAGGCTCACTTCACAGCGGGGCTTGCCTGCTTTAAGGAATCTGTTTGATGGCACAAAATTCAAAGGCAAGGGACATGAGGTGAGCTGTGACACTTGTGGTCATTTTGTGTTTTGTAAGTAATTAGACATCGCAGAGAAAAATGACTTTTCATATAAAACATAACTTTTACTGCTGTTGGTTAAAATAATACCCCATCTTAGTATATATGTTAGGCTACGTCAAATGAATAGACAAGGCCTTACTTGGACGTATCAGGATAATGAAGTCCGATGTATAGAAAAATTTACGGCAACTTACAGTTAGATGACTGTGGACCTGGCCAAACGGTAGATAGAGAGGTGGTGGATAAGGGGAAGAGAACAATATCCCTAATACAACCCTCAATGTACCCCTGCCTACAGGCGGAGCACCCGCCCCGAAAGGGGCGACCCCCCCACCTCTCGGTGGCTAAACCCTCACTGTCGCCTATTGATACCCTGCCTATAACGATCGATGATGTTCGTCCCTTCTTGGGAAATTGACCCGACGCGTTTCCCCAGACGTAATAAAGGCTGGTTCATCAGGGGACTCAGGATAGTTGATAGGTTCTTGCAGGGTTCAATAGATAGATAGATGCCCAACTGATAGTAGTGGGCAAAGACTCTGATAGTTGCATAGCAGACCTCCTGGTATAGTAAGGTGACCTTACTATACCAGGAGGTCTGCTAGGTTCTTGCAGGTTTCAATAGATAGATGCATAGCAGACCTCCTGGTATAGTAAGGTCACCTTACTATACCAGGAGGTCTGCTATGCAACTATCAGAGTCTTTGCCCACTACTATCAGTTGGGCATCTATCTATCTATTGAACCCTGCAAGAACCTATCAACTATCCTGAGTCCCCTGATGAACCAGCCTTTATTACGTCTGGGGAAACGCGTCGGGACAATTTGCCAAGAAGGGATGAACATCATCGATCCTTATAGGCAGGGTATCAATAGGCGACAGTGAGGGTTTAGCCACCGAGAGGTGGGGTCGCCCCTTTCGGGGGCGGGTGCTCCGCCTGTAGGCAGGGGTACATTGAGGGTTGTATTAGGGATATTGTTCCCTTCCCCTTATCCACCACCTCTCTATCTACCGTTTGGCCAGGTCCACAGTCATCTAACTGTAAGTTGCCGTAAATTTTTCTATACATCGGACTTCATTATCCTGATACGTCCAAGTAAGGCCTTGTCTATTCATTTGACGTAGCCTAACATATATACTAAGATGGGGTATTATTTTAACCAACAGCAGTAAAAGTTATGTTTTATATGAAGTCATTTTTCTCTGTGATGTCTATATTGGAACTTTTCGTAACCCTATAAATTCCACTGTGATTTGTTTGTAAGTAATTAGTACAGGAGATAAAAAAGGGGAATTGTTTCTGTCCCCCGCCATTAAAACAGTGGGGTGTTCTACACGGTTCACGAAAATATGTCCGTCATGTGGTCAGAGTACATTTTTACGCAATTGTTTTGAAAAAGCTAACTGCTCAGTAGGGCTAGGGCTACTCAGCGACATGTGTGTCATTTTAAAATGATAATGGTGTCGCACTGCAACATGACAGTTGCAAAAAAATCTATCTAAGTAGTGTTACACCATTAATTGTCATTACAAAAAATGTTGCGTGACCCATGTAGCCCTAGCCTAATGCTCGGGACAAATCTAAGGCTAGGTTCACGTTTGTGTAAGGGGCATATGTTGCAGATTCCATAATAAAAAAGCACAAAATTGTGCAGCAAATAAAATGACTCATTTATAATCAAAGGAGTCCTTTGTGAGCCTGTCCCTAAATTGTAGTTATTAATATGACAAAACAGTGAAATAATTACCGTATGTATTTGGTACTAAAATAGCACAAATGGTGCCAAATTGTAAATGTATATGATTGTATTTTGCTCATTTTGGGCAACAGAAAAATCAGTTGGTCTTTAGTAAACCGTTTTTTTGTTCAAACTGATAAGAATATGACTTAAATGAGTGTTTGTCAGGAGTTCAAAGGTAACTGCTACAGATCACCTCATCGGTGCAAGCTTCACTGTGCGGTGAAGCAGAAAGGAAGTTAGGCTATAGAACCAAAACTCATTTTTTTTTTTTTTTTTTTTTTTTTTTTAACAGTTTAACTGAAAAAAAAAAAATGATTTTCAGCCCAAAATGAGAAGAATGCAATGATAAAAAATTGCCCCTGAAGGTGTTCATAACCTTTTTAAGTACCGGTTTACCAATCTAAAAAGTATTCTGTAAAAAGAACGCGTGGCTCCTCACCTTCCAGTGCAGGCAGTGTGCTCCTCATATAATGCATCTGCATGACTTGGGAGATGGATGGGACCTCAGTTGGAAAACCTATTTTGTTGTTCTCTGTCTCTCACAGGCAGACGATTTGAAGGTTCTCATGAGGCAGATGGAGAATTGGGCGCACAGACTGTTTCCAAAATTGCAATTTGAGGACTTTCTTAGTCGCCTGGAAACACTAGGGAATAAGAAGGAAGTACAGGTAAGTGAGGATGGAGCAGAACATGCTGTCCTAAATTGTGATTGCTTTACTTAATAACCATTTCGCCTACTAATTGTGGCATTGACCTTCCACCCTGATGAGTGTTCCTGCCCCACCTCTGTGGCATCTCTGCATAACGGACTGCTAATGCCTTGTAAGTGTATATTCATATGCAGCAGATTCATTGCAGACGTTTCAGCAACAAAACAATTTATTTCATACCTCTGCATGGAGTTATTTCTGCAGCATGTGCATGGACTTCAGGAAACTATGCAGGTGAATTGGACAGTTTAAGAAAGGTCTGCAACAAATCTGCCAAATGTGAGTGTACCTTATAGTGTATGTGTTACTCGCCTGTAAATATCCTATGGAGAAGGAACTAAAGATAGGATAAATAGGAGTGCACATGAGTGATATGGTTTCAGCTTTTAATCAGATCCGTATCCGTTTTTGTGTCAGAGTTGCATCTGAGTGTATTCAGTTTTTCACTGATCCAATAGACTTTAAAGGGGTTATCTGAGGCTGGAAATTACCCTCACACTGATTCTACTTACCTGGCTTCTTGCGCCGCACTTGGTCCCTGCACGGCTGCCGTTGCTTCTCCCCGTGCGCGGATGAAAACATCCGGTGTCGGGGAGGGGGAAGAGCCAATGGCAGGCGGTGACGGGGACAACCCTCCCTAGCGTAGCGGGTAAGGTGAGTTTAATTTTTTATTTTTTTTAACCCCCTCCATCCCTAATTTACTTAGCATTCTGTATTAAGAATGCTATTTTCCCTTACAACCATGTTATAACGGAAAATAATAAAGATCAGGTCCCCATCCCGATCGTCACCTAGCAACTATGTGTGAAAATCGCTCCGCACTTGCTTGCGTTGCGTGAAAAACGTACAATATAGAGCTTGCTGCGATTTTTCACGCAACATACAAGTGATGCATGAAAATTGCCGCTCATGTGCACAGCCCCATTGAAGTGAATGGGTCCGGATTCAGTGTGTGTGCAATGCGTTCACCTCATGCATTGCACCCGCGTGGAAAACTCACCCGTGTGAAAGGGGCCTTACTGTTGGACTGAGAGGCCCAGTCAGTTTTTATACTGCACTTTACACTTGGTTAACCCTTTAATGACAGGCTGGAAAAGGCCCTTAATAATTAGAAACTTTTTGTTGGACTACTAAAATATTTTTTGCTGCATTTTTACATGACACTTAAACCTTCATATGTTTGACATAATCGCCAGGTCCAATAGAGGAAGCGACACAGCTGCTGAGCGCTATGCACTGATTAAAGAAAAACTTAGGACTTTCTACTCGGGGTCCTTGATTGCAGGAGCTTTAGGGCTCTTTCACACGAGTGGATGCCGTGTGGTTAATCTGCTGCGTGAAAGAGAGCCAAGCCGCACTCTGGACAGCAGAGACACGGAGCATTAACATGATCTTTTTACTACATAATCACGCTGACCACTTTCTCACTGTGATTTTGTAGTAAAAAGATCAGAGGCACGTAACATTATCAATCATGGTAATGCTCGGTGTCTCTGCTGTCTGGAGCGGTGCTTGGCACTAGGGATCGACCGATTATCGGTTTGGCCGATATTATCGGCCGATATTGAGGATTTTGACCGTTATCGGCATCTATTTTGCCGATATTCCGATAACTTATTGGGAACACAGAACGCGCTGCTCTCAGCGCTCTCTGTGTTCCCTCCGCAGCACAGGGGAGAAGGAAGCCGTGTCTCCCTCCCCCTGTGCTGCTGCTGCCGCCAATGAGAGGAGAGAACATAAGAGGAGGGGAGGGGCTGTGGCCACTGCGCCACCAATGAAGATAAGCCTCTCATTCATTCATATACAGGAGGCGGGAGCTGGCTGCAGAATCACATAGCCGGCTCCCGACCTCTATGAGCGGTAGCTGCGATCCGCGGTAGTTAACTCCTCAGGTGCCACGGATCGCAGCTACCGCTCATAGAGGTCGGGAGCCGGCTATGTGATTCTGCAGCCAGCTCCCGCCTCCTGTATATGAATGATTGAGAGACTTATCTTCATTGGTGGCGCACTGCGCCCCCCCCCCCCCCACCCAGTATTACTCATTGGTGGCAGTGGCCACAGGATCCCCTCTCCCCTGCTCCTCCGATCGGAGCCCCAGCTGTGTAATCCTGGGGCTCCAATCGGTTACCATGGCAGCCCGGACGCTATTGAAGCCCTGGCTGCCATGTTCAGCTCCATGCTGCTGTGTGCACTATGCACAGAGCAGCAGGGACAGTGTGAGCTCCTATTCACCCTGATAGAGATCTATCAGGGGGAATAGGACAAGGGTTCTAGTCCCTAAGGGGGCTAAAAGTTAGTAAAAAAAAAAACACAAAAATATTAAGTATAAATGAAAAAGATTTATAAAAAAAAAATAAAATACACATTTACAATAAACAAAAAAATACACATTAACAATAAACATATTAATTTTCAGCAGATTTGTGTAGGAATTTTTTTTCTCAAAAATGAAAATTCCCAGAATATCGGTATAAATTATCGGCCTGAAAGTTCACAAATTATCGGTATCGGCCCTAAAAAATCAATATCGGTCGATCCCTACTTGGCACTCTTTCACGCAGCGGATTACCTGCATGGCATCCGCTCTTGTGAAAGAGACCTTAATCCACTGAGATCAGAAACATCTGATCGCATAGACAGACAATCAGCTGTGTTTATGTCCAGCATGACAGGGGCCGGGGGTTGTGCACCCCTGCTGTACGGGCTCTATTTGAGAGCCTTTGTCACAGATTCCATCAAAAACATCAGAGAAGATCCTGCGTGGACTTTTTTCTCTGCTAAGAAAAGCAGACTCCTTACGGAAACAATACAGATCCCATTATAGTCGGTGGGACCGGTTATGTGCTGAATTTGGCACTCCTGTTATTTTCATTTGTTCTGGTCCTGTAATGGAACAGAACACAGGAAATAAATAGTTGTGAACTCGTCCTTGGCTAGTAATGTTAGTCTTTACGGTATCTTATTTTTATATTTTTTCCGCTCTTTCCCTAGACTTGCTTAAAAAGAATCCGCATGGATCTGCCTATTGTGCATGAAGATTTCATTAGTGAAGAAGGTATTTTGCATGTTCAGTTTATAAATCACAACCGTGATGCCTTTTTTTTGTATGCAACTCTAAGTGTTTTTAAGATGTGGCAGATACCCCAGCGTTACATTAATGAGTCGTTTAATGTGACTTTAGACTGCCACATAGAGTAAAATGGTTCCTGCCGACAGGACCTGGAAAGATGTGAGGCTTCCTGTGCGATGGCTCCATACATTCAAGTTCTGGTCTTTTTAATATCTTTATTACAGGTTTGTTTTTAATAACTGAAATCCATAAAGGAAAGGGGGGCATCGTAGTCAGCTGGCTGCTGTTAGCTTTCAAGAAGTTTTCCAAGAATTCATAACCAGAAGTTATTTGTAGTAATATATTTGATATAATTTACATATACATAGTTTATAAGGCTGAAAAAAGACATTTGTCCATCCAGTTCAGCCTGTTGATCCAGAGGAAGGCAGCAAAAAAAAAAACTGAGGTATAAGCCAATTTTTTTAGGGGACAAAAAAATCCTTCCCTACTCCGATCAGAATAACTCCCTGGATCAACAACTCATCTAGTAACTATAGCCTGTAATATTACACTCCAGAAATACATCCAGGCCCCTCTTTTAATGAACTTACCATCACCACCTCCTCAGGCAGGGGAAGACTCCCCTGCATAATGGAAACGGATCCATTTTGCAGCCCATAGACAATGCATTCTGTCATAGAATTGCGTTATGGCCCGTGGTAACTGAATCCATAACGCAATTCACCTTTCACCGCCAAACGAAGTGTGAACAAAATATGAAATTCGCTCATCTCTAGTGAATACAGTGGAGAAAAAAATATTTAATAGCTTTGCTTTCTCCTTACCGCTCTCTAACTCCCCCCTCATTACTCTGTAAAGGGCCGACACCTTCAGATTTATACTTTTAACCATTTATGTAACTGAAGAACATTTTAGGGTTAGTTTTACTCTTTGGTAATCTCTCGGTCTCTAGTTTGGCTGCTTTTATTTGTCTTTTACATATTCTATTTTTTTCCTTTAGTGATTTTAAATGCTTTCTTCTTCTTGTCATTTATTGCTTTCTTTCCATTTCTATTTATCCACTTTTTTTTTTTTTTTCTTGTTCCTTAACCTTTTATTCCCATAAGGTATGTACCTCTCACAATTAGATTTTAGGATGCTTTTAAAAATATCCCATTTTGTGGCTGTATTTTTATTTTTGAGGACTTTGTCCAGTTAGTTACGCAGTTGGCCTCTTAGTTACATTAATTCTCATCCCCCACCCCCCAACTAATTTCAAAGTGTGCCCCCTTCTTATTCCTTTCAGGTTCTTATTAAACATGACAAAATTGCAAGTTTTTGAGACTACTCAGATTTCTTCCTTAGACAGGTTATAACACAGTGAGGTAGAACAAGTGATGTAAAGTAGATCTATATTAGTAGAGAAGTAAACAGTAGCAGTAAATTGTTCTAGCAGTTACAGATCAGGAGTGGGAAGATTTTATTGTCCCCTGATGTATAACTAGTCATTGAATTGTACAGAGTCGTGATAAGCCTGGGTGCATGACCCCTTTGTTTGGGTAGATGTCCGAGAAGAGAAGTCATTGCTGTTGTGTTTTTTTGTTTTTTTCTATCCCCAGTGGTTATACAGAAGGAGGAGGATGTCCCGGACTTTGCTTCTGAAGAATTTTCTGCACTCGCAGAGTCGTCTCCTCCATCTGTTTCTCAATCTAGTGTAGTTGAACTAAGTGAGGAGACGCTTCAGAGGATAGAAAGGAATAGGCGCTTGGCTATGGAGAAGAGAATGCTGAAAATGCAGGTCCAAACAGACAGTCAAGGTACAAACTAATTCATAAAACTGTTAGTTAATTGTAACACTGTAAAGTAGTAAGGATATGAGGAGGTGACATAAACTTTGGAAAATATTGCAAAAATACACCAACTTTTCTGGTCCACACTAGATGAAAACTGGACTAACAGGCCAGAAATCAAATGTGTCTAGGATTGATCCTTCTTCCCCCTGACTGCAGGTTTCAGGGTAAAGAGAAATCTAGGAAAAAGCTATCTTGGGGTACTTTCACACTAGCGGTTTTCTTTTCTGGCATGGAGTTCTGTCAAAAGGGCTCAATGCCGGAAAAGAACTGATCAGTTATATCCCTATGCATTCTGAATGGAGAGTAATCCGTTCAGGATGCATCAGGATGTCTTCAGTTCAGTCATTTTGACTGATCAGGCAAAAGAGAAAACCGTAGCATGAAACGGTTTTATCTCCAGCGAAAATAAATGAAGTCTTGCCTGAGTGCCGGATCAGGCATTTTTTTCCCCAAAGGAATGTATTAGTGCCGGATCCGTCCTTCCAGTCTGTGCATGCGCAGATCGAAAAAAAGGTGAAAAAAAATAAATGCCGGATCCGTTTTGCCTGATGACACCGGAAAGACGGATCCAGCATTTCAATGCAATTTTTTTGTCTGATCAGGCATTTTAAGACTGATCAGTCTTACTAATACCATCGGTTGGCATACGTTTTGCAGTTCCGGCGGCGAAATTGCTTGCCGGATCACTCTGCCGCAAGTGTGAAAGTAGCCTTAGGTATATGATCACCTTTTTAAAGGTATTTTTTTTTATTTGAAATCTAATGTCTTTTGTTGTTCCTGTTGGTCTCTGGATGTCAACACATTTTGTGTTTTTATTTATTTTTTTCCAGTTGGCTACTTCGTTCTCCCACTATGGCTCCTTCTCCATTTTAGCACCCAATATGTTAGTCTGCAGTAAAGGTACTGGGAGGTGGACATCTCAGCTCTCCTCAGTGGGGTGTTGCCTTCTCCCTTGCTGTGACGCTGCCCAATCAATGCTGACTGCTTCACAGCGATGCAGAAGACATACTGTTCTTGCAGGATTTACCTTACCCTGTGGGATTAGCCAGTGTAAGCAAGTCACCTACGGTCACAACAGCATTGGTTCCACATAGACTTTGTTTACAGAGTGAGAGAATCTCGAGAGAACGTGTCTTCTGCATCGCTGTGAAGCAGTCCATATTAATTGGACAACGTCACTGCAAGGCAGAGAAGGCAACACTCACTGATGAGAGCTGAGGGAGACCCTGTACCTTTACTGCAGATTTACATATTGAGTGTCAAAATGTAGCAGGAGAACAGAGGGGCAAATTTTTCGCCATTTAATACGCATTGGCTCATAAGACACGAGGTTTTAGAGGAGGACAATAAGAAAAAAAATTTTTTTCATTAGACCTCAGATCAGCATACAGACCCCCAATGTTAATCAGACCTCAGCTCACAGCCCCAATCAGATCCCCAATGTTAATAAGACCTCAGGTCAGACCCCAATATAAAAACCCCCAATCACACCTCAGATGGGACCCCCCCCCCCCCCCCATGCCTCATATCAGCCCTCAGCCATACAGTATGTGATCAGCAGCCCCCAACCTCAGATCACAAAATAAATAAACCACTTACCTCTCCTGGACGACGACGCTCCTCACCGCCCACGATCTTCTTCCTCCTGCTGTCGGTTCTGCTGTAAACTGGTGCGCACAGCGTGATGTCACAGAGCGCCCTCATGCTGTGCGCAGTCACTGCACAGCCGAGGACCAGGAAGTGGTGAGTACAGAGCCTTCACGGCTTCCCGGTCCACTGGTACTACTGAGCGCTTCCATAATGGAAGCCTCATTAGTATTCGCCCCATAAGACGCACTTGGGGGGGGGGGGGGGGGGTAGCTGAAATCCAGAGACCAAGAGGTATTAGCTTTTAAATAAAATAAAGACAGGTCTTCTTTAAATCCAGCGTTTCATCACACTGCCTATTTCCTACTCTGTATTAAGCCTCCCACTGATACACATCACCTTCAGTGTGACAGGCTCCTATTACAGTGTGATTCATAGAAAGCAACTAATAAATGGTTTTTATAATGGTTTAAAATGCAAATTTTCCATAAATGCTCCACTGTGCGGTTGTATGGATCCCCACTGCTTGTAGTTTAGAAACTGGTATGGTGATTTGTTGGCTAATGATGCAGTATCTGGTAACCACGGTGGCCAGTCACCGCCAGAATATGTCGCCGTGTACAAAATGTCATAGTAGACAGAATTGGTTGCGTTGGGATTCTGCAATAAATGTGCAAGATATATATTTTTTTCATCCTCTTTCTCTATTACTTTAGCTCTTACTGCTCCTGCAGCTCTATCTCAGTCCAGCGCTACAGATCCAGATGATATTCCGGAGGATTTTGATGCAGATTTGTTGGAGGAAGTAGATAAAGCAGTTGAGATCTGCTCCCAGAAACAAGAGCCCTCAAGTAGCCCTGTCATTGAAGAAAGTTCTGCTGCACAGAATGAGCTCTTTATTGAAAAACTTGAAGACTCAGAGGAGACTGGAGATTAATTGCTACCTGTATGTGTAGATCTAGTTTTATATTAAAATATTTTATTTCATGTTTGCATTAAAGTTTTGTATGTTAACGAGAGTAAAGGGAAAGAGGGCTGATATCACAGGTGTACGCTCTTTTACTTGATAAATTCTTAGAGGGGTTTCCGCTCTCAAGAATGAAGAAATGGGAGGCTGACTTGGGGGAATTGTCTAAGGATAAGTGGGATGAAATATTGGAAGGAGTCCCCAAGGTGTCCTTGAGTGAACAGGGCAAACTGTCCCAACTATTTATCATACATAGAGTGTACAAAACACCGGTGTTCCTAAAAAAAGGTTGGAGTTAGAATTGATGACAAGTGTCCAAAGTGTATGGAAGATGGTGCGGATTTGTTACATATGCTGTGGTCTTGTCCAGTAATTGGTAATTATTGGGAGGATGTAAGGAATATGATTAATAGTAAAATGACGTTGAAAATTCAAAAAGATCCCAAGGTGTGTGTATTGGGATATGTGTCTGAGATTGGAGGGACTGAATCGGTCAAGGTTGCGGTGGGGAGGTTGTTGTATGTGGCCAGGAAGCTGGTGGCTATGAGGTGGATCCAGGGAAGTCCGCCTACACTGGGTGAGTTTGAACGGAAGGTACATGACATGCTGATATTGGAAAAAGGGGTGTATGTGAAGAGAGGGTGTCCTCAGAAGTTTGATAACTTGTGGAGTGATTGGTTATCTCATACTCATGTGGTTATATAGGCTCGGGTTGGTTCAAGACTAGTTTACAGGGTTGGGAGGTGGTAGGGAAGGGGGGAGGGGAGGGGATCTGAGATTGTTAGGTCTTATGCAATTCCTTGTCTCAATATTTGTTTCTACAAGTGTACTTGTTATGTTTGGATACTTGATATAACTGTTGATATTTCTACGGATATTGCTGTACACTGATTCCACATGGTGGATAAAGTAAGAAAAGACAATGTATTGTTTTTGTAATATCCTGCATTTATTGATTTAATAAAAACGATTTGATTTATAATGGAAGGGCCAAGAACACAGATGAAGGCTGGTGAGTACATCCCTCTCCAGTCTTAACCCTCTGCCTGGTCACCGATTTGGACACCAGGCATCACGGAGGTGGTAGCGATATCACTACTTCAGGCGGATGCCGTTCGCGCCACCGCTGGTCAGGCGGGGTTAAGTGTCTCGCGGGCCGGCCTTAATTGCAGCCTAGCTGCCTGGTGGCTCCGCTATTTAGGGTACAGGGGCGCTGTTTTGTCTCCCAGTGTATCATTCTGCCCTCACCTCCCGCCGCTGGGTCGCGTACGAACTTGTGGTTTGTAGTTATTCTGAGTGCGTGGTGGAACAGGGCAGGGGGGCGTGGCTAGACTGCAGCGTGCTGTGCTCGTCTGTTTCGTGCCAGTCATGCTCCTCAGCGTCCTGAGGGGGCGGGGTTAGCTTTCCTGCCGCGACAGGATGTTCCTTCTTCCGCGGATCTCTGCAGCTCTCTGTCGGGGTACACAGGACCTGGGTTTGCCGGACATTCTGGTAGGAATATCTCTACCCACTCCAGCTTTGAGCGCTATCAGCACACCATGTCTGACACCCGCAGGGCCACCTACTATGCTTGCACTACTTGCAAGGTAAAAGTCCCTCGTGGACAGGAAGACTCCAAAGTACAGGACCAATCTGTCAGTGTGGAACCAGACTGGGCACGGGCCCTGTCCTGGGTAGTGGAGGAACTATCTAAGTTATCCCAATCCACCCTTTCTCTCATGGGTCGTTTGGTTGATAAATCGCCACCTGCGCAGTCCGCACCGTCTCGTGGCGTCTACTTCAGGGGCAGGCCTTCTAACAAGCGTCCCAGAGCAGGACACCATTCCTCCTCTGACGCCTCAGCATCCCCTTGCCCTCCCGGTTCCCAATCACAGGCGTCCCTCCTGGGAGATGCAATGTCGGAGGGGGCGATCTCGGACGTGGATCCGGAAGAGTCTTCCCAAATTGCATACATGGTGGATAGCCTGGTATCTGCCATCCCGGACCCTTTCCAGGTGCAGGACGACCTTCCCTACACAGGGGGGTGTCTTTTCTGCGCTTGAAGCATGCCCCTAAGACTTTCCCCTTGCACAATGACTTTTCTGTGATTGTCGCCAAGGCATGGGACCAGCCAGGTTTGCGCTTCCTGGTCCCAAAGCGCCTGGACCTGCTCTATCCTTTCCCACTGAGTGCAGGGTGAAATGGTCCTCTACTCTGAAGGTGGATCCCCCGATCGCTCGCCTTGCTAAAAATACGGCTATTCCGGTAGCCAACGGATTTTCTCTCCATGACCCTGTGGACCGTCGCCAAGTCTGTCTTTACAGCCAGTTGCTCAGCATTATGGCCCGTTTTCGCTTCTGCCTGGGTGACCAAGGCGGTCTCTGAGTGGGCCCTCTGTTTGAACCAGAATTTGGCAGCCGATCTTCCCCCTGCCCCCCCCGCTGGGGCTATGGTCGCACGCTCCTCGCGTCATCTCTCAGAAGTTTGGGCGGCAGATTCCTCCTCTAAGCGATCACTCACGTGCCTTCCTTTTGCTGGGTCCCGACTGGATGAAATCATTTCGGAAGAGATGGGTGGAAAGAGCACCCACCTTCCACAGCCCTAAGACAAAGCGTACATTTCATCCTAGGGAATCTGCTTCCCGTTCCCAGTCCTTTCGCTGATTTTCTACCACCCGTCCGGCGGCTAGCATGTCTGCCAGGCCGCCCACACAGGACCAGCGGGAAAAAACGTCTTTTAAACCCCAACCGGCCTGGCGCCTGCGTGCTCAGCTGCCATGTTCCTCTTCTGGCAAGCAGTCTTCCGCATGAAGGTGCGCCCTTGCGGGTGGGGGGTCGTCTCCTCCTTTTTCAGGAGACATGGCTGGCTCACATCTCGGACGCATGGGCACTTGAGGTCATGACCTCGGGTTACAAAATAGAGTTCACCTCCACCTCTCCCAGCCGCTTTTTCCTCTACAACCCCCCCAGGGATCCAGTTCGGGCTGCGGCATTCTTTCAGGCGGTTCAATCCCTCCTCGCATGGGGTGTGATAACTCTGGTTCCTCTGGAGGAAAGAGTTACAGGTTTTTATTCAAACCTGTTTGTGGTTCCCAAAAAAGAGGGCGCTGTCCGCCCAGTTCTAGATCTCAAGGTGGTAAACCGATTTCTCAGTGTTCAACGTTTCAGAA
Source organism: Bufo bufo (assembly GCF_905171765.1). Lineage (NCBI taxonomy): Eukaryota > Metazoa > Chordata > Amphibia > Anura > Bufonidae > Bufo > Bufo bufo. Next base: position 718,444,573 of record NC_053389.1, on the reverse strand, counting down.
TGGAGTCCCTTCGCTCTGTGGTTGGTTCAAGGGGAATTCCTAGCATCCATGGATATTCAAGACACCTACCTGCACATCCCTATCGCAGCCACCCACCAACGCTTTCTCAGTTTCGCTATTCAGTCGTACCATTACCAGTTTGTCGTCCTGCCCTTCTGCTCAGCGACAGCTCTGCGGGTATTCACAGTATTCCCTTCCTTGCCCTTCTGCGATCCAGGGGCATCACTCTGCTCCTCTATCTGGACGACATCCTGATCAAGGCTCCGACAGCCACTCGGTGCGAAGGAAGTCTACTGATCACCTTGGACATGCTCTGTTGCTTCGGCTGACTGGTGAACCTGCAGAAGTCTTCCCTGCGTCCCTTCACACAGATCAGGTTCCTCGGCATGATATTGGATTCGGGTGCGGCGTTGGTATGTTTCCCAGACAAGAGGCTGGATCTTCAGCGGTCGGTCTGTCTCCTCCTCCAGCGCCAAAGCCCGTCAATTCACAACTGTATGCGGAAACTGGGTACGATGGTAGCTTCCTTCAAGGCAGTTCCATTCACACAATTCCACACACGGTCATTTCAACGTGCCATATTGTCATCCTGGGACAAATCCCTGGATCGGCATATCCACTTATCTCGACAGGTACAGTCGGCACTCAGGTGGTGGATCGCGCCTTTCTCCCAGTGACATGGACAGTCATCGCCACCGACGCCAGCCTTCAAGGTTGGGGGCGGGATCTTCGCCACCTGGACAGTCCAGGGCGTTTGGTCTCCATCAGAGTCCAAACTGCCCATCAACATCTTGGAGCTCCGGGCAATTTATCTGCCCCTTTGGCATTGGACCCCTCTCCTGGAGGGCCGTCCACTCAGCGTACAGTTGGACAATGCCATGGCTGTGGCTTATATCAACCACCAAGGGGGGGGAACCGCAGCCTTGCGGTGACGAAGGAATCAGCAAAGATCCTACAGTGGGCGGAAGTACACGTTCCGGTAATCTTAGCGGTTTACATCCCGGGAGTGGACAATTGGACAGCGGATTTATTCAGCCAGACGACGGTGGTCCCTCTGTCCGGAGGTGTTCGAGGCACTCTGTCTCCGTTGGGGCCGACCGGACGTGGACTTGATGGTGTCCAGACTCAATCACAAGGTCCCTTGCTTCTTCTCTCGCGCAAGAGACCCCAAGGCGTACGACGTAGACTCCCTCATGGCGCCATGGGACGACTTTTTCTCTCCTGTATGTCTTCCCACCTCTTCTCTACGGCCTCTGATTCTACGCAGAATCAGGATGGAGGGCATCCGGACAATCCTGCCCCAGACTGGCCTCGGCGAGCGTGGTACAGCGATCTCCTTTTTCTAGGGGACACACCGTGGCCCCTTCCGCTCAGGGCCGATATTCTCTCACAGGGTCCGGTCTTCCACCAGCGTTTAGATACACAACGTTTGACGGCGTGGCTATTGAAACCTTCCTTCTAAGGCAGAGAGGTTTCTCTGATACGGTCATTCGTACGATGATTATGGCCAGAAAACCCACGTAGTCTAAAATCTATTACAGTACTTGGAAGTCCTTCCTGCATTTCTGTGAGGAACGCGGTCTCCCTCCCAGACGGTTCTCCCTTTTCGGCTATTCTGGCATTTCTTCAATCCGGATTGGAACTTGGACTTGCGCTTAGTTCCTTGAAGGGACAGGTCTCAGCCCTGTCCATATTTTTCCAGCGTTCCCTGGCTGGGTTAGGCACCGTTAAGACATTTTTGCAGGGGGTGGATCATCGTCCCCCCATTGCATTCGTGGGACTTGAACCTGGTCCTGGGCTCACTCCAGGCCACTCCGAGCATTTGAGTGCAGTTTCAATTCGCTTGCTCTCCTGGAAAGTGGCCTTTTTGGTGGCCATCACGTCTATCAGGAGAGTTTCGGAGCTGGCAACCCTTTCTTGCAAGGAGCCCTTTCTGGTGTTTCACCAAGATAAAGTGGTGCTCCGCCCAATGCCTTCTTTTCAACCGAAAGTGGTGTCTGCCTTTCATGTAAACGAGGACATTGTTCTGCCCGCAGTCTTCTCATCCGAGTGAGCACGAACTCCATCGGCTTGATGTCGTGCGGGCTTTAAGAATCTACCTGTCGGTTTCTGTTTTTTTCTGACGTACGGACTCTTTGTAGTCCCTGAAGGTCCTCGCAAGGGATTGGCGGCCTCCAAGGTGACTATTGCCAGGTGGATTCGGTCAGCGATTGCCTAGGCATACCGATCCCGGGACAATGCACCTCCCCCCTGGGATCACGGCCCACTCTACCAGAGTGGTTGGGGCTTCTTGGGCTCACCTTCACCATGCATCTGCATCTCAATTGTGTAAGACTGCGACTTGGTCCTCCTTGCACATGTTCACAAAATTTTACCGGGTGCATTCTCTGGCCTCGGCGGATGCTGCTCTGGGCTGCAGGGTCTTGCAGGCCACAGTGTAGTAACTTCCGCGAGGGAGTTGTTTTCCATGGGGTTCTGGTTTTCTCTCCCCATGGACTGCTTTAGAACTTCCCACTGTTCTGTGTCCGCCAATGATACGAGCGAGAAAACAAGATTTTTGTGAACTCGCCTGTAAAATCTTTCTCGCTTAGTTCATTAGGGGACACAGCACCCACCCAATTTTCTTAGTGCGGCATGTAGGGGCGGTTGGTTGCTGGTTGGGACCTTGGTTATGGTTTGGTCCTACGGCAGTGTGCGGTACTAGTTTGTTTTTCAGTTTATTTTCTGCTTCTATTGCTAGGGCACAAACTGATATGTTCTCTCCAGGCTGGAGGAGGAGGAGCTAACCGTTTTCAGCCTAGTGTCGCCTCCTAGTGGCAGCAAACGGCTTTACCCACGGTCCTGTGTCCCCCAATGAACTAGGCGAGAAAGAGATTTTACAGGCGAGTTCACAAAAATCTTGTTTTTATGGAGTTCAGGAGTAGTGTGAATAGGAACTTTTATTCTGTCAGACTTTTCCTAGGTCACCACAGTACCAGAGGGTCCTCTGGTGGGTGCAGACATTGACACCATAATGGGACCCAAAGATCCAGGAAAAAAAACAAAAACATTTGGCTACCTTTTTGAAGCCATTCACTTGCCACTAGAGTTATCACGATACCCAAATTTTGATTCGGTTTTGATTCCAATATAAAGTATTGCAGTACTGTTGAGCAACGTGGGGTTAACAGTTTTTTCTTTTTCTCTTCAAAGTATTAAATATTGCCCTCCTCACATAATGGGCAACATAGGGTTAATGTGAGGTACATGATGGGGTTACTTACTGATAATGTGAGGCAAGTGGTGTTATCAATTTGGACCTCTATGTGCCTCATGTTAATAACACCATTAACCCCATGTTGCCCATTATATGAGGTACATGATGAAGTCACTGTTACTCTTAGGCACCATTCACAAGACAGTATTTTTGCTTCATATCTGAAGCAGCAGCAGCCCTGCAAAAAAGAGAGAACATCTCCTAGTCTTATCCATTTTGCAGACAAGAATATCCCTTGTCTGCCAAAAACACAAAGCAACACAGACATGATCCGTGTTTTGCGGACCACAAAATACATAGGGTTGTTTGAATGCACCCTTATTGTGAGGCACATGGTGTTTATTTTTGAACCTCGATGTGCCTCATATTAACAGTGACACCATTATTAACCCCATGTTGCCTATTAAATGAGTTACATGATGTGGTCACTGTTCCTATTTATGTAAGGCACATGGAGGTACTAATGTAATAAGGCCACGTGCCTCACATTAATACAGGCATATAGCATGATGCAAATACCTGTTAAAATAGCACAAAACTTTTCCAGCAGCAGGATTCTTCTGTATTTTGAAGGATAAAGGACCTTTGATGTCATCACCATGTGACCAGTAACAAGTGGATGTTACTGGTCACATGGTGATGACCTCAAAGGTCCTTTAACCTAGAGCATAGAGGACCATGGTGAGTCGTCGTCCCCCAACACCCTGCATTGGGCCACTGTGTGTTTTCATTGGTGGCAGTGGCTGGCTGTGTCACAGTGGGGAGGGAGGGACACTCGTCCTCCTCCACTATGTGGCCGATGAGAACCAGGCGTGCGCTGTGTTCTCTAACAAGAAAAGATACTAAGCTACGCTGTAGCACAGCCTAGTATCAGAAAAATACAAATTCCAGTATCCTCGAAACGGGTGAAAAAGTATCGAATAAATATCAGAAGTTTGATACCCAGTGCTATCCTACTTGCCACTAGGGTCTGTTTATTCGATTCAAAAACAAATTAAACTTTATTGATTGAAATTCCTCTGGTGAGAACCTCAGTTCAACACTGCATCCCACGCACCTTCGCTTTAAGGGGGTGCTAGAGTGGACACCCAGTGTGCAACTATTTCTGGTTGTTGATCCTGGCTTGTGTGTTTCAGGTTCACAGCAGTTTAGTGTGTGCACTGCTTCCCATTCAATGGGATGTCATTCCATTTTTTTGGGGTAAAGGATATAGAGAATGAGCATGTCTGTACGATCCACGCAGTGTAGGTACCGCACTTCCCCATAATAACTGCATGTGTGCCCTACCTGGTCCAGGGTTCTGAAAGCAGGATCCAGCACGGCGCTTTAGTGCAGCCGAAAGCAGTCCAGCCGATTCACCACAGTGCTAACTCTTTGGCTTCACACATTTGTCCAAGTGCAAATCAAAGTGCATCTCACATGAAAATGTCATAGCATTCAGGGACGATGACATCGCAAAGGGCCCCCCATTATCTCCCTGGTGGCAGTCATGAAGGTTTTATGCCTTGGTTAGGTGTGCAACCATGCAGCGCAACAGGTTGGGTGCATTTGTTAGGGTGTGTGTCAGCTGAGGGTGTACGATGGGAATACTGCTGCAATGTATTTTGACAACCGCAGAACACACAGGCCATCTCAGATGATGGGATGGCCCTCTGGACTTGAAGAGTGCATCAATGCACCCCCTGTTGCTTCAAGAAGAAGTTGGGGAACCATTTCTGTTTGTTGCCTTTTAGATCCAGTGTTGCAGGTTCATATCATTTTAGTGTTTGTGATACCCACCCTTCCATGGGATTTTGGGTCAGTGAGATGGAAAATAACCCTGTCTGTTTGATCCACGTGCTATGCTGGTACTGCACTTTTCCAGGACCACTGCACCCTAACCTGGTCCAGGTTGCCAGGATCCAGCCCAGCGCTTTGGTGCAGCTGCAAGCAAATATGTTTGGACATTAAGATGCCACCACATCACTAATTCATTGGATTGACAGGTCTGTCTGAGTGAAAAATCAAAGTGGCAGCCACTAGAAAATCAGTACGGTATATCCCCTATGAAAATGCGCATTGACTGAACACTGAGCATCACAATGGGATTCCATAGCATCCATCGACAATTACATTACAAAGAGCTCCAACTGTTTGCCTCCCTGGTGGTATCCATGATGGATTCATTTGTTGGTCAGGTGTGCAGCTGTGCACATCAGCAAGTGAGGGCATTTGTGTATGTGAGTGTTGGATGAGGGTGCATGTCCATCATTTCAAGGGGTGCACCAGTGGGAAAGCATTCCTGTTTCTTGCTCCTTGGCCCATGTTCCAGGTTCACATCAGTTTAGGGATACCATGTGTTTTATGGATTGTTGGTCCAGGGCGATGGAGAACCAGCCTGTTTGTATAATCCACATGCTGTACTGGTAACGCACTTCCCCAGGACACCTGTGCCCATCCTACCATGTCCAGGTTTCCGAACGCAAGATCCAGATGAGTGCTCTGATGTAGCTACAAGCAGTCGAGCATGGACTCTAGGATGTTTCCTTGTTGGCTTCTGCTTTTGCAGTTTAAACCATTCACCACCGCACAAATTCATTTGGATTGACAGCTCTTTCAAATCAAGTGCAAAGCAAACTTGGCAGCCTCTAGAACAGCGGTAGGCAACCTACAGTCATAATATTGACATATCCTCAGTTTTTCAGAACCATGGACCCCATTAGTAATATAGGTTCAGTAGAATCCCTGCAAACTCCTAGCCGTCTGAAACCATACCAAGGCTATCCTATGTAACTCGGGCATGCGCCGTATGATTCTTACCACGCCACCTTGCTTCATGATTACTACAGATTACAGGTATGTACTGGTGCCTAATACCTAGCATTCAGGGATCGATCATATGTCTGTTTCAAATGTACTTGGTGTTCTCCGGCAGTTCTATTCTTCTATATTAGAGCACCATACATTGTCATCGATGGAACCAACATATTTATGTGACTTGTACCTGCTATTTAGACGTGTTCCACCCCTCACAACCACAATTATATGCATACTGTACACTATATGCTATCTGTCTACACTCTCTTGTCTCGGCCATCTTTTTCTGTCTCTTCCTTAGTTAGTTCTTAGTTTTTTCACATTTCTTTACTCTAACGCCATTTTTCTTTTCCTCATCTTTTTGTTCATTTTTCTTTCTCTCTTTGCCCTCCCCCAATCCCACGTTCAATATCCTACCTTGCTTCAATGGTCCAAGTGCATCTATTTATTTTAATTTAATTTTGGAACAACCCCTTCCCTCTATGTTTGGCATTTTATTATGTCTTTACATGCTTTTGTTTTATATGTTCAATTTATTTTTTTATTCTTTACTCCTTAGTTTTCATGATTATATTATATTTTGAATATTGCCATTTTTGTAAATATATATTATTATGTTCTTTTAGGCCGTGAACAAGGTTCGGGAGGGACCGAAACGTTGGCCTTATGTATTGAAAACTAATGGTAGCTACAATAAACATTTAATTTAGCATTTTCCTATATTTTGAGTGCCGTGAATTTTCTACCTGAAACCAGAGCAAGGACGCATTTAGATAGTGATAAGGAGCCATACACTACAAGACTGGAAGAGAACCCGATCCAATCAGGACAAAGCAGGGGAACCTTTCCAAAGCAAAATCTTTGGAAAAGGTGTCTCGCTTTCTCAAGGGGAATTTTATATTGTTAGTGTTAAATATACAACTGATGGCAGCTCACTGTAGACCCAGCTGCGGAACCGCTGAAGTATTACATGACACAATAATGGTTAGGTTGAGCCCATTACAACAGGAACTGTTCTGTGTTACTAGCTCTGCGCTAGGGAAACAAGCCATGGAATCATCTTTGACCTCTATATACCCAGTTTGGAAGGTCCCTTTAAAAGATGACATTTTATGGATGTACTAGGAGCAGATTATAAACAATCTCAGGGTGGAAAAATGAAACTTAGTGCAACTGTCTTATTTACTCTAGGTCAGGGGTCATTGTCCTCAGACACACCAGCTGTTGTGAAACTACAACTCCCAGCATGCTTCTTTCACTTCAATGGGAGTTCTGAGAGCAGCTAAGCAAGTGTGTATGCTGGGAATTGTAGTTTGACAGGAGTGCAGAAGGTTAATACTTACCCCTGCTCTAGGTAAGCACTAACTGGATGCAGCATTAATAGTTTGGCCTTACCCAAAGGGTCTGTCCACATAGAGGTTTTTGCGGACTTAATATTGCGCAAATTTCATTCCAAAAATCTGCCTGATGGCCACGCATTGTTTTCAATGGGAGACTTATTGCCGTGACTATGCCAACAAAGGTCATGCAAAGGAAATAGGAGGCCTGGAAACTCAACTTAAAGGCTTGTTCCCATTTTAGACATGGTCCAGAGGTGGGACCTGCACCTATACTTAGAATGGAGCCCGGAGGGCGCATGTGTGGCCACCATCCATTCATTCCTATGGTAGTGATTAAAATAGCTGAGTGGCACACAAGCGTAGCGACCCCCTTCGTTCACTTCTACAGGGCTGATAGAAATAGACAAGTCAGTGCTTGGCTATTTTTGACGCTCTCATAGGAATGAATGAAGTGCGGCCAAGCAAACACGGTGCGGGTACCAGAGGTGGAACGAGGGGTAGCCGAGCATAGGCCCCCCGCCTAGGGAACCACCTCGCTACCCATGATGGGGTACATTCATGGCCACTTTTGCAGCCATTCCGCCTCATAAGATTATGAGGCAGTTAGAGCCGTGCGAGAGGTCACTACAACCTTCTGCCCCAGGTCTTGTGTGATCACGTCATCACGCAAGACCTAGCACAGGAGCGGGGATGTCATGTGAACCGCCTGCGCTGGGACGCAGCAAAACACAAGCCGCAGATCGGAAGAGGTCTGTGGTCTGCAGCACAGACGGCGGCAGTAAACGAGTGAGGAAAGTTTTTTTTATTTTATTTTAAACAAAGCAGTGGCCGCATTATGTACCGGGAGGGGGGAGAACTGTATTACGCTTTGGTAACCCGTGACCATACCGCGTCTCGTGAGCTCGACGTAGGTGACGTCAAGCGGGCACGAGGTGTGGTATTAGCCACATGCTGGATTATGGAAGTGCGTCCAGGGAGATCCGAGTACACATCCGTGTTCCGACTAACAAACTCCCTGGCCTCCTGAGGCTGTCAGCAATTTTTACTGTGGCAGCCGCCTCTCTTGCATCAGACAGAGGGGCTGGTACCTCATCTCCTAGAAAACCCGGCCACGGTCTGTCTTCTGTACAGGTTTCCCCATCTTTCCAAGGTTTGAGTAAATTCACATGGTAAATCTGCTCCTGCTTCCGCCGCCCTGGCTGGTGTACCTTGTAGTTTACATCTCCAATTTTCTCGAGTACCTCGTAGGACCCCTGACACCTAACCAGGAACTTACTGTCCACAGTCGGCACCATAACCAAAACCCGATTATAGACCCGACTGGGCTCACTGAGCTGCCTCCATATGCTCCCTAACAAGAGGCAACACTGTCTCTATCTGATCTTGCATCTGGGTAACGTACTCAATGACACTTTTATGTGGAGTGGGTTGTTGTTCCCACGCCTCTTTGGCAGTTCGAAGGCGAGAACCCAGTAGAGGCCTGGGGTACCTCTTGCACTGCAAACATGAGATAGGGCAGAAGGAGGTCCCAGTCCTTCCCATCTTTAGACACTACCTTTTTCAACATATTTTTTTAATGTTTGGTTAAACCGTTCTACCAGACCGTCCGTTTGCGGATGGTAAACGGACATCCGTAGTTGTTTTATGTGCAGCAACTTACAGAGTTCCCTCATCACCTTGGACATAAAAGGGTCCATTGGTCGGTCAGAACCTCTTTAGGTAGTCCTACTCGGGAAAACATCTCCATTAACTTCTTAGCTATGAGTTTGGCTGAGGTATGTCGCAGCGGCACCGCCTCCGGGTACCAAGTGGCGTAGTCTAGAATGACTAAGATGTGTTGATGCCCTCTGGAAGAGTTCGGTACTGGGCCTAAGAGGTCCATAGCTATTGGGTCAAACGGTATTTCGATAATCAGGAGAGGTACTAGGGGACTACGGAAATGTGGCTGGGTCTAGTTATCTGGCAGGTCGGGCAAGACTTACAAAACTCCTCCACTTCTTTGAATATGCTGGGCCAGTAAAACTGCTGTAGAATGGGATCCTGTTTTCTGCAGCCCCAGGTGACCTCCGAGAACGTGTTAGTGGGCTAGATCTATCACGAGCTTGCGATAAGCCTTGGGGACCACCAACTGTTCAATAGGCTCATCCTGTAGTTAGTTTACCCGATATAACATATCCTGATGAACCAAAAAATGGGGAAACACTGACTCTGCCCCAGGTTGTTGAGGTTCGCCATCTACTATTAACACATTTTCCCAGGCGCAGGATAGGGTTGGGTCCCGACGTTGGGCGGTACCAAAATTATTCCCGGAGACATTGAGGTCTGCCAATTCAGGACCCGGTGGCAAGTCCTCCACATCCCCCCCCCCCTTTTACCGAAGTGGCAGTCACCCCTACCGCTGGCCCTTCGGTCTTAGGTTCCCAGGGTTCTGGTCTCCCCCCTGAGCTGGGCCACTCTGCTAGGGTTACCCCTGTCACGGGTATCAGTCACTCTCATAGCAGGCCACAGTTCCGGGAAGCCTCTCCCTATTAAAAGTTCGTAGTGTAAATTTAGGGCAACTGCCACTTCGCGAGTCCATCTTCCAGCCCCTGTGGTTAGAGACACCAGGGCGGTGGGATAGTCTTTTAAGTCTCCATGGATGCACATGACCCCGACTCTCCGGCCAGTATACTACGCTGACCATATCAGGGAAGCCCTTACTTGGGACACCAGACTCCCTGAGTCCAGCAGAGCCTCCGCTGGAGTGTCTCCTACCTCCACCTAGCACAGGTGGTTTGGAGTTTTTGGGGGTACCTGCTGCACACAGCTTCCTGGCATATGGCGACTGACGGTAGCCATAGTTAGTATCCATGGGTTCCACCTGATGGGGACAGTCAGCTCCTACATGGCCTGGCTCCTGACACCGCCAGCAGACTATCGGAGCCAGGTCTGTAGAGGGTACACCCCGGGTGGGTTTGGTTGGTACAAGTCGCCGGGTCTGAGATGGAGATTTATGGGGTTTGACTGCCCCCCTCCTAAAAGAACCCCCTGTAACAGTCTTAGTAGCCTCGTAGCGCTTCACCAGGTCCACCATTTCTAGGGCGTTGCCAGGAGACAGGAGCCCTCCAGAACATATCAGCCAATAGTCTATTCAGTATAGCTGTGGGACTTAGCACATCAGGCTGAAGCCACTTTTGCAAGAGGTGGAGTAAGTCATAATCCTGGTTACTTGCAGGCTCAGCCGGCTTAAACCCCCACTGATGTACCCGCTGGGCCCGGACCAACACATTCACCCCCAGTCTTGCCAAAATCTCACCCTTTACTTTTTGGTAGTCGGCCGCTTGATCGTCCGGCAAGTCGAAATGCACCCGCTGGGAATCGGATGCCAGGAATGGAGCGACGACCCCAGCCCACTAGTCACGGGGTAGCTTTCCCTGATGGACACTTTTTCGTACATCGCCAGGTAAGTTTCAATGTCGTCTGCGGGGGTCATCTTAGGAATTGCTGCCGGGACTGCTTTCTGGGCATTGTGGACACTTGGGGTTGCTCCTGCTGTCTGCAAAGTCATCGCGTGTTCTAGCAGCAACTGGTTAGTCTCCTGCTGCTACTTATTAGCCTCGCATTGCTGCAGGTTTGTCTCTCACTGCTGCAGATTAGCCTCCATTTTGTCATGGGGCACTGGTTGTAATACAGCTGGTTTAATGTATGACATACAACCGTGCCTGAAAAATGCAGAAACCAAAAATATCGGCGTTCACGCCAGCCTCACTGCTCTTGCCCGCATCCTCCACAAATTGTGGGGTTTTGCTCTGGTAGATAGGGTAAGCGGGCGCAGTACAGAGGCAAAATACAAGTTCTTAACTCAAAACGTCAGTGTTTATTCACACTTGTGGCAATTGCACAAAACAGCACGTAACTTTGATGTTAAAGAGGACCTTTCACCAGGATGCATGTATTGAAATAGTTATATTATAACTATGCCTCCTTCCCATTGTATGTATGGTTACATGCTGGAGGTTACTGGGAGATTGCTTTGAGTCGGACCTTGCGCTCCTGTAATTCGCCCACTGGCTCCTGGTATTGCCCACACGGCCCAGGTAGGTTTAGCGTTAGGTCCCGAGCTACTTGAGAAACCTTGGCGTGGTGCTCGGGCTCAGACATGTCCTCACATAGGACATGTTGGCTAATCTCTCAATTTTAACACCAGTATGAGGGCTTAGTTAGACCGCAGAGTGCACCTGTCTTTGTTTTTGTTATATTATTTAGGCTACATTCACACGTCAGTATTTTTCTATATCCCGAATTTCGGTCCATTTTTTGCGGATCCATTGTTCCTGAAAATGTTTCCGTATGTCATCCGTTTTTTGCGGATCCGCAAAAAACGCAAACATGTATAAATTTCAATAAGCAAATAAAGTTTGGATTTATTTGAAAACAATGAAAAAAAAAAGTGAATAAAAGTCTAGATATGTGTTACCTCAGGTGCCATTTTCTTTGGTTCATCGTGAGGTAAAGAGCTCTGTGTGGAAATTTTGCTGTATAGCCATTTTTCCGTGCAAACTCTACTGCGATAACATGCCGAAGGATATTTGTGGAGTTCTGTTCCATTGGGTCCTATTTCGTTTATTTGGACATCAAGCAGCAATGTTGGAAGAAGAACCGGAGAGGAGGAGGAGGAGACAGTGGATTCATCCCATTGTTGCGCAGAGACATCAGAAGGGACAATTTCATACACTTTATAACGATCTGCGTCAAGACCCCTTCAAGTTTCAAAATTTTTGCCGTATGTCCATGGAGTCATTTGATCACCTTTTGTCGTCTCTCCATCCAGACCTTAACTTCATGGACACTAGCATGCGGCGCAGCATCTCTGCCGAACAAAGGCTTATTGTCACGTTGAGGTAAGGTTTTTTTTGTAATGTGAATATTTTGTGTTGTTTTATTAAAATAAAAATAAAAATTTTTTCTTTTTCCCACAGATTCCTTGCAACTGGAAATTCGTTTGCATTGCTGCACTTTGAATTTTTGCTTGGGATCTCAACAATCTCTGGGATTGTCTGCCATACGTGTAAAGTCATATGGCAGTGACTCAGAGATGCGGTGATGCCCACCCCCAAGGCGGAAGATTGGCTTCGTATCGCCGAGGGATTTTACCAATCAGCGCAGTTTCCAAACTGCATTGGGGCACTGGACGGAAAGCACATCTGTGTGAAGAAGCCGCCTCACTCAGGGTCCCGGTTCTTCAATTACAAGCAATATTTTTCTGTAGTGCTGATGGCCTTGGTTGACAGTAACTACAAGTTTGTAATTGTGGATATCGGGGCCTACAGGAGCACTTCAGACAGCCGCATCTTTAGTGTTTCCAGAATGGGTGAACGGCTTCGTGAAAACCAGCTTGCCCTGCCAGAGCCAAGAAGACTACCCGGATCTGCAGGTCCGCCGGCTCCATTTGTGATCGTGGCAGACGAAGGATTCGCATTGTCACACCACCTGATGCGGCCCTTCCCTAGACGCGATCTTGATGACAGGAAGCGCGTCTTCAATTATCGATTGACTCGCGCCCGTCGGTATGTGGAGTGTGCTTTTGGAATACTGTCCAGTAAGTGGAGAGTATTCATGTCATCCATACAGATGAATCCGGACAATGCCACCCTGGTGATTCAGGCTTATGTACTGCTGCACAACTTCACCAGGATACATGATGCCTCCGCTGATGCTGATATTGGTCAAAATGTGCCATCTTCTGTCAATTTTGATCTGAGTCGGACTGGACGACCGGGAACGGCTGGGCTAGCTGTTCGGGAATTCTATGCCGGCTTTTTCAGCAGTCCAGAGGGGGCATTACCGTGGCAATTGGAAGCCATCCGTGGAAGTCGTTGATTTCAGCTTGAATCTGGTTTCCAAATTACTATACAAATTTACATTTTATTAGTTTAGTTAGATCCCCTGTTGTTTAGTTTAGGGACTCGCAAGATAAAGAGGACCCTTGACGTGGGCTTGCGAGCTGAGGTATTTAATATTTGACAAATGACTATCATTATATCAAATTTTGGTGATGGTGTTTTAAATTTTTTATAATTTAATTTTTTATTAAATACCTTCAAATACCTCAAAATAACATTTATTAAAAATTGTTTAAAATGTGTTTTTGAATTGTGCTTTTGTAACCACAAAAGTTTTTTTTTTTTTTAAATAATAAAATTTTTCCTAAATTTGTGTTTGACGTAAATTTTATTATTTATATGTTATTAACTTTAATTGTCTAAATAAAAATTAATAGACATATTTAAATGAAAAATGTCATTTATTACAGTAAACAAATTTTTTTTTAATGAAAAAATTATAGATCAAAAAGTTCCCTTGTAAAAGGGCCGGGATTGGAACTGGGGAGACGAGTTCCCTCTGAAGACCTGGGGTGTCCATGTTCTAATTGATAACTCCCCTGGGTAGAGATTTCTCCACGATGGTAACGAGATGGTGGTGGATTGTACGAATAAGTTTGACCAAATGGCCTCCAATTGAGCATAGCATCTCTATCGCGCTCCAAATTGTGTACGGTTTCAATGGGTTCGCGTGGACCTGCAAATAGGTCCATTAAAAGTGCCACAGCAGATAGACACCGAGCTTTTCGTTCCTCGGGTATTTTTTTAAGTAAGGGCACCAAACTTTTTACCATGGTTTCGTCCGGACTCTCACCACGATTCTGGTTTAGATACTCCATAACCCTTGATTCAACAATGGCTCGAGTATCTAAAGCAGAATCGTGGGGAGGGGGACCCCTACGTCTACCAGAGGAATGACGCTGGGTGTTTATCTGCTGTGGCACTGTGATATTTTCAGGGACATCCTCAGAGACCGTTTGTAATGGCGTATTTTCTTCCGTGGATGGAGGGGCAGATGTATTGTCTATCGAAGATGGTCCAGATGCTGCTTCGACATCCTCCGGCTCGTTGCTGAGGTTATCAACGGTCCTGTAAAATATTTTCAAAAGTATTATTAAAGTTAATTATTCAAGAAAATTTAAAAATTAAAAATGATTATTATTTGACAGACATGCTGATCTGGAAAACGTCAAGCAGTTTCAAAACTACATTTCCCATAATTTCAGAACGGCATACAGAAATCCTCGTATTAGGACCATTGTGGGAGTTGCTATTTGCCAACAGTTTTAAGAATGACGCAGGGTCACTATCCAAGCTATTGGATATGAAAATACCATAGGCCCCTTGCAGACGAGAATAACTGATTCTGTCTGGATAGATTGACTATCTAGTTCAACTAAACCCACGGGATTCCTCACTCAATGAGTGTAACATTTTTATTATAAACTAAAAATTTAAGCAAAAAAAAAAGAAAAAAGAAAAACATCCCTCTCACCATGAGAAAACCTCTATGTTAGAATATACAATCGAATTTCAGTTTGAAGGCTCAAACTCAGGTCCATCAGTATAATCTAACACAGAGGCCTTCCCGTGGCGATAGGGACGCTTCAAGTTGGAATATAAAAAGAACAATGTACATACTGACCCTTGCCTGCCTGGCAACACCCTATCTGTTACAGGGTGCTATGATCCCCACAATTAACCACTCTGGTGCGGTTATGTACACTGTTCTTAGTATAATAGAACTAGAAGCGTTCCCATCACCATGGGAACGCCTCTGTGTGTGCATATACTGTGGGATCTGAGTTTTTACGAACAAACTTACATCCAATGGTATATTCTAGGCATGCTCAACCAGCGGCCCTCAAGCTCTTGTCCAACTAAAACTCCCACTTGGCCTGCTGTAAGCTGATAGCTGTATGCTGTTCGGGCATGCTGGTAGTTGTAGTTTGGCAACAGCTGGAGGGCCGCAGGTTGAGCATGCCTGGTATATTATAACATAGAGGCTTTCTCATGGTGATGGGGACACTTCAAGTTAAAAAAATACCATTGGATTGGAGAAAACTCTGATCCAATGGTATATTAATAGGGACTCCTGACTTTACATTGAAAGGCGATGGGAAATGGATCCGTTTACAATTGCACCATATTGTGTAACTGCAAAAGGATCCGTACACATTTACTTACATTGTACCCCAGGACGGATCCCTTTGGTTCGGCACCTCCTGGAGCACACCTAAATTCGTCATACATCATTTAGATGCCCGCCTCCTGAGTGGAAAAGATGCATGATGGCGCCAAATTTATGCATTCTAAATGGATCCATATCCAATCAGAATGCATTGGTCCATAACGGATCATTTTTGGGCCGCTTGCGAGAGCCTTAAAACTGATTTCACAGGTCGACCCAGAAACGCCAGTCTGAAAGGAACCAAACTATACTCATCAAGATGACATTGAAATATAATATTAATAAAACATTACTTACGATCTAGTTTCCATGATTGGCCTTAAAAATTGCAAATTGGCCGTATATAAGTATGGCTTTTTGGCCAAAGATCCATCGCCACTTTTTTGCCTCAGGTTCATTTCCTGCTTGTATTGGTCCCGACATGAATACCAGCGGTTTTTAATTTTGCTGACTAGGTTAAAAAATAATAAATTTACCATAATTATAAAAAACCAACATATCTGAGATTTACACACTATCCAAACACTAATCTACTCAATTGAATGTATTAGCTGTAAGGCAGGCATGCAGTACCGCAGGCCCTCATGCTGTTTCCAAACTACAACTCCCAGCATTTCTGCACAGGCTACAGCTATCAGCCTATAGCATGGCATGTTAGGTGTTGTAGATTGTCCAAAGCTGGATGGCCACAGCTTGAGCAGCCATGCTATAAGGAGTTAACATGTTTGCAAGGCCTAAAAAAAAAGTAGCCATATGCAGCTGTATAATAATGCCTTGCTATGCACAGGTTTGCAAAGTAAAAATCTTGGACTGGGAGGTTAAAATGTTGGCAAACCAGTAAAAAAGCATGCATATGCAGATGTATATTAATGCCTTGCTATGCACAGGTTTGCAAAGTAAAAATCTTGGACGGGGGGGGGGTTTAAATGTTTGCAAACCAGTTAAAAAAGCATGCATATGCAGATGTATATTAATGCCTTGCTCTCCAAATGCTGAAAAACTACTACTCTAGACAGCACGTCATAGGAGGAGTAGTAGTTTGGAGAGCCATAGTTTTCACATCCCTGAATACATGCATTTCATACAAGAAATATGACCAGACATATATACATATATAAATTACTCACTGATGATGTGACGCTTCTTGGAGTCTGCTTTTGCAAATTCTGCCCCATCAATTTCCTGGGCAATCTCCTCCCAGGACCTTTCCTTCTGGACTCGGTCATGGTAGGACTCCAGTCGGGTATCCCATAGGTTGGGACGCTCTTCAATTAGCGTAATCAATCTTTCCACATCATACAGTGGCATCCTGACAACTTAATCCAGTCTGATTACCAAAAAACAGGATCCAGCTCTGCCAAGCCCTTCCCCTTTGGTTTCTGTGGGTAGGAATTAATTTCCAGGAACGGAATCCGCATAAAACGGATGACATACGTAATGACATCCGAATGTCTTCCGTTTTTTGTAGATCCATTGACTTTGTATTGTACCAGGATCCGATTTTTGCGGAAAAGAATAGGACAAGTTTTATATTTAATCGGACATGCGGAACGGAACAATGGAAACGGACAGCACACATTGTGTTGTCCGATTTTTTCCAGGACCCATTGAAAATGAATGGGTCCAGAACTGGTCCTGATCTGTTCCGCAAAAAATGGAACAGATCAGGAAAGAAAAAACGGACGTGTGAATGGACCCTTATACTGTTCATCACATCCACACATTTGCTATCCTGTGTAGGATGTCCATTGTGGTACTTGTGGTCCGCTGCAGGCATCCTCCATTGTATGCATTTTTGCTGGAGATTGCCATTAGCATCAGACCACAAGTGCAGAATCTGCCCCCCCCCCCCCCCCTGGTATAGATGCACCACTGCATATGGGGTTGAGCACTTCCTACTTTTTAATACCACGCCAATTTGTAGTTTGTATTTTGAATTTTTTGGAGGTGTAGAAACTCCTAGTCTGAATGTGCCTTTATTTCCATCTACAGGCAGCATTCTGTGACGCTGCTGCGCTCAGCTGTTTGCTGACGTCAGCTATCGCGGGATCTCGCTCCTGACGAGCGTGCGTGACTTAGAGCAGAACCGCCGATACAGAGATATGTGCAGTACAGAATGGAGGACGTGGACCACAATGAGAAGCATGTTACCGACAAGGTGAAGGATAAGCGCAGGTGACGACTAATTGAAGTATGGTAATGAAAGGAGGGTTGAGATCGATGCAAGGATAGGTAGTGAGATATATGGGTGTGTTTAGAGTGAGCCTCGATTGGCATTGACAATAGTGGGTGGACCGTGATTTTAGTATTTATATGCATATGTGTCATATTGTTTTTATGCTTGACAAAGGCTGTTGTACAGCCAAAACGTTGCTCAGTTTTTGTATGCTGTGAAGTCCTCAATAAAGATGAAGTGATGGGAGATGCTGCCACCGCTGTTTGATTTCTACATATTTTCTGGCTAATTGGATCCACGGCTGGTGCGGGGCTGTTGCATCTTCCTGCAAGAAATACGGACCGTTGTGTGCTGTTCCTGCACAATTGTTTCTATCCTCAGGATAGGTCATCAGTATCTGACATGTGGGGGTCTTTTCACAGCACTGTACATTGTATAGCAGCTGTGCTTGGTATTGCAGCTCAGCTCCATTCCCTTGAATGGGGCTGATTTGCTCCTAGGTCATGTGAACAATGAACGTGACGTCACTTGGCCTAGCAAAAGCCGGTGCCTTCTCGAACAGCTGATTGGCAGGGGTCCCACCGATCAAATACTGATGACCTATTCTGAGGATAGGTCATCACTACAAAAATCTTATTAAAAATATTTAATAAACATGTGCCATTGAAAACATTTTTAGAATGGTAATGGATTTCCTCAAATTCATGGCAGCACCACCTTGCAATGCTGTCCTGGGATGAAGAAAATCAAGAATAGCCGATTCTTGAAGGGTGGAGCAAGCCAGATTTTTAAGTTTTTGTTTTTTTAAACATCTTACACCATGACTATTTAGTATTATTCTACATGTAGATACAGTGGATATAAAAAGTCTACACACCCCTGTTAAAATGTCAGGTTTCTGTGATGTAAAAAAATGAGACAAAGAAATGATTTCAGAACTTTTTCCATCTTTAATGTGACCTATAAACTGTACAACTTAATTGAAAAACAAACTGAAATCTTTTAGGTGGAGGGAAGAAAACAAATAAAACTAAAATAATGTGGTTGCATAAGTGTGCACACCCTCTTTTATAACTGGGGATGTAGCTGTGTTCAGAATTAAGCAATCACATTCAAAATAATGTTAAATAGGAGTCAGCATACACCTGCCATCATTTAAAGTGCCTCTAATTAACCCCAAATAAAGTTCAGCTGCTCTAGTTGGTCTTTTCTGTAATTTTCTTAGTCGCATCCCACAGCAAAAGCCATAGTCCACAGAGAGCTTCCAAAGCATCAGAGGGATCTCATTGTTAAAAGGTATCAGTCAGGAGAAGGGTACAAAAGAATTTCCAAGGCATTAGATATACCATGGAACACAGTGAAGACAGTCATCATCAAGTGGAGAAAATATGGCACAACAGTGACATTACTAAGAACTGGACGTCCCTTCAAAAATTGATGAAAAGACGAGAAGAAAACTAGTCTGGGAGGCTACCAAGAGGCCTACAGCAACATTAAAGGAGCTGCAGGAATATCTTGCAAGTACTGGCTGTGTGGTACATGTGACAACAATCCCCCGTATTCTTCATATGTCTGGGCTATGGGGTAGAGTGGCAAGACGAAAGCCTTTTCTTACGAAGAAAAACATCCAGGCCAGGCTACATTTTACAAAAGCACATCTGAAGTCTCCCAAAAGCATGTGGGAAAAGGTGTTATGGTTTGATGAAACCAAGGTTGAACTTTTTGGCCATAATTCCAAAAGATATGTTTGGCGCAAAAACAACACTGCACATCAACAAAAGAACACCATACCCACAGTGAAGCATGGTGGTGGCAGCATCATGCCAAGGGGCTGTTTTTCTTCAGCTGGAACTGGTGCCTTAGTTAAGCTAAAGGGAATTATGAATAGTTCCAAACACCAGTCAATATTGGCTCAAAACCTTCAGGCTTCTGCTAGAAAGCTGAAAAATGAAGAGGAACTTCATCTTTTAGCATCACAACGACCCAAAGCATACATCCAAATCAACAAAGGAATGGCTTCACCAGAAGAAGATTAAAGTTTTGGAATGGCCCAGCCAGAGCCCAGACCTGAATCCGATTGAAAATCTGTGGGGTGATCTGAAGAGGGCTGTGCACAGGAGATGCCCTCGCAATCTGACAGATTTGGAGTGTTTTTGCAAAGAAGAGTGGGCAAATCTTGCCAAGTCAAAATGTGCCATGCTGATAGACTGAGTGCTGTAATAAAATCAAAAGGTGCTTCAACAAAGTATGAGTTTAAAGGGGTTTTCTGGGAATAAAATATTGATGACCTATCCTCTGGATAGGTTATAAATATCAGATCGTTGGCGGTTTAACTTCCAGACGAGCGGTGTGTGGCCTCTTCATAGTATACCAAACACAGTGCTTTACATGATAGAATACCTGTGCTTGGTACTGCAGCTCAATCCCCTTCAATTGAATGGGACGAGCTGCAATAAAGCCATGTGATCGACAGTTTGAGAAAGAGGCCGGGAGTCAAACCCCCACCAAGCAGATAGTGATGACCTGTCCTAAGGTTAGGTCATAAAAATGAATGCACACTAACTACATACAGCATACTAATGTACTGTAAGCACTAAATACGTAACTGTACACACAATATGACCTGTATGTAGAAGTAATGAACAGTGCATGTGTTGGATGCAAGTGATAAGTGTTTTTTGCTGCATTTCCGCTGTGAAAACCAGGACAAAAACCTCAGTATTAGGGCTCATGCACACAGCTGTATTTTGCAGTCCGCAAAGCGCGGATCTGCAAAACACAGATAGTGGCCGAGTGCATGACAGCGTTTTTTTCTCTTTTACTCCTTCAAAAATGTGTGCTGTCCGCATCATCTGCAACCCCATTGAGACGAATGGGTTTGCTTTCGTTTTGCAAAAAATGAGGATGAGATGTGGACTGAAACTACGGCCATGTGCGTGAGCTCCTACATGTGGATTTTACACTCTTCATTAGAAACCTGAAGGGAAAATCCACAGCATAAATTCACATGCTTCGAATTTTAAATCTGCATCGCAGGTCAATTTATGCTGCCCCTTTTTTGTACATGGCGTGTGGATGAGAATTCTTAAAATCGAATCTCCTTTGCTGCTACTGTACAACATGGCGGATTTGCTGCATGAAAATGGCAAATCCATACCATTCCAGTCACATGTGGACATAGCCTTAAAGACATCTCATAACAAACATTCACAGGGGAAAACAATTGTTTAATACTGATTTTTTATTTATTTTAAATAGAAAAATAGACTGTACTTTTAAGAAACAGTAAAACAGTGTACATAGCAAATGTGGTAAAACTCCGATTAAGTTTATCGGATATCAGAGCCCACGAAATAGGTAGGAGACATTCAAGCCCTGAGGATACAAAGGCTATAAACAGTCAGTCCTGCTTTAGATTAAAATAAAAATAAAATTAAAATTCTAAAAACCAGAAAGCTGCCGCACTAAAGGCCCCCCATACACATTAGTCTATTGACGCCCAACCCAAGGGCGGGACAACAATCTAATGTGCTCTTTCCTGACCGATGATGTCGGGGAAGAAAAGGCGCTGAATTTCAAAGTCCGATCCTTTTGTTCTCCCAGTAAGTAACCTGCTGCCAGATGTGCCTGGCAGTGGCTTTCTCCTCTCTCCCCCACTGAAAACACATACATGCCAGGTGGGGAGTCTGGAGAGAAAGCTGTTGTACGACAGCTATTGAAGGTGTTCGGGCAGCTTAAGACTTTCCCACCTAAGATATTTTTAAAAACTGCCTACATTTTGATAAAATGTTTCAGGTTACTAATCCATTGTACATTTGTCCTCAGGCAGTGAAAGTACAGAGGATGTGACATTCCTCTATTTAATGGGATAGTGACAAAGATTACTGTCCGGACACATCAAGAAGCGCCAGCTCATGAATTTCCTGCAGCAGTGTGTACAGGCTGCGTCCCTGCGTTTGCTGGTACTCCTGGTGTTTCCTGCCAGCTCTGTTCTCTGCAGCCTCCTCTTCCTTTGCCAGCTGAGCCTCTATTGCTGTACGAGTAACCTCTCTGACTAGATCATTTTTGGCATGGTTAGCGCTAGCTACGGAGGGCTGTTCTTCCTGAGACACATGGGGTTTGTTACTGACTATCTCCAGGCGAATGTTGTCTGTATGAAAGCGGGACGTCTGTATCCGAATTCTCACCTAGTACAGATTTAAAGAAAACAAACTGGAATCAGTAGATAGAAAACTGTGCAAAAAATCCAGCAAGGTGGTGAACACAATGTACAACAGTTAACCTAGCTCCAAGTCATAATCACCGAGGGTGAGGAAGCGGAGATCTAGCTTACTGTTTACAGGATCCTCAGGAAGGGGGACCTGGCTGTGACAACTGCAGTGATGTGCAGAAAGCATATGTCTGTGGCTGTGCTATAATGTTATTTTTAGTGTTGAGCGAACTTGTGTTTTAAGTTCGGCGTCTAAAGTTCGGGTTATCGAAGAATCGCGTTATGGATTCCGCTACCACGGACCATAAGTTATGGTCCGTGGTAGCGGAATCCATAACGCGATTCTTCGATAACCCGAACTTTAGACGCCGAACTTAAAACACAAGTTCGCTCAACACTAGTTATTTTACTTGATGATGATGTATAGTCTTGTGTACACGCAGTCTTACCCTTCGGGCCTCGATGCGCTTAGCTGACTAATTCAACAAGGAGGAAAAAAAGCAGGCATGACACTTTGCCATGGGCCACAAAGGCCTAGAGAATAAGGCACCTATTCCAGAGACCAATGTCCTAGCACTTATCAAATGGAGAGTCAAGAAAAAGGGGAGGAAGGTAGGGGGATCTCAAGGTTCAAACGAAATATAGACAATGGGAAGAAAACAATTTAATAAACGTGGGGAAAAAGTATCTTTAAAATAAAAGAACATTACCAACCGTGAATTTATAGACTAAGATTTAGGAAAACCCCCAAAATTATATAAACCAAATAAGTGTTATATAGGAAGATCAAACGTCTGTTTGAAAAGTAAGGTTTTCAGTGCACGTCTGAATGAGAGAAGACTGGGAATCATTTTCAGGGCCAGAGGTAGGTGGTTCCAAAATCTGGCCCCTTGAGCTGAAAAGGATCTACCTCCACGTCTCATCTTGTTAACTTGCGGGATGTTAAAATTCGCAGTTACTAGACCTCAACGTCCTCAACGTACCTGGTGAATTTACGTCGCAGGTACAAGGGCCCCACACCATGGAATACCCTATGCATGAAGTATCCAATCTTGAACATCACCCGTTGTTGGACGGGTAATTAATATAGCACAGCAGTTAACAACAATTTAGGTTAAACTTCAGGCCTATTTTCCAAATTTTTATTTTTTTTACCCTTTTTTGATCCCTTTGAGTACATGGCGATTTTCCCTTTTTGCGTATTCGTTTTTTACCCCCTGCCTTCCCAGAGCGATAGCTTTTTTTTTTTTTTTTTTACATTTCTGTTCACATAGCCATATGAGGGTTTGTTTCTTGCAAAACAAGTTGCACATTCTAATGTCACCATTTAATACTGCATATGATTTAGTGGGAAGCTGGGAAAAATTCCCTTTTGGGGTGGAATTGGGAAAAAACAATAAAAAAAAAAAAAAAACCCCAAAAAAAACAATTGTGCCAGTTTTATGGGTTTAATTTTTACAGCGTTCCCTATGCACAACTGACCTGTTATCTTCATTCTCCAGGTCATTACGATTACAGCAGTTCCACATTTATATAGTTTTTCCTGTTTTAATACTGCAAAAACAATAAAAACTAATGGGAATTTTTATTTTCTTTGCATCGCCATAATCTGACCCACATAACTTTTTAGATTTTCATCTATGGAGCTAATTATTGCATAAGCTTGGTGTGAGGGCTTATTTTTTTCTGTAGTTTTTATTGATAGCATTTTGGAGCGTGTGTGACTTTTATGAGGACAGGGGGATGATTTGAATTTTTATACTTTTTTTTATATTTTATTTTATATAATTTTTAAAAACTTTATCATTAGATTGCTTCTCCCATATACTACTGTGACAGTAAAAATGGTAAATTCGGTATATTCCAATGCAGCACTGCCACCTGCAGGCCTACATTGGAATATACCTGTGATAGGCCTGGTCGCTGTGTACAATCAACAAGCAACTTCCTCAATCTCAGCACAAGAAAGTCGTTCAGGCTCTGGGAACGCAGTGCTCCCAGAGAAAGCCGATCGCAGACGTTGGCCCCGGGTGTCAGCTGTGTGAAACTACAGAACTTAGTCTAACTAAAGAGATGACTGAAAGGATATCTAATAACCAGGGCTCAGTACAAAGATCTATCCCATCATCTATTTATCCCCAGGACTGTGACGAGGGGACATCCTCTGCGTCTGGAGGAAAGAAGGTTTGTACACAAACATAGAAGAGGATTCTTTACGGTAAGAGCAGTGAGACTATGGAACTCTCTGCCTGAGGAGGTGGTGATGGTGAGTACAATAAAGGAATTCAAGAGGGGCCTGGATGTGTTTCTGGAGCGTAATAATATTACAGGCTATAGCTACTAGAGAGGGGTCGTTAATCCAGAAAGTTACGGCTCATGCACACGACCATATGTATTTTACGGTCCGCAAAAAAAATACGGATGACATCTGTGTGCATTCTGTATTTTGCGGAACAGAACAGCTGGCCCCTAATAGAACAGTACCATCCTTGTCCGTAATGCGGACGGAAATACGGAAACGGAATGCACATGGAGTAACTTCATTATTTTTTTTGCGGAGCCATTGAAATGAATGGTTCCGTATACGGTCCACAAAAATGGAACTGGCACGGAAAGAAAATACGTTTGTTTGCATGAGCCCTTATTCTGATTGCCTGATTTGAGTTGGGAAGGAATTTTCCCCCCTAATATAAGGAAAACTGTCTTCCAGGTTTCTTGCCTTCCTCTGGACCAGCTTCACAGGGTAAAAGACTGAACTGGATGGACATATTTGGTTTCTCAGCCTATGTTATATAACAAATGGTTGTAGTAATGAGATTAGGGTATGGATGTGGTAGTTTTACTCACAGTCACATGGTCAAATAGACAGAATGAGGTTTCCTTTGCTCCCTCTGTTATTACTGTGATTCGGTCAGGGAGACGCTGCAAGGATCCAGTCGTCCATTTACAACAATCCTCAGCAAATGATAAAACGAGGCCTTCCATGTTCTTAAGGTATGCGGGTCCTTTAATGCCATACCTGTGACAACACATGAAAATGTGCAGATAACATAAATGTGTATGGCGTAATGTGCCAGATGTATGCTCCAGAAGTAAAAAAATAAAATAATAAAAAATAAAACTAAATTCTCATCATCCTCATAGCCAACTTACTGCTATCGCTGGTAGCCTACAGCATAAGAGTTTGTGCGGTGATCACTTCACACCACATTGTATGCGAGGTCACTGTGGTGGCCTGGGCTAAATGAAGAAATACAGAAAAAAAACAAAAAAAAACACGGCACTCCAGCTTCTCAAATCAGATCAGTGTTTATTATTCACCCAGCATGCAACGTTTCGACTCCACTGCATGCTTGATAAAGGCACAGTGGAGTTGAAAGGTTACACGCTGGGTGAATAATAAAGAGGCTAGGATCAGACACCGAAAGGACTTACTGAGACAAATCGAAAGGTAGTGCTGTCCTATTACAATTTCTCTATACTACGTTGGCCTGGGCTAAATGCCATAACTTAGGGGGTTGTCCAGCTTTGGGACATTTTTATCAGGAACTCGTTGTATCCGTTGTACCATTAAATGGAGCTGAAAGGGAGCATTGGAGAGTAGGCGAGTATGATTTTTTCAGTGGGTAGAACACAATCCTGCCCAGAGCTACAAATATCACAAAGCCAGACAACCCCTTTTAAGAGTTACTTACAACTCAAAATGCACAAGCAGAAATATGGTTTTTTTTAAACCAGTTCTGTTGTCTGTGCACTGGAGTCACCAATTCACTGGCAAAGGCCATATTGTTTGGACCAGGGATGCTCAACCTGCAGCCCTCCAGCTGTTGTAAAACTACAACTCCCACCATGCCCCGCTGTAGGTTCATAGCTGTGAGCTGTCCGGGCATGCTGGGAGTTGTAGTTTTGCAACAGCTGGAGGGCCGCAGGTTGGACATCCCTGGTTTGGACTATAACATGCATTTTCTAAGGCTACTTTCACACTAGTGGCATGGGTGAACAGCCTGTCGGATCCGTCCTGCCGCTAGTGAAAGTGTGCCTCCAGACTGCCGCTCCGTCCCCATTGACTATAAAGGGGGCGGGGGCGGAGTTCCGGCGAGAGGCTGCCGGAATAAAACTACGACATGTCCGACATTTATTCCGGCAGCCTCTTGCTGTGCGCTGCCGTGCCTCGCCGGAACTCCGCCCCCATTATAGTCAATGGGGACGGAGCGGCAGTCCGGAGGCATGCGGTCACTAGCGGCAGGACGGATCCGACAGGCTGTTCACCCGACTGAACAGCGTGCCGGAGGTCCGTTCCGCTAGTGTGAAAGTAGCCTTAGTAAAAAGTTCCTCATTGTGTTCAGTCCGGCGAGCCTGGTAGCACTACACCAATGCATCCTTGGTGATCTGCCAAATACTCATAGAGCACTCTTCCTTATCATTAAGAGAACTGTGCGGATGAGGACTCATCACAGGAAGCTGTGGCTCATGCTAAGCTAAAAGATAAACTCTACATTAGTCCTCTATAAATGGCACAAGGGCCCTTCACTACTACATAACGTAACCAACAAAAAGAAGTCCACAGATACAAGAAAAATATACCAATGTATTGAATACAAATCACATCACAATACAGCAATGAAAAAAGGATGGAAAAAAGGGACTTGATAAAAAAAAAAAAACAACAAAAAAAAAATGCAAGACACAGCCATACATAAAAGGAATGTAATTAATACAGGACACACAGAAGGGCAAAAGCAAATACATATGAAAAAAATAAATAAATCACTAGACGTTTCTTTATACCCGGAGGAAAGGTGATATGTTATTTATGCACATACATGACAGTTGATATTTTGTTTAATAGCATCATCATTGTGATTTTTCATATGCATATGCTTTAGCCCTTCTGCATGTCATGTCATGCTAAGCTAAAGCCAGAGATTGTACTGGAGAACTGTCATGGAAGGAAGAAGTCAGTGCCCACAACTGGGACTGCTCTGAACCATTGCTGGCAGAATAGGCACAGTGACTGGGAGAGAACAGGGGCTTTGATGTAGAACCTGAAAGATGGGGCTGGGACAAGGGGCAGGCGGAGTAGGCACTAAACCTTATACACAGAGGGAAGGGGGGTGATGCAAGTTAGTAACATCAACTGTCTGAATGGCTTTTTATACTTGTAGATTGGGTGCTGGAGTCTACTGGGAGCTAATGGCTATAGAGCGGCACCTATTACTGGGTGACAGGCACCTGCTTTATATAATCAGCACCCGGCATAGACAGGAGATGCAGGAGTGGACTGTGAATGCTGGGGGAGCTGCCTTCCAGCAGCGCCTTCTCCTTGAACACTCTCTCTTCAGCACACTGGGGAAACATAACCTGAATCGGAGTAAAAGAAAGCTTAGGCAAAGTGCATAGCAAGCGCCCCTGCACCCGATCTACAAGTATAACCACCAGCTCAGACAAACGGCCTACCAGCTGTGAAGGAAATGGACAGACATTCGTTGTTATCTTTCACACACACAAAGCTGGCAGCTTCCCCTGGTCGTTTCTGTACCTCACCCCACACATCTTCATTAGGCCGCCTCATATTCCCACACCTCTTTCTGTGCCCGAAATGTCCTCTGCTTTGTTTTGACAATGCTCCTCATGCCCCAGTGCCATAAAAATTAGATTTTTTGTACTCACCGTAAAATCCTTTTCTCGTAGTAGGCATTGGGGGACACAGCACCATGGGTATATGTCCAACTACCACTAGGAGGCGACACTAGACATAAAAAAGTGTTGGATCCTCCCCGTTGGGCTATACCCTCTCCACAGACACTAGGCAGATCAGTTTGTACCAAAAGCAGGAGAGAGAAGAAAGGCAAGGAACAACTCCCGTACCGGGAAAGATCAAGAGACCAGCCCGGAGAAGCGGAAGTAAAAAAAAATAGGGTGGGATCTGTGTCCCCGAATGCCTACTACGAGAAAAGGATTTTACGGAGAGTACAAAAAATCCAATTTTCTCGTGCATGGCATTGGGGGACACAGCACCATGGGACGTCCCAAAGCAGTCCACGAGGGTGGGAAAAGAACAGCCATGCCACCTGTTGGGCATACAGGTGCGGAAGAACCATGTGACCCAACAGGAGAAAAGCATGGAAAAGACAGGAAGCCTGATAACAAGGGAGAAACCCCAAGGAAGCCACAGAGACGACTGCCAGCACCCCAGGACAAATGCCTGGGAGAACGACCCAAATGCAAGAAGAAGGCAAAGGGGAACACAGAGCTCAGCCGAAGGCTGGAGAGAAAGTAAGACAGCACCGCGTATCGGCGCTACCTAACATTCTAATAGTCTCAGGTGAAAGCACAAACACCCTGAGGCCAACCCTTGACAGGCCAGGGGAGCAAGGGAACATGGAATCACTGAAGGCCAAACGAGTGAGGGAAGCCATAGCAAGGCTCACATGTGAAGGGAGCAGGTCTCCCCTCACCACAAAGCAGGTGAAGTTAAGCGCCCTATTGAAAGGAAAAAATCCCAAAGGCGCTAAGGGAAACCGCCAACCCTTGGAAGGGGAGGGGGTTGTAAGTAAAAACCAGAAAAAGAGAAAAGATAAGACCTGCATCCCAAAACTAGGGGACGAGGAACGAGCCTCTGAAAACAAAATACCGCTGAGAAGCGCAAGACTGGAGAAACTCCGGCCAAATGAAGTATCAGGGAAAAAAGGGGACCAGATGCAGGCCCAGGAAAACTCAGCAGGGGCACACTGAAGTGAGGGAAGCCATTGCAAGGCTCACATAAGAAGGGAGCAGGACTCCCCCCACCGCGAAGCAGGTGATGAAGTGAAGCGTCCTGTTGAAAGGAGAAAACCCCAAAGGCGCTAAGGGAAACCGCCAACCCTTGGAAAGGGAGGGGGTTGTAAGTAAAGGCCAGAAAAAAGAAAGGATAAGATAAGCCCTGCATCTCAAAATTAGGAGACGAGGAACGAGCCTCTGAAAACAAAATATCGCTGAGAAGCACAAGGCAGGAGGAACTCCGGCCAAATGAAGTATCAGGGAGATGCAGGCCCAGGAAAACTCAGCAGGGACACACTGGACTGAGGGACATGGGAGGAGAAGGAGAGCACTCCCAACAGACTAAGGAGGAAGGTTCTACAAACAGGAGAAAATCCCTCCCGAAGGAGGGTGGAAATGCAGACCGTAGCACTAAACCACTCAACACCAGGTACTTGACGTGGGAGGATGGGAAGATAGACACGAATCCCAAAAGTTCCACAAGGCTATTGGAACCTGCAAGGGGAACAATCAACCCAGGCCCCTCCCAAACAACGAGTATCATACAGAATCCGTGTGGTCAAATGAACGGGGACAAGGAATCCAAAAAGGAGTACCCGCCCAAGAACAAATGAAAGGAACTATCATATGGGAAGGAATTGGCCATGGACAACTAGCCATTCAAGAATAGTGGCTAGCAATCTGCATACATTGTCCCGGGGAGGGCAAGTACAGCGGCTTGGGTTGTACCACTAAAACAACAGACACCCATATGCATAAGGAATGGCGAAGTCGCCATAAAAGAAACTGGAGTGACTACACGAAATGTAGAAACCAGCTGCGACCGACATACAGAAGACTCCCAGGGGGAGAGAGTACCTGTCAGGCGCAGACAATAGCAAGGTCCCAGGGGACTGCCCTCTGTCAGATAGCACAACTGAGCAGAGAATATAAGGGAACACCCGCATCCAGAAGGAACTACGGAACCCTGTGCGATGCCAGAGCAATCAGCAGAAAATTCACCTACCAGGCAGGTGTGTGGCGCTCAGTGGCTCTGTCCCTAACTCATTAGGGAGAATGTCCAGCGAGGATAATGTCGCTGACCCCAGAAGGATTCCGTGTGGCGGAGGACATCCAGTGATGACCGAAAACTGCTGCAGCGGCCGGTGCACACCAAGTTACGTACCCCAACACGGAGAAGATCCAGTGGAGATCACTGTACTCCACCAGGAATGGTCCGCCCCGTAATAGAAAACAACGCGGGTACTCCTCTTAACATGGGGAACGTGGAGTGCAGCAGACAGTAGTATTTGATAGGGATGGCAAGAGCAACCCTAGCACAAAAACAAGCAACCACCTGGCCATGGTGTAGGGAGCGTAGTTGTAAGTGGACCACCAGGGGCGTACATAGAAATCATGGGGCCCCATAGCAAAACTCAGAATTGGGCCCCCCCCCAATAAAAAGTTTAATAATTAAAGCTGATTAGTGAAGGTGCGGGGTACATTAGGAGCTAAATAAAAGGTTAGGCTGTGGTCACATCACGTTTTTGCCATCCGTTTTTACTTATATGTTGGGGGGGGGGGGGGGGAATAAAAAAAAGTGCTGCACCCTATGCTTTTCTATCCTGCAGAGTCCAGTAGAAAAACCGTATAGGTTAACATATAAATTTTTCTTTCAAACTCTATGATGAAGGATGCCACTGTATGTATACATGAAACGGATGGAAAAAACGGGACATGAACTCGGCCTTACCCTTTAAGTTTTATTTATTTTATGATAGGTGTAAATCAGAGGAGAGCCTATAGGGTTAATTACTGCAGCAGGACTGTCCACACTGGTCAATGTGACCCCTGGGACAGATCTTCTGCAGGTCCACAGCATTAGATCTCTGTCTCACAGCTCAACTTCTCCCTTTGTTATTAACAGGGAGCAGAGCTGAGCAATTTTAGTCATGTCCCATCCTTTTAACTCAGAGGTAGTCTATCTGGAGCATCCAGGACATGCCAGGTCCCATATGAAAGAATACATATGCCCTACAGTAAGCAGAGCTGAGGCTCCTGTCTGACCCTGACAGCTGTAAGTACAGTCACACTGCTGCAGCAAACAGCCCATCTTCCTGTCAGCTCCATCCTGCAGAGCGCTTCTGCTTCCTTCTGCCCTCTCACACAGAGTAGGAGTAGTGAAGGCAGTGCTGGGGGTTAACAAGCATAGAGAAGTGCAGGAGGACCCAGAGGATGTGGGACATCACTGCTGATAACAGTAAATGCAGGGCTGGTACTTTACCGTGCTGCTAGCTGTGGGAGCAAACTTCCACCAAAGACCTCACAGAGGGGCGGGCACATCAGGCAGTGAGCTGCTTCCTGATTGGAGGAATCGGCTGCTCACTCTCCCTGCTCCTTCCCTCCTTCCAGCCTGCTGTGTATAATGCCAAATGAAAATGTAAATATGTAATGGCTCTGGGGCGTTTGGGGTGGCAATGTACCCCTCATTGACACTGGGCCCAGGGCTGCCGACCCAAACGCCCCATTGCCAGTATTTATCTCTCTACTGTTAACTAATGCAGCGTGTATTCAGGTCGGAAAGGGGGCGGGGCCATGCAGACTGGCCGGGCCCCCTAACCTCACGGGCCCCATAGCCAGTGTGTGGTCTGCCTATATTGACGGTACGCCACTGTGGACCACCCATCAGATCAGAACAGATCAGCCCTATACTGGGCAATAGACCGACAAGGTGGCGGAGGGGGTTGGGCTGGCCCACCCCTGCCAGATATGGATACCAAGTTCATGCTGAACCAGGATGGCCGTTGTGGACAGTGCCTTGAGAAGTACAAGGAGCACGACAGTAACGGAGTGGCAGATGTATAGAGAACCAAAAAGGGAAATAACCAACATCCGCAGCACAGATTAGAGCCTGGGGAAGGAAGCACCCAGTAATACAGCAACTGTATAGGCCACAGATTGCACCATAGGGCCCAGCACGTGGGTACTAAAAGAGACACGACCAGAGAGGTGCAATAGTACAGCATCTGGAGATGGTAGAGGTACTAGATTTAAGATTAGAGCGATGTGGCCGCATGGTGCACCCTAGGACCAGAGAAGTGCAACGGCTGCCCCGTAGCAATGGTACCTATATTCCGCTCGGGAAGGGGAAAATAGGGCCGCGCGGTACCACAAGGAGCGACAGGTGCACACCACAATTAAGTAAGTGCAATGGCAACTGAAGGAGGCCCTCTATTCCACCAGAAAAGAGGGAAACCGGGCCGCATAGTACACCATAGAGCCAGACAGGTGTAACGGCTGCAGCATCAGAGACGGTGCAGGAACTCTACCTAAGAAGGGAGTAAGATGGCTGTTTGGTGCACACTATGAAGAGGTAGGTGCAGTGGCCACGGCAATAAAAGGTGGCCTCAATATCTCGTCCGGTAAGGGAGAAACCGTGCCGCAAGGTACACCATAAGGCCAGACAGGAGCAACGGCAACAGCCTCTGGAGATAGTGAAGGTACTCTACCATGAAGGGACCAAGGCGGCAGCCTGGTGTCCACTAGAACCAAACAAAGGCAATTGCTACAGCAATTGAGTGGCCTCTATATCTCGCCGGAAAGGGAGAAATAGTGCCACACGGAACACAATAGAGCCCACCAGGGATACTGGATACAGCATCAGGAGATGGTGTAGGTACCGTGAAGGGAGCAAGGTGGCTGGAAACAGACAGTTGCAATTGCTACGGCAATTGAAGGCGGTCTGTATATCTCGCCCGGTAGGGGGAAATAGTGCCGCATGAAACACCATAGAGCCAGCCAGGAGTAATGGCTACAGCATCTGGAGTAGGTGTAGGAACTCTACCTATGAAAGTAACAAGGCGGCTGGAAACAGACAGAGGTAATCGCCACGGTATATAAGCCGGCCTGTATTCTCTGGTACAGGCACTACAAAAGAACCTTTAGAGGCCGAGAAGGGTTGCCAACCCTACAAGTGGCGTCTGCCTGAATCATCAGCTTGCCCAGAACATAGCCCCTGGATAGGGGAACCAGGAAGGTCTGTCGTGTACAGTGTTAAGCACGGTGTGCCAGTTGTTAAGCACGGAGACGGCTGCCTTACCTGTGCGTTAATTACCTGTGCAGGCAGGAGAGCGCTATCCGAAAACCCACCAGAGGGGTACCAAACCTGGGTAGTGTAGGTACCACCATGCACGTTTTGACTTGACCACACAGAGGAATTCTGCATGGTGGAAGACCGCCTGATTCTCTGTTCCGAGGGAATCGGTGCAGAGGTGTCCCCAGAGGCAACTGACAGAAGGCTTCGTCACCAGCCTCAGGCCTGTCCTGGGGCGACCCGAGGATGCCGAGGAGGGGTGGAAGATAGTTGAGACCACCCGAGGTGGGTCCGTGGGCTACTCCTTGCGTGACCCTGTACTTGAGCGTGACCCATCTGTAGGGAGGACCCTGGGGGGGGGGGGGGGGGGGGGGGGGCGGAAGGAGACCGCAATTTGTAGGCAGCGCTCCAGCGACTCCGCCAGGGATTGGGCGAGTCAGGCAAGGATCCCATGGCTTGACATGGAGGGAGCCCATTCAGGGGGGACCTACACACAAAAGGGTGGGAGGGGGACAAGGCGACCACATGGAGACCTCCGTAGACAACGGACGCACGAGTACGTTGCGATCCGATTGTCCCCGGATGTCACGTTCCCCAAGAGGTGCTGCAGCAGCTATAGAGCAGGTGGCAGGGCTGCAGGAGAATGCAGCAATAGAGAGGGGAGGGAGGAAAAAGAACCTGCGGAGTAATTCAGCCAGAGGCTGCCTACCAGACCCCAGGATCTGTGCAGTGCACCCCAAGCAGGAGCAGAAGATGGCGACCGGAGAGAGCAGGAGCCGACAGCCGGAGGAAGAACCGCCCCTCTGAGAGAGAGCAGGGAACCTAGGGCTGGATTGGCAGGCAGGAGAGCCCCCTCCCAGGCTCCCCCCACGGAGGGGAGGTGACGGAGTAAGCACGGGAAGGACAGAAAGTGGGCGGGGAGATGCGGCCTAGTAGGCCCGAAAAGCCGGGGCTTAAATTAGTGGAGCGCGGCCGAGGACGAACGGCCGCGAAATTGCCCCAGAGCTGCCGCGACGAACAGGGGCCAGGTGGGGGAGAGAACTTAAGAAGCGACCCCCATAGAGTGAAAAAACGGAAGGCCAGGGGCTTCTGGGGCCAGGATACAGCTGAGAAATAAAAGTTTCTGCTGGGGCCTGAATCCACAATCTACTGTATCAGAAGCAAGGCACTATCTGAGGCAAGGCATTTACCCACACAGCAATGAGAGCTGTATAAGGTATCCGGGAAGGGAGGAGAGGGGGGAATGCGCCCAGGCCCGGAAAGGAGGGTGGGAGACCCTAATCTAACATACTCACCCTCAGACGTCTTCAGGCGCAGCAGTAACCACCCCCACGGCGGACTCAACACGGGAACCGTGGGACTGCCGGAATTCCACTGCGGAAGCAGATTTGGGGACTGGGTGGCTGCCAGGTACCCGAGTACGCGCCCGCAGGGGGGCAACTAAAGTGGAACACGATGGAGCCACCCCTGCAGAGAAGAGAAAGAAAGAAAAAATAAAATAAAAAAGTAGCAGGATGACCTGCACAAAAAAGCAGGTCAGGTCTGCATCCTACGGACACTAGAACAAGACTGATCTGTCTAGTGTCTGTGGAGAGGGTATAGCCCAACGGGGAGGAGCCAACACTTTTTTATGTCTAGTGTCGCCTCCTAGTGGTAGTTGGACATATACCCATGGTGCTGTGTCCCCCAATGCCATGCACGAGAAATATACATGTGCAATCTACCAGATCCAGCCACTAGAAGGAGCTACTGAGACAAAGTCATACACATAGTATTGCGTTAATTGACTACTGTATAAATCCTTGCTCAGTGAGCGCCTGTGTAGATACAAGACGGATCCGCACCAAACGCGAGTGTGAAAGTAGCCTAAGGAGGAAACAATAGGATTTTCTTGTAGATCTGTCAGTGTCCTGGTCCCTCCATTCTCCTACATCTGTACACAGTTCAGATGGACTGAAAGAGTAGACAAGGGTGCAAAGTTCTGGTTTCATTTGACCCCCTGCAGCTCCACAATATTTAACTTTATTAGAGAAACTTTAATGTGAATAGAAATATGTTATGTCCTACTCTAATTTCTAGAACTAAAGTGAGATGTAGATGACATTGTGGCCCCTCAGACGGCGAGGGGTGGAGTTGGCACCAGAGTAAACCATGTGATCTGCAGATGGATCATCATCACGTTACAGGAAGTGCCATGCGGCTGCTTTCGTTTGATCTGGGGACAACGTAGAGCTTATAGCCAAATTTTGAAACAAATGACTAAATTACTTCAAACAAGCCCATACAAAAATGTACATTTCTGTCTTAGTAAGTGGACAATCCCTTTAAAACCAGAGATCTGTTAATTGATTTCCCTTAGCTCTACTGATAGTAAATCTCAGTATTATATTTTAAACTGGAATCACATTTACCTGGGTATGAACAGTAAGACTCCGTTGGTGCGGATGGAGTATATTATGGCATCACATATGCAGCGCTGGTCACTCTCCGGGTCTTTATCTCTGAAGAACATGCACTGGAAGAGCTCTGTAGACTGTTTCTGGCAATGCTGGGCAGCCTGCAATGCACAAGAAGCCTAGTTCAGCTGCTGCGTTTTAGTTAAAGGCTATGGGCACCTTTGATGTGAAAATTAATTTTTGCACGTTAGTATTTTTAATTTAAATTCCTTTCAGACAACGATATTCAGTTTGCCTTGTTTCTGATTTTTCTCATGTGGATGTGTCCGTCCTAATAACACGTTGGATCTGTGTCATGATGCTTCTGTCTTCTCCAAAATGACTTGTGCGTGCCTTCCTCCCTTTCTACAGCCTTTGCGAGCTGTCCTCTTTAGATCCTCTACCCCTCCACAAACATCTGTTATGTACGACTTCCTCCCTGCTGCAATCTCTAAGGGCTCGTTCACACAACCGTGCCGTTTTTTGCGGTCCGAAAATTGTGGATCTTCAAAACATGGATGGCACCCGTGTGCCTTCCGCAATTTGTGGAACGGAACAGGAGGCCTATTATAGAAGTGCCGATTCTTGTCCGCAAAATGGACAAGAATAGGACAGGGGCCGCGGAACGGAGCAACGGATGCGGACCCATTGAAATGAATGGTTCCGTATACGGAACACAGAAAACGGCCCGTATATGGAACGCAAAATATGTTCATGTGAACGAGCCCCAACACAGAGAGAGGAGGGGGAGAGCAGAGAGAGCAGTCAGAAACAGGAGCAGTGTTTTGGTGGATTTATGTCAGATTCTGCAGCATCAGCAGGTAGGTAAAGGGTGCACAGAAGCAAAATGGTAGGATTTTTTGAATGAAGAATTTAGAAAGTTGTTTAAGTTTGTACTTGCGATTCAAAGAAACATAACTTCTGTAGCATATTGCACCAAATGTTTTACCCGGTTGCGATTATTTATATGACGGCACAGCTCCTCCAAGTCCTTGTTTCCAAGAAGATGTTCTCTTAGACCATTGTTGATAGCAGCCAGGAGAAGCCGATGCACTATTATATCAGCATAGCGACGGATCGGGGAAGTGAAGTGTGTGTATTTATCAAGAGCCAATCCTGAAAGAGAAACACATTGGCTTATTGACAGTATTATATATTGCAGAGCTGCATTCACAGTTTTGTTGGTTGGAACTTGAAAAAGTCAACGAATGTGTTGCCAAAAAGATCTCTGTTATCTGAGCTCCTACAAAATGCAATGTTCAAGGCTGCACTTGGATGCTCTGCTCCCTCTCCAGAATATGATCTGCAGCGTACAACCTCTTTGCTACTATAGATAAAGCTGGCCATAAACATTAGATTAACGTCAGCCAAATATTGGAAGTGTATGGGGGGCCTCGCAACTCTTCCCCGATGGTAGATGTCACAGGAAACTGAGCAGATGGATATCAACATAAATGATCCTTTTGTTTTCAGGAAGATAAGTTGCTGCCAGAGGTGTCTGAAGGTGGCTTACTCCCATTTCCTCAAACAGAATACATACATGTGTATAGGGAAGTCGGGACCTTCAGAAACCAAGCATCGAAATAAGCAGCTTGGTCTATGTCAGTGGTGCCCAACCATTTTCCGCACTAGACATGGTATAAATTTTGCGGGCCAGAACCAGGTAGCTTTGCAAGAAAGAAATGCAAACACTGTAAGGGGGCACGTGTGAGCATTACTAAAATACATAATACGTAGGCCTTCAGATTCTGTCGAAAGACCACACTGTCGGGAAGTAATTCAATTAAGAATTATAAATTATGGTCAAAGATATTTAACCATAAAAAAAAAATGCATAAAATTTGTCATAAATTCTTAAAATCATGACCTGGTGAATCGTAGACAACCTAATTGATACAATTCACATCTGAGTCCGACTATTTCCTCAGATAATTAAGTTCTTTTGACGTGAGATGACGTTAATGATAAAAATGTAGTTCTCCATTATACAATAATACACAGGCATAAAAATATGCAGATTTATTGGTTACAAGATTATAAACATATATAAGTAAATAAACCCAATGATACATGCAAATGAATATATATAGCGTTAATATAAAGCATTAAATGCTTTGCTAGATTATGAGTCTTGATTCTTCTGCAGGTAGAATGAAGCCTCACAATATCCTAATACTACATCTCAATATGGAGATGATCAATTAATTAATTTATTTATTTGCCAATCTAGATGGTATAATTTCACCCACACTATCAAATTAGTCTTAATAAAATGAAAATATCATTTTCTGTGTCTCTTACCAAGTCCTAGTAGGAATCTCACTTCTGCTCCTAGGAAAGCTGGGTGGTCCATCATAGCGCATCTCACCATGACTTTCATCTTGATAGACCCCTCTAGAGAGCTCAACTTGTCCCCTCTCTCTCTCTCTCTCTCTCTTTGTGTGGTTTATGATCACAAACTTATCAGTTAGATACACCTTCCTAGTTTGGAACTTTCCAAACATTGTCGGATGGGTGTGACCATTGATAAAAAAATGTGACATAATAACTTTACCCAGAATGCACTTTTGCTACTGTTGTAATGTCACCTACTCATACCTAGGTGGCACTGCTGTGTAAACTATTTGCATCATAGTATAAAGGGTTAACTTATGCAAGTCTGAATAAAACGTATTCTATACACTTGACCTTAGAAGCTTTAATTCAAAGCTATAGGGATTAATTCTGACACTTGTAGCAATTAGAGACAGACCTCTAGGCATCTCTCTGAATGTTTCTCACACTGTTGATCTATGGATCATAATGATATGAATGGCCTTGTTTTCTCACAGATATATTAGTACCTCCTGTCATACCAAAGATGTGATTAATTGTTACAAAATACACATCTTTACAGACACTCTTTTACAGACAAATATTCTCCTAAAGATAAATATATATATAATATACTGGATACATGTCTTCATAACATATAACAATATAATATAAACAAATATACATATATGTCCTACTGATTGTCTTATGCTAAGGACTAAGGCTCATTAAATGAATACATAATTATATATTTTGCTTCATTAATAAATACCTAATTGTATAGGTAATTATCACCAGCTGCATAGCTCATCTTTATCTCCCGTCATAAATTTATAAGTAGACAAGGGGGATTCTTCTCAGACTGGTGCATTAATGAGAAGAGTAACACTGAAGAGTGGAAACCTTTTTACACAGAAACCTTTGTGCGACCTTACTTTGGCCTACTCAAAACATACAGAATTGTAACTATAGTCGAGCATGGCTCTTAAAGGCAATGAACATCCATCTTGACTAGAATAATTGGATATCAATGCATTTACCTATAAAAAAAAAAAGGCACAACAACACAAAAAAGTCTTGTATGCAGCACTTTTGTGTCCGGTAAAAAGACAGGATCCCAAACGGAAACTGAACGGATCCCATCATAGTCAGTGAAGTCTATTCAGCTTCTTCCCTGTGGGGTTACAGAAGGAGGGTGGAGCAGGGTCACTAGTGAGGTGAAAGGAGGAGGGGAGCAGGGTCACTAGTGGGGTGACAGTAGGAAGGGGGGGGAGCAGGGTCACTAGTGGGGTGACAGTAGGAGGGGGGGAGCAGGGTCACTAGTGGGGTGACAGGAGGAGGAGGGAGCAGGGTCGCTAGTGAGGTGACAGGAGGAGGAGGGAGCAGGGTCGCTAGTGGGGTGACAGGAGGAGGGGGGGGGGGGGGGGAGAGGATCACCGGGGACCAGTCACATGATTCCATGCTCCTTACCTCTCCAACAGCACTGTCATGTTGCCCAAGGTCCTCCGGCAGAGTGCTCCGCTCTCCTTACTACAGCCACCACGGGAGCCGGCCCCTCCTCCTTCCAGCTCCCGCTGGCTTCCCCTGCCTGAACCGACTTGTATTGCTCCAGCGCACTCATACCAACCAATAACAAGGCTTCTTGCTGTAAGAAGCTTTGTTAATGGCTATTTCAGACAGAGGCGGCATCGCTGCGCTTCCTGTGCTATTCACAGGAGTCGCATGGGCCGCATGACACAGCATCGCGGGCCGGATTTGACCCGCGGGCCGTAGGTTGGGCATCACTGGTCTAGGTTATACACTAGAGATCAGCAACGTTCGGCACTCCATTTATGGTCAAACTACGACTTCCAGCATGCTTATTTGCCTGGCTCTTTCTGGAATTACAATAGAATTGAATACTGGGAGTTGTAGTTTTTACAACACCTAGCAAAATTAAAAGTGGTTATTCTCCATTCAGGGTCCAAACAAACAAAATCGAACAAATAAATATAAATATAAAGGAATAAATGAATCTATTAATTACAACAGTCGTGTAAAGCTCCTGATATGTAGTGTTCAGAACTGTAAATGTGCAAATGTTTCACAGACCACAGCACTCACCATAGTGATAGAATTCATCCTCTGTGCATGAGCCTGTAGAGAAATACTGCGCGTTGGACATGGCCTGAGTCGCCATCGCTCGCAGTAACCGGTTCACTAAAGGGTCAGATGGGTCATTGGCTTTCTCCAAAGAATCAGCCAAAGTCTTGTTTGTGCTGGAAAAGAGAATGTAAAGGTATCCATTAGATGCATTAACAGCTATTTGCAAGAACATACATGATGTCAGCAGAGTAAAAC
This sequence comes from Bufo bufo, assembly GCF_905171765.1. Lineage (NCBI taxonomy): Eukaryota > Metazoa > Chordata > Amphibia > Anura > Bufonidae > Bufo > Bufo bufo. The sequence goes on along the minus strand of NC_053389.1, from coordinate 718,404,824 downwards.
CAATCTAACTTCTTGCTAGCCATTCATAAGTCAGTACCTGTCTGCAAGGTCTGTGGTCTACCTGTACTAGATGTGTGTGAGCTCCCAGGCGTTGTAGGTACATGTAGCTTTATTGCAACAATGCATTTTTAGCACGATCTGTTCCCTTCATCAGGTCCAATTAAGGCATTGTTGCAATAAAGCATACAATGTACATACATTGCCTGGGACTTCATTTATTACACTGCCCAACAGCGCAGCTACACTTTTAGTCTGTTTTATATCATTTAGATCTCAGGCTACTTTCACACTTGCGTTGCTGGATTCCGGCAATCTGTATGCAAACGGATACCATTTGTAGGCGGATCCGTATCAGTCTCTCCGGTTGTCATCCGGAAAAATGGATCCAGTATTTATCTTTTTCAAATTTTTAAAGGTCTGCACATGCGCAGACCGCAAAACCGGATCCGTTTTTCAGGAACACTAGGGGCCGGATCCGACATTAATGCATTTCAATGGAAAATAATGCCGGTATTCCGGCAAGTGTTCCGGAATTTTGGACGGAGAAAATACTGCAGCATGGCCGTCCAAAAACCGTACAGTGACTGAACTGAAGACATCCTGATGCATACTGAACGGAATGCATTAGGATAAAACTGATCATTTTTTCCGGTATTGAGCCCCTAGGATGGAACTCAATGCCGGAAAAGTTTAACGCAAATGTGAAAGTACCCTTATAACAAGGATGCACCAGTATGGATCTAGTATGATACATGACCAACAGTGCTGTGCTTATTTCAGCAAAACCACCAGGTGAACATTCACTTTTATCCCCTACTTTCATTTTACCTTGAGTACAGGAGGTACTACCCTATGGTTTGCAGTGTAGGAGAAGGCAGTTAGAACTACTATCTTTAAGTGTACCTTTTCTACACAAGCCTTGGAGAATAGTATCTAGAGGAGGCAACCTGACTTCACGTACTCCTGCAGAACATGGTGCATCAGCGTCAGGCTAAGGGCTCATGCACACGGCCGTTGGTCAGCCATTCCGTGCACTGGGGACCGCAATTTGCGGTCCCCAATGCACAGGCAACATCTGTGCGGATTCCACAGACAGTTTCAGACCCATTCAACTTGAATGGATCCGTTCTCCATTCGCACAGTAAAAAAATAGAACATGTTCTATTTTTTTTTACGGTGCGGAGGCATGAAGAGAAACTACGGAGTGCTTCTGTGTCTCCGTTCCGCACCGGACCTTCCGGATTTCAGACCCATTCAAGTGAAAGGGTCCACATCCGTGATGCGGGGTGCACACAGCCAGTGCCCGCATATTGTGGACCCGCTGTTTGCGGGCCACAGTACAGGCTTGGCTGACCAACAGCCATGTGCATGAGACCTAACACCAAATGGAAAAAAAAAGAACATATCTAGCCAAGTACTGAACTCACCGTGTATCAATGGAAAATCCTTTTGCGTGAGCAGTCTCTTTCAGCTCTTTGAAAAACTCCTGTCGTGGAGGTGGGTGAAGTCGGAGTAATGCCTGCTGAGGGTAGCTCTCGCAAATCTTTTTGGCAACCCAGTGATTAGCTAGAATCATACATTCTGCTATAGTCTCATGAACCTGCAAGGGCTGCTTAGGAACCAAGTCATCAATGCTGTGTTCCTCCCCCAACTGAACCCGTATTTCCACCCCTTCCAACTCCAGTGCGCCATGCATATCTCTCCGTGACCTGACAGCTTGGGCGACCTCAGTCAGTTTACGTATTGCCCATAGGAGGCGATCCAGTTGAGCAGAGTCCTGTAATAGAGGCTTTAGCTCAGGCTCAGTGCCAAGTGGCTCAAGATCTCCATCCAGCAGCTGTTGAGCCACCTCATAACTCAGCTTGTAGGAAGAGCGGATGATGGTGCGTCCATACCAGACTCTGCGAATTTCATACGTTGTGCTGTCCAACTCCCACATTACACTCACTGCATACCTGTGTAGAAGCAAATGTGGAATTTACTGGCATAAATATAGACTAATAGGAATAATATAAACCACACTCATGTCATGTGGTACCACTAGTAACCAATCAGAGCCTGTCAATAGGTTGTATTAATGTCCCCAATCATGTATTATGCATTGTAGCATTCAAAGCATTAGAAACTCATAAGACACTTTTTGCTTGTCTATTAAAGGGTTGTCTCACTTCAGCAAATGGCATTTATCATGTAGAGAAAGTTAATACGAGCCACTTACTAATGTATTGTGATTATCCATATTGCCTCCTTTGCTGGCTGGATTCATTTTTCATCACATTATACACTGCTCGTATCCAGGGGTTATGACCACCCTGCAATCCATCAGTGGTGGTCGTGCTTGCACACAATAGGAAAAAGCACCAGCCCCTCTGGTGGCCTGGACCGCAGAAGTGTGCGTAGGCCGGAAGACTGCAGAGTGGTAATAACCATGGAAACAAGCAGTGTACAATGTGATGGAAAAATAATCCAGCCAGCAAAGGAGGCAATATGGACAATCACAATACATTAGTAAGTGGCTTGTATTAACTTTCTCTACATAATAAATGCCATTTGCTTTAGTGAGACAACCCCTTTAAGGGTGAGGCCAATATACTTAATATATTGATTGAAGAGAGACTGCTAGCTAAAATGGTTATAGACCTGTACTATATTTTATACAGGTAAAAGGATAGAACAAGTATTGTCCTGCATAAAATCAAAATAAGTAAAATTATTACTCAATCCGGTGAAATGAGGAAATATATATTTTTTTTGCCTAAAACTTGCTTAGCTTAGTTATATATTGCTGACCATCAGATTGACAGTGCTATATATTTCTTTTTCATAACTCGGACAACCGCTTTAAGGCTAAAACTAGTTAAAAATGCACATGTGTCCTATGAGTTGTGCGCCCACTAGATTTACTTCAGGCATAAATTCAAAATCTCTGATTAGTAAAAAAAAGGGACATTTTCAGGAGGGTTTTTCCAATTTTAATGTGACTGTTTGGGGGTTAAGCTAGACACAGACAACACATTTTGTGTGCACACCACACAATTCCTGAGTTCCGAATTGTTGACAGGATGAAAAAGGATCATGAAACATATTGTTGCGCTGCCAGAATATAGTGTGAGACCTATGGAATGTATTGTTACTACTGCTAAAAAGCTTATAATAATATCAGCAAATTTACCTGTCCACACCCCCAAGCAAGGAGCACAGATCTGCACTGAGGATATGAGGCAGCATGTCGTAGCGACGGTCAGCAAGGTAGTAAGTGGTAGCCCTGCATAAGGAAAAAATAAAAATGCTTAAAGAAAAGAACACAATTAGCAGGTGATAGGATGTTAGGAGTGATGGTGAATAAATACAGGAATGTAGAGGGGGGAGTGTATAGTATATTTGTAATTTAGGTCTGACAACTCTGGATAGCCTCTTTCGTACAAGCATGTACCTTATTAACTAGCAGATTTTATGGTGTTCCCTTTGAGGGACCCCAGTAATCACCTGCTTGTCCTCTGACAAAAATGCACAGGTAGAGGAAATGGAACATTTGCACATAAATCACAACTTAACACAATATGAAATTTCTTTATAATGCCATCACATGATATATTTGTTGGGGTGGGTTCCCATCACGGTTTATGCCTCCGTTTTACGTATGCATTACAAAAAAAAGGATACAAAAATGCAGCAGACCACATTCTAGTATCCAGCAGTCCGGTAAAAAAAACAAAGAAAAACGTATATTGTTTACGGTAATTTTTTTTTACAATGTAACTCTGTGGTGAACGGATGCCACTGTATGGCACCAGTCTGAGGCATCCGTTTAACATATACGTTTTTTGTATACATTAAAAGGAAGGTAAAAACATGATGTGAACCCAGCCTTAGCAGAGCAGATGGGATATACAATCGGGGATCTCACTAACCTTACTTTGGCTTCCATGTCCGTGTAAGAGTTTGGTTTCACAAAGTGTGTGACATCTGCAATGTGGACACCAAGCTCTAAATGGCCACTCCTTAGAGCCCGAATGGAGAGTGCATCATCCACATCTTCACAGCCCTCTGGGTCAATGCTGAGTATCAAATGAGTCTCCCTCAAGTCCCGTCGATCACATTCTTCTGGGGCAACCCGCCATGGGTTCTCTGGGCTGTTAGTTGGCATTTCTGCAAGCTGTTAAGAGACAAGATATGACCATCCTCCAATAACACAGCCCAAACTGCATATGCTCATACTGAAACTGAGCAGGGCCATTTAGTGTTCTAGGATAAAAACTGACCTGGGCTTCGGAGAAAGGGTTTGTGCTAATACTGTTTTCCACTAAAATAGATGCGATTTCTGCTTCCAGGTCACCGATACGCCCCAGCGCTCGCACAAAGTGTCCGTTTGGATAGAGAGAGGTGGATTCCCAGGAATCTATCCTCACTATTACCCTATAATCCTGATCAAAAATAAAACACACAGAATTATTATCCAGCAATCATAGTCATGACTGTACATGAAAGCATAGAGAGCTTCTAAGAACACTGTCTACTAATACATAAATGTCTGTTTAATGTACCTGCAGAGTCTCCGATTGCTGGGTGCTGATCCGGATTTTGGGGATTCTATAGTCCCAAGGAGTCACAAGAACTTTCTGTGCATTTTTTCCCTGAGTTTGTCTCTCTTCCTTAGACGGCAACGTAACCACATAATCCCTCCAATTCCGTTGTAGCACCCCCACAACACGACCTAGATAGACATGTGACAACTGGTATTAGAATTTCATCACCATCTCATGCTCTATAGAACATACGTGAGCTTAGCTCTGTTCTCCTCATATAATCACTAAAAACAACACTAGCCTACTCACCAGTCATCATAACCTCGCTCTGTGTATCCACGGCTCTCTCATCTGCCTCGTTCTCACACAGCGCTCCAATTCTCCCCTTCCAGTCACATTTAGGAAGAACTTCCACAGCCACCAGGTCTCCATGGATTGCTCTGTTCCGGGCCTTAGTACCATGGATCAGAATATCACTCTGTAGGTCTAGGATATGAATGACCGGCAGTTATCTTAACTAGGATTCTACATCACGTGCTACTAACCAACAACACAATGGGTTTTTTTTTGCACCGTTTGTTTTACAAGTTCAGTGAACCAGTGATTATAATATGCCGCTCTTTAACAGGGCATTTCATTATGTCAACTGAGGGTTCACATACATAATATAATACTGGTACACGGGAAAGAGAAATTTGCCCAGCTTACAACTTATAATCTACAAGGAAAGGAGGCAGTGGGTGACGCGAATGCTGAGAGGGTAGTGTGGTGACAGCAGGGTTATTGTAGGCTTTCCTGATAACGTGGATTTTAAAGTTGCATTTGAAGGTCTCAATCGAGATGGGGAGTCTGACTTGCTAGGGCACAAAGTTCCAGAGTAGTAGGGTAGGCAAATGAGAAATATTGGAGAAAATCGTGTAAGGAGCAGGCAAGTGGAGAGCAAAGAAGGAAGACTGCACATGGGGAGGAGAGTAGGGCAGAGATAGATGGAGGGGATAGGTTATAGACCTTATTGTTGTCAACATTTCTGGCAATAGGAAACCAAAGAAGGGATTGGAAGAGGATTAACCGGACAGTAGAGGCGCACTGGAGGAGCGCAAGAGTGTTAGATGGGAGGACACAGAGGAAGATGTTGCAGCAGTCTAGGCAGGAGATGAAGGAATGCACTAGCACTAGAGTAGAGTAAAGAGCAGATACAAGAAATGTTTTTCAGATGGAAGTGGCAGGAGGTGCTTAGATGTGCAGTTTAAAACACAGGGTGGAAACAAAGATAATCCTGAAGCAGAAGACTTGCAAGACTGAGGATAGTGTGAAGCAATTAATTGTGACTAATAGCTCTGGTAGGGGAGATAAGATAGTTGAAAGATGATGAATTAAGTCCCCTCCATGTTGAGTTTTATGGTCCCTTTACGCGGGACAACGATCTAGCAGATTGTTTGGAAGGAAGCGTTCCTTCCCGACAATTTGCCGATTGCTAGCGGAGAAGACCGGTCCATTCACATGCAGCGATCTCCTCCACAGTATGGGGAGGAGCGATCACTAATGCCATTGCTCTTCCCCATACTGTTTCCCAGCAGCAGATCGGGTTTACTGGGAAACAATGATCTTTTGTGCTGCACAAAAGATACAATTACCCAGTGAACGAGCATTTTGCTCATTCATTGGGTAACCGGCATGGCATTTACACCGCAAGATCATCGCTAATGAGCGTTACTAGTAACATTGGTTAGCGATAATCTGTTCAATTGTTGGCCTGTGTAAAGGGTCCATAAGAAAGTGGGAGGAAAAGGAGAAAACAGCCGATACCAGAATTACAGATTTGTCTAGTTTAAGATCTGGGTCAGGTGAGTGTCAAACTGGTTCCGAAATCCATGAAACTGTGAGCTGACCCAAGCCGATGGTATAGATAGAGAAGAGTAGGGATCCTAGGACAGAGCCTTGAGGGACATCAACAGAGAGCGGTCGAGATGATGAGGTGGTGTGTGGATGAAAGACACTAAAGGTCGATTGTATGCCCCGGAAGCAGACCTGATCCATATGTGCTGGTCCTGTTCGGAACTGGAGCATTTTTGGAGTGCAGTATACAAACAAATTGAAGAAAGTTATGACATCACCTTAACGAAAGTGCCTTTGGTGGGTTATCTTGGGTATGTGGAAGACCTCTCCATGTCCACTAATCATAAACTAGCGGTCACCAAATTGCTATATGTTGCTCGTAAATCCATTGCTATGCACTGGATACAATCAAGCCCCCCATCCGAATCCGAGTGGATAAATAAGGTTAATCATATGATATCTATGGAGAGTGGTATCTACATTAAAAAAGGTACGGTACAAAAATTCCAGAAGCAGTGGCAGATGTGGCTAGCCGGTCCTGACCGGGTGTCTCAAAGATTGATGGACATATGGAATGGTATGGTTGTTCGAGGGTTTGGGAGGACTAATTAAAGAGTGCATAAGTAGTTGTTGCATCTACGGGGATATCAAGTGTAAACGGTATTGCAGTATTTTACTTTTTACTGTAAGAGTGGTCACACGGAGGGGGAGGGGGGCAGGGGAGCGGGGGGATGGGATGGTTTCAGGATGGATCACATTTGTTTAACGTGATGACAAACGTTTTATTATGTAACTGATACACACGCCTGCACATAGCGGGATCCTGTCTGACAGTTAATGCTGTTTCCATATGCTTATATGTTGTATATGAAACTTCAATAAAAAAAGATCTGATAAAAAAAATTAAAAAAGGGACATCCAGAAGAGGGTCAAGTCTGTGATACCAAGGGATGAGAGAATTTATAAACAGGAGAGGACATATCTAGTAGGAGAAGCAAAGAGTAATTTTTAGCACTGCAATCTCATGCAAACTTGCATATAGTCTAAAAGCTTAAATTGATGAAAATTGGGGGAGGATGATTTCCTACAATAACTGCAAAAATGCAACACTTGCCTTTTTTTCTTTTACCAATACATCACATGTAATGTCATGTAATCCAATTTACTGGGCACAGGCGATCATTGTGAGCTTTTGAATGGCATGGAGCCCTGGTCTAAGGCCTCTTTCACACTTGCGTTGTCCGGATCCGGCGTGTACTCCACTTGCCGGAATTACACTCCGGATCCGGAAAAACGCAAGTGTACTGAAAGCATTTGAAGACGGAACCGTCTTCCAAATGCGTTCAGTGTTACTATGGCACCCAGGACGCTATTAAAGTCCTGGTTGCCATAGTAGTAGTGGGGAGCGGGGGAGCGGTATACTTACAGTCCGTGCGGCTCCCCGGACGCTCCAGAATGACGTCAGAGCGCCCCATGCGCATGGATGACGTGATCCATGTGATCACATGATCCATGAGCTTGGGGCGCCCTGACGTCACTCTGGAGCGCCCGGGGAGCCGCACGGACGGTAAGTACACTGCTCCCCGCTCCCCACTACACTTTACCATGGCTGCCAGGACTTTAGCGTCCCGGCAGCCATGGTAACCACTCTGAAAAAGCTAAATGTCGGATGCGGCAATGCGCCGAAACGACGTTTAGCTTAAGGCCGGATCCGGATCAATGCCTTTCAATGGGCATTAATTCCGGATCCGGCCTTGCGGCAAGTGTTCCGGATTTTTGGCCGGAGCAAAAAGCGCAGCATGCTGCGGTATTTTCTCCGGCCAAAAAACGTTCCGTTCCGGAACTGAAGACATCCTGATGCATCCTGAACAGGTTTATCTCCATTCAGAATGCATGGGGATAATCCTGATCAGGATTCTTCCGGCATAGAGCCCCGACGACGGAACTCTATGCCGGAACACAACAACGCAGGTGTGAAAGAGCCCTAAATTGTAAGAGAAGTAGAACAGTTACCTGTATCTTTTCCAGTCAAGCCTTGGAGCCTTACAAATGCTTCCAACTGGGAACGATGCTTGTTAACACTGAGCACACCCTGCACAGAGAGACTCAAGTAAGCTCATCACAATGTACTTGTTCCCTATACGACTCTCTCTGACCACTGGAGTCTAATTCACCTGCTTATATCTTCCAGACTTTATGCCCGCTTCCAGAACTTCCAGTGGAAGATGTTCCTGGTACTCCTTACCATTACTCTCCCGACTATCAGTATCACGTTCACAGAGGGCCTGCCGAACTGACTCGTATAGTTCCTGGGCACCTGTCAGAGTTGGCCAGAAAGTTTCCAAGTAATTCTGTTGAGAAAGTCACAAATTAGCAAAAACATAAGTTGCAAACTAAAGGGTAAACCACTCTGGTTCATTTAGGGTTGTTTCACACTATGTTTTTCAGGTTCTCTTTGGCACAAAAAACACCATGGTCAAATGTTACAATTTGGCCAATAGGAAATTATCAAACACCCTACAAACAATGCATTTTTGGTAGTGGCGTTTTAAGACAATTTCTTATCCTTTTTGGTCATTTGGCTCCCCCCCCTCCAAATCACAGAATGCTTTGGGTGTGGTGTTTTTTCAGACATTTTCCTATATGCTTTTTTATAGTGACAAAAGCAACATTACAAGCAAATTGTGTGTGTACAAAAAATGCTTCCCCCCCCCCCCCCCAAAAAAAAGTATGAATTTTACGTCAAGTCAAACAATGCCCCACAAAACACAAATAGTTTATTTTTTAAAATGAAATCATGATGACAAAAGACAGTTTTTAAAAGTCAGCAATAATAGATTGGTAGGGGTCCGACACCAGGCACCCCCACTGATCAGCTGTTTGAAGAGAAAGCAGCGCTTGTACGAGCCCTGTCTTCTCTGCTCTGTTTACCTGCCCTCCACAGCAACTGCCGCAGCGAACAGTGTAATTACAAGTATGGCGTCTCCATTCACTTCTATGGGACGGATCCATCCTATTCACTTGAACAGACAGAGCCATCCAACAGAAGTGAATGAGGATACCATACTTGTAATTACACCTGATCACTGCTGCAATTGCTGCGAGCAGGTAAACAGAGCAGAAAAGGCAGCACTTGTATGAGCGCTGCTTTCTCTTCGATCTGATATTGATTCCTTTAAAGAGAATCTGTCACCAGTGCAATCTGCAAGCAGCATGTTATAGAGCAGGAGGAGCTAAGCAGATTGGTATTTAGTTTTGTGTAGTTTATACATGTAAACCTCTGCTCTTTCTGAAATTATCACCACCATGTACGGCTATCAGTGACTGAAAGCTATCTCTGTACACACTTATGCCTTATTCACAGTCAGTGTAGGCATAAAATAGTCACAAGTCCCCGCAAGTTCCTGTTTCAAAGCCCCGTTTTTCCCGTTTCAAGGCCTCCGACATGCCCCACTGACGTACACTGTATAAAACCGGCTGTGATATTGTCGCATGGCCGATTTTACGCTGTGTCCGCTAGTCCCGCCCCAGCAAATTTAATAACATTTACACCTGGAAACAGGCCTTACTGTTGGCGAAAAACAATGCCAGACAGGCGCTAGCGTAGTTTTTATGCTAAGCCCAAGGACTGCCACAGATGCGTCTAATTTATGACGAGGTGTGTGCCTCATCATAAATTAGACAAATCTAGCACGGGGGGGGGGGGGGGGGGGGACGACTAAGACCGGTGTAAAAAGCCGGTCTTCGTAAATGTGCCCAAGTTTTCGGTCAGCAATTTCCATCTGTGATTTTTAGCCAAAACCAGGTATGGCTCTAAGCATAGAACAGGTGCAGATCTTTCCTTCAGGCTTTATCCACACAGTGTTTTGGTCAGTGATTTCCTTCAGTGATTCGGAGCCAAAACCAAGCGGAGCCTCCACAGACATATGGTATAAGGGAAAGATCTGCTCCTGTTTTGTGTTTAGAGCCGAACCTGGTTTTGGCTCACAATCACTGATGAAAATCACCAGATAACTGACTGTGTGAATAAGGCCTTATGCCTTATCTCTATGTAGGATCCAATCCTAATTTTGGCTCACAACCACTGATGGCAAACACTAACTGAACACAGACTGTGTGAATAAGGGTTCATGCACACGACTACTGGCTGTTTTGCGGTCCGCAAGACATGGATAGTGGCCGTGTGCATTCCACATATTGCGAAATGGAACGGCCGGCCCCTAATAGAACAGTCCTATCCTTGTCCATAATGCAGACAATAATAGGACATGTTCTATCATTTTGCAGACAGCACAGAATGGCCGTGCGGTTGTGGACAGCACATGTAGTGCTGTGAGGATCTTTTGCAGCCGCATTGAAGTGAGTCCACATCTGACCCGCACAAAATGCGGATCGGATGAGGACCCAAACCATGGTCGCATGCATGAGCCCTAAGGCATTACACAGATAATGCTATCAATCACTGCTAACATCTCCCTCATGTACAACTGAAGTCAGAAAGAGCAGAGATTAAAATGCATAAATTACAAGTTTTACTGAATCTTCTCCCACAAAACTATACCTCAATCTGCTCAGCTCCACCCGCTCTCTAACAAGCGGCCTGCAGGGCGTCCTGCATTTAGTGGTGACAGGTTCTTTTTAAGGAGGTTTTCTGGGCCCATGAAATCTTTTACAAGCAGCTTCCAATGGTATAAAAAGGAGTAATACTCATATTTGCCACTGCGCTTGTGCATGCGAGCACACTACGGCTACTTTCACATCCTTTCCGGTTTTGAGATCTGGCAGAGGATCTCAAAATCAGAGGAAAACGCTTCAGTTTTGTTCCCATTCATTTTCAATGGGGACAAAGCTGAATAAACCGGAATGGAGTGCACCAGAATACATTCCGTTCCAGTTTGTTGCGCTCCCATGCCGGACTCAAAACAGATGCAGTTTCCCATGCCGAATCAAGCACCAAAAACCATGTAAGTCAATAGTACCGGATTCTTATTTTTTTCCCCCAGTATGTTCATTTTTGATATAATACATCCGGATCTGTTCTGAACGGATGCAGCCGGTTGTATTTTTCAAACTGATGAGTTTTGCTGTGGTTTTGAGATCCCATGCCGGATCTTAAAACTGGACAGCAAAAACACAGATGTGAAAGTGACAAATATCACCTTTATAACAGGGCTGTCACACAAGAAGCAACAGCCATTTTCTCAGCGTAAGCAGCAGCCCCAGTGGTGCACACTGTTTCATTATTGCAGCATGGATCTGAAACTGATTGAAGAGAACGTAAGCTAACCAGATATGTCTAGGGGAACTGTGTGAGAAATGCTACAAACATGCCATAAGATCTGGCCGTTCTCTACAGTGCACGCACTGACCTTAAATGATAAAACATATACGCCCTGGGTTTCATTGTTGTATCTTCTGATGACATCTTCCCTCTCCGTCACCATGATGACAGGCACCATGCCATGGCAGTGCTGATAGTACCAAACACAAGAGTTGTATATACATCTGCAAATAAAAAAAGAACAAGGTTAACTTTAACCATGATTTTATCTAGTTAAACCTATACGTTACCACTGCCTTTTCATTAGGGCTCTGACTGCAGGGAGCATTACTGATCGCAAATGGGGCAGATTTGCAGTTCCCTACACATTGCTTGGACTCCCTGATCTACTGGGTACGTAAGTTCATTGGGCCAGTTGTAACCTGGACATGTTTTAGTAAATACTTGCATTCCCCATAAAGCAACAAATCCACAGCATTTTTTCTTAGAACGCTGTCCTGTTCTGTCCCTGTGTTATTCCTCTTGAAAATGTATGAATAAATTGACAACTGGGCGTTACCAATAACTTGTCAAGAGGGCATGTCCCTATGTAACCTGACATTGTCAGCACTGATTGGACAGTGTCAGGGTGTGCAGAGACACTTCCCATGGACAAGAAAGTTATAAAACCCATTTTTCATGCATTTCCAGGTGGAAGTAAGAAAAGATGCTCTGGAATTGTTAGAATTATATTATTACTAAAACAGACAGTCGGAAGAGTTGATAGGTCCACTTTCAACAGACTGAGGGTGAACGCCTAAAGGCTTGCGGATGCTTGCGATTTTCACGCAGCCCCATTCACTTCTATGAGGCCTGCGTTGCGTGGAAAACCCACAATATAGAGCATGCTGCGATTTTCACGGAACGCATAAGTGATGCGTGAAAATCACAGCTCATGTGCACAGCCCCATAGAAATGAATGGGTCCAGATTCAGTGCGGGTGCAATGCGTTCACCTCCTGCATTGCACCCGCGCGGAATACTCGCCAGTGTGAACCTGTCAAAAATCGGTGGGTTCAGTCGATACATATCTTATGTGTATGGGCAGCTTAGGGGCTCCAGTTGATAAATGTTGCTCTGATAGTAGGATAGCAAGGTTTAAAACAAGGTGTGGTGCCCAGATAAGCTGCAATTACTGGAAGCGTCTGTAGATCAACGGAAACTTAAAGTGAAGTATCTTTCAGCTTATGTGTGGTGTTCTCCATGATTGATGTAAAAAAAGAAAATCATACAGTAAGTACATGACAATCTATTTCTAACGAAGCTAGAACCAGCCCTGTACCTCACTTGGATCCAGAGATCTCCACATGCATTGCTCTGCCAGATTATCTTTAACCTGGCAGCTCAGGAGGCATGTCCGTTCTGACGCAGCTCTCTCCCAGTTAGGCTACTTTCACACTCGCGTTTGGTGTGGATCCGTCATGCATCAGCACAGACGGATCCATTCAGATAATACAACCGTCTGCATCCGTTCAGAACGGACCAGTTTGTATTATCTGTAACATAGCCATGACGGATCCGTCTTGAACACCATTGAAAGTCAATTGAGGACAGATCCGTTTTCTATTGTGCCAGAATGTGTCATAGAAAACGGATGCGTCCCCATTGACTTACATTGTGTGCCAGGACGGATCTGTTTGGCTCAGTTTCGTCAGACAGACACCAAAACGTCGCAAGCAGCGTTTTGGTGTCCGCCTCCAAAGCAGAATGGTGACTGATCTGATGCATTCTGAGCGGATCCTTTTCCTTTCAGAATGCATTAGGGCAAAACTGATCCGTTTTGGACCGCTAGTGAGAGCCCTGAACGGATCTCACAAACGAAAAGCCAAAATGCGAGTGTGAAAGTAGCCTTACTGCCACAGTTTCTAACAGAACATAGGTTGGCAGTTACAGATTTAAACTGAGCATGTTCAACCAGCTCAGTGAGACGAACAAAAATAATTAAAAGAACAAACAGCAGGTGGCGCTATACATATACATGTTATTGAATAGCTCATTAGCTATACAACATTTTTTATTACACACAATTACAAGGAGTATTCAGATCCAGGGACAGATATGAAAAATGTACAACAGGCTTCGTGATACAACCCCTTTAAGGATGCCAGTACATAGTGTAGCTGAGTCGCAGTAATAACGCGTATTACTGTTAAATTAAAGGGGTTAGTCACTTTCTGGCTATTTATGACCAATGTGTGAGTAAGATGACTACATGGCACTTACTAATATAAGTTTTGTTGATATTCTGTGCTATTTGCTGTATTGCAAAAGCCATCTTCCTTGTTAAGCAAATCTTCTGTGCTGTTCGCATGAAGGTCTTGTCCATAAGATGGCCGCTGATGGAGGGTCATGTGACCAGACATCACTCAGTCTCCTCCATTCAAACACACTCCACCTGCACTAAGCCCCCAACTGTGAGAGCGAATGCACACGACCATTGGATGTTTTGCAGTCCACAAATCGCAGATCCTCAAAACAAGGACACCAGACGTGTGTATTCCTCATTTTATGGAATGGAACGGCCATCCACTAACAGAACAGTCCTATGCTTGCCCGTAATGCAGACAATAATAGGACATGTTCTATTTTTTTTGCAGAACAGCCATGAGCACATATGGACACGGAATGCATCATTTCCGTTTTTTGCTGTCCCATTGAAGTGAACAGTTCCACATACGGGCCTCAAAAAAATGAACAGACAAGGAAAAAAAATATGTTTGTGTGCATGAGCGCTGAAAGCGCAGATTACAGCTGCAGTGTATATGAATAGAGGAGATTTGCTGGTCACGTGACCCTCCAAAACCTAATTTTTGCACAAAAGACTTGGCAAAAAAATGGGGTATAGGTTATGAAATATAGAAAATGGCACAGAATTTCAACAAACGCCATATTAGTAAATACCACATAGACATCTTACCAACACATTGGTCAACATGGCCAAAAAGCAGCCACCCCTTTAAGCTGCGAGAACACGCGCAGCCCCACCATGTCCAGACACCCTAAAAAAGAAAGAAGTTTAGATGACATCGGAGCACGGTACCTTGTCTGCCAGTCTTCCACACACTCTCCCTTCTCGCGAGGAAGATAAGCGTAATGCTGGAATTCATTCGGAAAAAAGACACAGTCTCGCCGAGCATCACAAAGCATAGAACGTAGCTTCTTATACTGCCTGGAAACACAAAATAGTGCATTCATTATATCTTAACCTGCACTAACCCGATGCAGAAGCAGCACTTTAAATCTATAGGTTGCCTGCAAGTTGTATCGTGACCCTGTGTATTATTCATGTGATGTAACCCATCAAGAAGGGACCGCTGACCTCTCCAGGTCACTGCTTCACCTCTGCAGCAACTACTACTCATATTGTAAGGACTTGCACGTCTCTTCTGATCTGACACTTCCAGTATTCCAGTCTAAAGTCTCTAAGAAAGCTGCATATATAGAAGTCAATTAGGTTTCACCTTCCTGTTATTATCGCCCGTGCGAAAAGCATTTTACTTGGGTTTAAATCAATTAAAAATGTGCTAAAATATTTTATAAATATGTAAAAGGAAGCACGGCGTCTTGAAGCAGTTACGCTTCTGGGAGCACGTCTCTTGCACTGGATGCCGTCCATTAAACTTCATAAAATGGGAAAGCTGTGAGGGTCACTGATAGCCATATCTGAACGGAAATCGTTACACAAATCAAATTTGCTGCAGAGATAAAGTGCAGATTTATCATTTCTATGGCCACTCTGTATAAAACCCTGTCGGAGGAATATATAATGGATGTTAATTGTGTATGCACGTTTCTGGTCTGGCATGGGAGCTTCTTTCATTAGAATTGAACCTATTCAACAGGGACATGGCAAACAAAACATTGCACGTCCAAAATCACTGCGGAGAGGGGAAAAAAAATAAAAAATGTTCCTGTGCGCCAAAATCTTCTTCATGTCTCCGCTGAGGCGGACAGTCAGAATCCGTTTAATCCAGTGCTTCTCAATTATTTTCTGTCATGCCCCCCTAGGAAGAAAAAAACATTTTGCGCCCCCCGCGCGACTGTAAATAGTAACATTTGTCTATAAAATTGTTATAAGTACACCTCTGCATAACACTGTATCCTTATTAACGTATAAGAGAATAAAAAAAGAAAGAAATGTGGATCGGACACACACTTATGGGGGGATCTGTGGATGACGGACACTTATGGGGAGAGCTGTGGATGACGGACACTTATGGGGGGGGGATCTGTGGATGACGGACACTTATGGGGGGGGATCTGTGGATGACGGACACTTATGGGGGGGGATCTGTGGATGACGGACACTTATGGGGGGGATCTGTGGATGACGGACACTTATGGGGGGGGGGGGATCTGTGGATGACGGACACTTATGGGGGGGGGATCTGTGGATGACGGACACTTATAGGGGGAATCTGTGGATGACGGACACTTATGGGGGGGGATCTGTGGATGACGGACACTTATGGGGGGATCTGTGGATGACGGACACTTAGGGGGGGGGGGGGGGCTGTGGCTGGCACTGTTACAGGGGGATCTGTGGCTGGCACTGCTATATATGTGCCATCCACAGACCCCCCACCCCATAACAGTGCCATCCACAGTGCCCCCCCCAGCCCATAACAGTGCCATCCACAGACCCCCACCCCAAAGGCCGGCCCTGAACGAGCCCCCCTCTACAGAGCCTGGCGCCCCCCCTGGGGGGCGCGCCCCACTATTTGAGATGTATTCACATTCTACAGATGCAGTGGGAAAGCTCCTGGCACATACATCAAGCACATCCTTAGGACCCCCCCCCCCCCCCCCCATTCATCTGAGGTAGACCAGTGAGAGGCCTCCGTCGGCATACCGCCTATTTTTTACATGCTAGGACAGCACAGTGCACAGAGCTTTACTACGTTATATGGCTGGCCACAATATAAGCAGAGCAGTCTCCATTTTTTTTTTAGCATGAGGCTGAAGGGTGTTGTCTGGCCTTTACATATGGTGCATACCTCTGCAGCTTCCCCGGCGTATGTGCCAAACAAATGCAAAGTAAAAATTAAATGTGAACAAGTTAAGAAACAATGATATAACAACGTCACCCGTCAGGCTGGATGCAATCTGTAAAATGGTGCTCGAATGTAAATATGCCATATGCCTAACTATATCCTCCAATATTTTTAGTATATAAATCAATAAGCCTTCTGCCCAAAGAATAATTTTATGACACAGGTTGTCACAGTAACTACGTGCGGTATGGATATCTCACAGTGTTCCGTGGTTACGCATTCAGTTCCACTTTTGCATTAGGTCTGATGAAGCCATGATGGTGTCTTTAAAGGGGGTGGTCACACTTCAGAAAATTGCCTTCATCTTGTAGAGAAAGTTAATACAAGCCACCTACTAATGTATGGTGATTGTCCATATTGCTTCCTTTGCCGGCTGGACTAATTTTTCCATCACATTATACACTGCTCGTTTCCATGGTTACAGACCACCCTGCTATGCATAAGTGATGGACGTGCTCTCACACTAAAGCAAAAAGCATCAGTCTTTCTGGTGGCCGGGACCATATGAGCTCACATAGGCTGGTGCTTTTTCCTATAGTGTGCAAGCATGACCACTGATGCTAGATTGCAGAGTGATCGTAACCATGGAAACAAGTAGTGTATGATGTGATGGAAAAATGAATCCACCCAGCAAAGGAGACAATCACAATACATTAGCAAGTGTCTTGTATTAACTTCCTCAACATAATAAATGCTATTTGGTGAAGTGAGACAACCCTTTTAACGGTGTACTAGGTGGAAGCTCTAATCCGTTCGTCATGAGATAGGGGCCAGCATGGACAAGGTCACAGACACTACACCTGCTCCTCCCAGCGGCAGAAAATAAGATGCATTATAGCGTGCGAGCTGTCTATGTGCATTTATAACATTTGATTGTCATGTGAAATTTAACAATAGGCCCCCTTTTTAGCTGACGGAAGACACTGTCATCGTCTATAAAGAAGTCAGCCATGTTCGAAATGCTCATTGGATAGTCAGAAGAAAGACGTTCCCAGAAAGATCGTTCGGCCATTGCCTGGTTTCATTTGAGCATATACAGTACTGTGCTAAAGTTCTAGAAAAACTGCTGTAAAGTAAAACTGCTTTCAAAAATAGAGCTGCAAATAGTTTAAAGGGAACCTGCCATGTTGAACATAGTGCGTGTTATAGAGCAGGAGGAGCGGAGCAGATTGATATATAGTTTTGTGGGAATAGATTCAGTAAAACCTGTATTTTATACTATGGATTGACCTGTATAGATTTTTTTAGAGCCGATACCAATAATCTGTGAACTTTCAGGCCGATAGCCGATATTTAAAAATAAATAAATAATAATTTCTACACAAATCTGATGAAAATGAACATGTTTATTGTTAACGTGTATTTTTTTATTATATCTTTCTTTTTGATTTATACTTAATATTTAGTTGTTTTTTTTAAACTAACTTTTTAAACCCTTGTCCTATTCACCCCAATAGATCTCTATTAGGGTGAATAGGACCTCACACTCTCCCTGCTGCCCTGTGCTCTGTGCACACGGCAGCAGGGAGCTGACTATGGCAGCCAGGGCTTCAATATCGTCCTGGCTGCCATGGTAACCGATCGGAGCCCCAGGATTACACTGCAGGGGCTAACTGCGCCACCAATGTTTTTAATACTGGGGTTAGGGGGGCGCACTGCGCCACCAATGAAGATAACTCTCATTAATTCATATACAGGAGGCGGGAGCTGGCTGCAGAATCACATAGCCAGCTCCTGACCTCTATGAGCGGTAGATGCTATCCGCGGCAGTTAACCCCCTCAGGTGCGGCACCTTAGGGGTTAACTACCGCAGCTACTTGTCATAGAGGTCGGGAGCCGGCTATGTGATTCTGCAGCCAGCTGCCGCCTCCTGTATATGAATTAATGAGAGTTATCTTCATTGGTGGCGCAGTGGCCACAGCCCCTCCCCTAAAATTGCTTCTTTAACCCCTTTGTTAACAGCCTGTTTTGGGCATTTCTGACCAAGCGTTTTTCTTCCTCTTTTCATCGTCACGTTCAAGAGCTATAACTTTTTAATTTTTCTGTCTATGTAGCTGTAGGTTAGTTTGTTTTTTGCAGGACAAGTTGCAGTTTTTAATGGTGCTGGGGAACATTTAAAGCAGGCTTAGGACCAACAACAGGTCCCAGGCAGTTAGGCAATACACACATCGGCACCCCGCAATCGCATTTGCGGGGTGTTGATGGGAGACAGAGGGAGTCGCCATGCGCCATTGCCCGCGCATGTAAGGGATTAAACAGCCGGTCTAGGCTCTTAGAGCAGGAGCGCGGCTCATGTGAGAACTGACCCCTCACTCTCCGCTGCACAGGGGACCTGTGCAGCACTTAAACCGAGCCACTGAAAAGGCGGCGCCTCAGCCTAAGGCACCTTAGTGACCGCTGTAAAAAAGACGTATTTGTGGTCACTAAGGGGTTAAATTCCTGACCTGCCAGTTAGTAACAGGGTCTCCTTCTTCTAATGCCGGAATTTGGACTATTAGACACACCAGAAGATGGCGGCACAAGAAAAAGTGCAGCTAATAGTCCAAAAATACAGTTTACTAGGGATCGACGGATATTGATTTTTTAGGGCCGATACCGATAATTTGTGAACTTTCAGGCCGATAGCCGATAATTTATACCGATATTCTGTGAAATTTCATTTTTGAAAAAAAAATAAATCCTACACAAATCTGCTGAAAATGAATATTTTTATTGTTAATGTGTAGTTGTTTTTTTTTTGTAAATCTTTCTTTTTCCATTTATATTAAATATTTTGGTGTTGTTGTTTTTTTTACTAACTTTTAGCCCCCTTAGGGACTAGAACCCTTGTCCTATTCACCCTGATAGATCTCTATCAGGGTGAATAGGTTCTCACACTGTCCCTGCTGCTCTGTGCTTTGTGCACACAGCAGCATGGAGCTTACCATGGCAGCCAGGGCTTCAATAGCGTCCTGGCTGCCATGGTAACCGATTGGAGCCCCAGGCTTACACTGCTGGGGCTCCGATCGGAGGAGGAGGGGAGA
Source organism: Bufo bufo (assembly GCF_905171765.1). Taxonomy (NCBI): domain Eukaryota; kingdom Metazoa; phylum Chordata; class Amphibia; order Anura; family Bufonidae; genus Bufo; species Bufo bufo. The sequence continues at coordinate 718,385,066 of NC_053389.1, read as the reverse complement.
GGGGACCCTGTGGCCACTGCCACCAATGATTAAAACTGGGGTAACTTGGGCGGGGGGGGGGGGGCGCACACCAATGTTTTTAATACAGGGGGGCGCACTGCGCCACCAATGATTAATACTGGGGGGCTTGGGGGGCCACACTGCGCCACCAATGAACATAAATCTCTCATTTATTCATATACAGGAGGCGGGAGCTGGCTGCAGAATCACATAGCCGGCTCCCGACCTCTATGAGCGGTAGCTGCGATCCGCGGCACCTAAGGGGTTAACTACCGCAGATCGCAGCTACCGCTCATAGAGGTCGGTGCCGGCTATGTGATTCTGCAGCCAGCTCCCGCCTCCTGTTCAATTTGAATGAATGAGTAAGTCAACATCATTGGTGGCGCAGCGGCCACAGCCTCTCCCCTCCTCTTGTCTTGTCTTCTCTCCTCTCATTGGCGGCAGCAGCATCACAGGGGGAGGAGACACTGCTTCCTTCTCCCTTGTGCTGCTGAGGGAACACGGACAGCGCTGAGAGCAGCGCGATCTGTGTTCCCCATACGTTATCGGAATATCGGCAAAATAGATGCCGATAACGGTCAAAATCCTGAATATCGGCCGATAATCGGTCGATCCCTACAGTTTGCATTGTATTATTTTTTACTTTGCAGGACGGAGATTATACCGTAGCATGCTGCGGTTTTATCTCCGGCCCAAAAAACTGAACACTTGCCTGAATGCCGAATACAGCATTTTTTTCCATAGGAATGCATTAGTGCCGGATTCGGCATTCAATGCGCAGACCTTTAAAAATGTGAACAAAATAAATACCGGATCTTTTTTGCCGGATGATACTGGAAAAACGGATCCAGTATTGCAATGCATTTTTCTGACTAATCAGGCAGGCAGTTCATGCAACGGAACTGCCTGCTAGAATCAAACAACGCAAGTGTGAAAGTACCCTTATATATTATATACACAATATAATATTTATTTATTTAGTGATTATATAGATATATAGATATATAGATATATATATATATATATATAATGTTCCGCAAATCACTCAAAAACACAACCAAGTTCAACGGAACTTGGTATACACATCCCTTGCTACCTGGAAAGAAATCTTGTGGGGGAAGGGGGGGTGTTGGGTGTCATGGCTCTCTAGGTCAAACCGTTCCTGAGATATTTCCAAAAAATGACCTGCATTAGCCAATACAAGCCTGCAAATCTTTCTCTTCATTTCCCAACTGCCATACACACGGTCACATGTCCCTTATCAGCCAATAGAAGCTTGCAGGCCCAGCCATTTTTCTTCACTGCTGTAGGTCAGCTTTAGGCTAGGGCTGCACAACACATAGGGCACAACTACACTGCTACATGTGTCGCGCCACAATTTTTAGAATGATAGTCTATGGTGTTGCACTGCAACATGTGACATGCTGCTGACGCGACAGTCACAGAAAAATCCAATTTGGATGGATTTTTTGCAACTGTCGTGTTGCAGTCGCAGCACTACACCATAGACTATCATTATAAAAATTTAGACAAAATGTTGTGCGACATGTCGTTGTGTAGCCCTAGCATTAAAGGGGCAGGCCGCTGTGGAGGTCACTGTTAAGGGGGCAGGGGCCACTATTAAAGGAGCAACTGCTGTGGAGGTCACTGTTAAGGCAGCAGGGTACTGGGAGGTCACTCCTGTTAGGTCACTTCTGTTAAGGGGGCGGGCTGCTGCGAAGGTCAAAGTTAAAGGGATGGGCTGCTGTGGAGGTCCCATTTTAAAGTGGCGGGGCACTGTGTGGGGGGGACGACGACGACTGTGGAGTTCACTGTTAAAGGGGTGGGGTACTGTAGATGTCACTGTTATGGCAGATACTGTCGATATCTTTTAACGACACACACAAACATTAAATGTAATAGATGAAATATACCTGTGCAAAGCCAGGTCCTTATGTATATGTATACATAGCAAGTTTGCCATACTATGGGTGAATAAAAATCTTCACTTCACCATTATTCCGGAGTGCAGTCCTACTTTTTTCGTCTTCATATTATTGGGTATTGCCGTCACCCTACATTGGACCTTGCACCCACATCCTGGTTGGTGCTCCCGCTGGACTTATATATTTTATAATTATAGTAATAATAATAATAAATATTAAAAAGATGGCAGCACCGAGAAAGTACAAAAAAAAAAAAAGTGGGTGCACAGCCCAAACAGGATACAGCTTACCCAATCCAAAAAGCAGGCAGCACTCCAAGGTAATGGTGAAAAAATATATGCAAGACTTTATTCACCCATGTGACAAGGCAACGTTTCAGCTCAGTATGAGCCTTTCTCAAGCAAAATTATAAAACCAGGTGAGCAGTATATATAGGGTGAAATAGGGTGATATATAAAAAAATTCACCACTATTTCATCAATCGCTTTCTGGAATGAACAGTTTTTCAGGTAAACGTTTTAGCTGATTGAATTTTAACTGATCCCCATTAATCAACATGAAAAGCAATTGATTTTTTGAAAGAAAACTCTCCTCCTCTATCAGGTTTCCCTCAGACCACACTAAGAAATAAATATGCCCCGAGGTAGAATACAGGATCCATTTCACACCTTTAAACGGTCATCAAATAGTCTGTAATTTTAATATCTTCAGTCTCTTATCTACACTAAAGCCATGATAAATGCCTCCGTCCGTCCTCTGAGGCGGCTTGTTTCCTAGAGAAACGTGCATGTTGTGAAATTCATTTCATTTTACATTTTATCCCGGTATTGATTTCTTCTATTCTAATTGATTGGAGGGCTAAGAAGACAAACTGAGCTCCACTATATGCTTGCTTCTTAAAGGAGTTGTCCGGGGTCACAGCTGAACCCAGGCATATCCCGCTCTTCACCCAGGCAGCCCCTCTGAGATGAATCGTTCAGGGCAAGGGCTTTTTGTGTTTACCAACTTACATTCACAAACTTGCGTAAAACAGGCAAGGGCAGAGCTAAAGCCCGCCTGTTAGTGGAAGCCGCCACCTAGGAGACACCCGGTACGTCACCGGACCTGCTGAAAAACCCCTGGCCCTGCACAATTCAGCAGAGGGCAAGGGAAAGCATTGGTGCATGAAATGCTCCGATCCTCATCTCAGGGGGGCTGCCTGGGTGAAAAAAGGGATATGTCCAGGTTCAGCTCTGAACCCGGACAACCCCTTTAATGCAATTTCTTTTAATCCTAATTTGTCTCATATTACTGTTAAAACTGACAAATGTGCAAAGAATTCTTCTATATATGTCCCAGGAGGTCAGCCATGCCACCTCTCCTTCTCCTCACTGTTCTGTGTTTGGCTGAAGCAGGAGCCTCTCTGCTATGCCCTGTCTGCAGTGATATGCCCTTCCCCGTCCTCCAGCTGAACATTTAAATTTTATAAAATGGGTTGACCAGTCCCTTATTTTATATCAAAGGAAGCTTTTGGTAATAAATTAACAAACTGAGTCATACCGATCCCCCCACTGCCAAGACACTGCTTTCTGGGGACCCCGCTAGACTCTGTACCTTGGACTACACCAATGATATTCCAACATAGACATGTGACCACTGCAGCGGTGACCTGAGAGGTGTCCACTGCAGACCAGGTCTTAGCCCAGACCTTCTGAAGCTGAACAGTTTGTTGGTTTCTTGATTACTGGTGACTCTTCTGTGCTCAGTGGGGGTTTATTCTATGGATGAATATATACAGGAAAGCGTGACCAAGGTGACGTGTGCGTGACCAAGGTGAGGAGAAAAGATCTGGCTTGTGGACATGTAAATACTGCTCTATTATTTGTAAACTTCATTAATGTGCATCAAGTGCCCATTTATTCATTGATCAGCCCTCTATTTAAGTCAGTCTGACTTTCCTTCCACATCAGATAGAAACTGCATTAGGCTTATTAAATATAAATTAGTCTGGGAAACTAATCACCGGATGCATTCAATTCTACAGCAACAACAGAACAAAGCCTTTTCAGGTTACGTGCAACTTCAAAACCCAACGTCTCCGAGACGGGTTATATTATTATCATGCAGCATTTGATATGGTTGGCCACAAAGTTTAGATCACCATGCTCCACTCTATTAGCCTCTTTGTTCTCTTCCTATCTCTCTGGCCACTCTTTCAGCATATAATTTGCTGGTTTCTACTTCCCCTCCTCTCCCTCTTGATGTTTGGGTTCCTCGGGGTTCAGTCCTAGGTCCACTACTCTTTCCTCTCTACACAGCCCGAGTCGGACAGACCATCAGCAGATTTGGTTTTCAGTATCATCTCTATGCTGATGACACCCAACAATATACTTCATCCAGTGACATCACTCCTGCAGTACTACAAAATGCCAGTGATTGTCTGGTTGCTGTCTCTAACATCATGTCCTCTCCCTGCCTGAAAATGAATCTCTCAAAAACTGAACTTCTTGTCTTTCACCCCATCTACTAACCTACCTAAACCTGATATCTTAATATCAGTCGGTGGAACTACCACAAGTCCTGGGCAGCACGCAGGGCTGTGGAGTCGGAGTCGAGGAGTCGGGGGAAATTTTGGGTACCTGGAGTCGGAGTCGGCAAACAATGCACCGACTCCGACTCCTACTAAATTTAGATTGGAATAAAAAAAAAAAAAGCAAGTTTAAATGTCCCAATTCACAAAAAGTTATAATTAATGACTTCTCTACTGTAAGAATAAAGACCAATGCATGCAGTGCCTCACGTAACCGCAAAACGAACACGTTAAGTGACCGTGAAGAAGCATGCTTTTCATGTGCTTCACTATATGGCACGCAACGCACAATTAGGAGCTGCAATCCTTATACTTTCCATAGTGTTGTGTTCTGCTTTTACAGGGAACGCAGCGTCCATGTGTAACCTAGCCTCTCACTGATAAAGGATTAAATAAATATGTTTTTTGCAGGACTAGAGAGTGAGACACTTGTATAAGTGAAGGGAATGGAGGGCCAATAGTTCAAGACTGAAGCTGTAAACCATTGGAAAAACTGCTGTCATTTAGCTAAGGCTATAAAAACTTGTAAACTCTGATTGTTAGCTTAAACTTTAAACATGACTATGGGATTCTCCTTGGAAAATCATGTTTTAGAATAAATGCCCCTTCCTGGATCCTCCCACTGCCCTATCTTCAGCAGCAGATAAGCAGGTTGCGTTTCTTTCCCTCAAGGAATGTATAAAATACATTTGCATATTAATACAGAGGAGGGGGAGGGGAGGGGGAGTCGGAAGTACATAAAACTGAGGAGTCGGAAGTACATAAAACTGAGGAGTCGGAGTATTTATCTACCGACTCCACAGCCCTGGCAGCACGCCCGCTGTCTGGGGGTTATGTTTAACTCAGATCTTCCCTATAGTCAATCACTTGCACGCTGCTGTCAACTGCACCTCAAGAACATATCTAGAATCCACCCTTTTCTCATCTCAGGAAACGGACAAAACTCTTGTTGTTGCTTTGACTCATTCTCATCTTGATTACTGTAATTCATGACTAATTGGTCTTCGCCTCACAAAAATCTACCCCCTTCATTCTGTCCGAAATACAGCAGCCAGGCTGCTCCATCCATCTCTCCACCCACTACACCGATGCCTATAGCCTGTGCCAGTCACTTCACTGGTTGCCCATCCACAGTGCTGCACCTCCGTACATCTCCTCCCTCATTTCTGTCTACCACCCTACTCATGCTCTCCGTTCTGCCAATGATCTAAGATTAAAAGGGGTTATCCCATAACTAATGTAAAAAATGGAAAGTCAGACACCATACAGTACAATCTCTTTCTAACAAAGCCCAGCCCTGTACCTCACATGGATCCAGAGATCTCCCCATTCATTGCTCTGCTAGATTTATATCAAGCTGACAGCTCAAGAGGGCGTGTCTATTCTGCTGCAGCTCAGTGGGCGTGTCCATGCTCTCCCTATCACAGCTCAGGAGGCAGTTGAAGAATGAAACTGAGCATGTGCGGCCATCTCAGTGAGCAGGACAAAGAAATAAGGGGGGAAAAAAACAGCAGGTGGCGCTATACAGATACAGTTTATTGTACAACTCAGTGGCTATGCTAAATTTTTAATTACATGTAATAACAAAAGAATTCAGATCAAGGTGCTGGTTTAAAAATTGTAGAATATTTTTCGTGGGTCAACCACTTTAACATCCTCAATAATTCAATCCTCACTCCTGTCTTCAAGACTTTTCTAGAGCTGTACCTGCTCTGTGGACTGCACTGCCCTAGAGAATCAGGGTAATTCCCAACATCCTTAGCTTCAAACGTGCCTTAAAAACACATCCTTTCAGACCGGATTATCATGTTCCCTAAACTGACCCTTCCCTCATTCTTCAGGACCCAACTCAATCTTCCGCCAGTAGTCCCTACACTCAATGCACTAGCTCAAGCAGCTCCGTTTGCACCACTCTATCTTCTACAAAGATGTCTGGACCACTTTATAAAACAACCAATTTTACCTTCTGTGTCACCCTCCCTTCCTCAGAGATTGTATGCTCTTGAGACCCAGGCCCTCACTCCTAGTGTGTCTATTTGGATTTGTACATGAATCCTCTGAACTGTAAAGTGCTGTGGAAACTGGTGGCGCTATATAAATAAAGGTTATTGTTATTATTATTGCCCTCTAGCAAAGATCTGGATCTGAACAACCAAAGGGAGACATTTATGGACAGTTAACAAGCTTATTATTAGAATCAGGCCCTTTCAGACTCGAGCCACCGATGCGGGGAAATGTAGTATTACATTTTGGCCTCGGCTCGAGTAATACATAGACATTTTGATTCTGCCAGGGCAGGACCTGCTCTTTGAGAGACTTCCATCCATGACATCCAAATGCTCTAAGAGGACATATGGACAAGAGTTGTCTCTTTGAAGGCCCTTAGTGTACTGTTTGCCGAACCCACTGAGAACAGTGGGTTCAGCCAACAAGCTAAAAAGTGTATGGAGAGCTACCGACTCTCCCCTGCCAGATGATGTCGGGGGTGAGAAGAATAGGGCAAAATTAATATTTTCTCCTGATCCTTTTGTCCCCCCCCCCCCCCCCATAGAATACACATACACATTCGGCCGAGCTGAATGTGTATGGAGGGGTTGTTAGAGACTTGGGGGACAGCTATGTATGCCCAGGTTTAAGGGGTATTCCCATCTATCCCTCCTAGGATATGCCCCCAACATCTGATAGCTGCAGGTCCCACCTCTGGGCACACTCGGCTATTTTTTTAAATGAATGGGAAGTGCACCACCCAAGCACAGCCACCGCTCCATTCACTTATGGGACTGACGGCTATTTTTGGCTCTCCCATAAGAATGAATGGAGGGCAGCCATGCATGTGCAGTGTGACCTCCAGCACTTTGCGGGCTCCATTCTAATGTTGTCCCCCATGTCTAACATGCCCCCAATGTCCGAGATGGGAATACCCCTTTAAGGCTTCAGTCAGCAACCCAAACCAATGGATGTCAGAATTTACCTGCGTCCTCGCCGATGCTGAACAGCCTGGCATGCCGTCTGCATAAAGATGATGCCTCCTAACTCCGTAAACTCCAGCACCTCCTGATAATCTTGGAGCACTTGACAGTCAGGGACAACATAGTGCGTAAGATCTTCAGACAAAAGTTTCCCATCTTAAAAGGAGAACAGAAGAAAAAAAATCCAGATAGAAATAACCAACAACATACGTAATATGAATAATGCCTGTTTCTACCCTGTTTACAAGCTTAGGTTATAGCTGACTTCCATAGATATTTGCTTCAGTGCACATCAGAGGGCAGGGAGCGGGCGAACTGAACACATTCGGTACAGACCTGACAATCTGCCCTACAGAAAAAACCTAAATGTTTAGGCTCTGTTCACACCTGTGCTCCAGCAACGACGTGCCAACACCACTACGGTCACCACTGGGGCCGGGAAGTGTCAGAGGATCGGTCAGATCAATAGGACTCCTTTTATTAAAGGGGTTTTCTGAGATTCACATGTTCCAGTAAAGTCATAATGCCTGAGGGGAAGTATGGAGCGGGCCTCTGCAGCGGGCCCGCTCTATATGCGACAGATAGGAAGCAGCGATTTCGCTGCCCCGTTATTTAACCCCTCAGGTGCTGCCATCAACGCTGATTGCTGCAACTGTGAGTGAGGGCAGAGGGATGCGGCTCCCTCTCCCTTCCGATTGGAACCCCCGCAGTGAAATCGCGGGGCTCTGATAGGTTGCCATGGCAGCCTGGACGCTGCTGAAGCCTCACGCATAGCTCAGAAGGGAGACTGTAAAAATCCTATTCACCCTAATCAAAATCTATTGGGGTGAATAGGAGAGGGGAATCAAAAGATCCCATGTACTAGGTAAAAAAAAAAAAGTTTACAAAAAAACAAAAAAAAACAAACACCAATATATTAAAAGTTGAAATCCCACTTTTACATATAAAAATATATAAAACAATAAAAAAATAAACATATTAGGGATCATCGCTTCCAAAAACGTCTGAACTATTAAAAAAATATTTTTAAAAAATTCCTGTACGGTGAACCCCCCAAAAATTCAATAACAGTGATCAAAAAGACATACATACCACAAAAATGGTACCAATAAAAAATACAGTTCGTTGCACAAAAAACAAGTCCTCGTACACCTTAAAAAAAAGTTGGCTGTCAGAATCTGGCAATGCAAAGAATTTCTTTTCAAAGTTAATTTTAAGTAGTTAAGTAGTAAAAAAAAATAAAAAAAATCTATACAAGTTTGGTATCGCCGCATTCGTATTGAGCCACAGAATAAGGTCGCCTGCTAACTTTTTGCGTACAGTGAACGCTGGGATGTCAAAACCCCAAAAACCTTGGTAGAATTTTTATTTTTTTCAAAATTTGCCACACAAAGAATTTTTTTCCCCTTTTCCAATACAAGACATGGTAAATTAAATGGTGGCATTAAAAAAAAAAGCATTGTGTCACGCAAAAAATAAGCCCTGAAATAGCTATGGGAACCAGAAAAAAAAAAAAGTTATGGTTATTGGAACATGGGGAGAAAAAATCCAAAATGCAAAAATGAAAATGGGTCTAGACGCCAAAGGGTTAATGACTAGTGTTGAGCGAACTTGTGTTTTAAGTTCGGCGACTAAAGTTCGGGTTATCGAAGTATCCCGTTATGGATTCTAAATTCCGTTATGGTCCGTGGTAGCGGAATCCATAACGGAATACTTCGATAACCTGAACTTTAGACGCCGAACTTAAAACACAAGTTCGCTCAACACTATAAATGACCTATCCTAGGTGGAGGTCTGACTAATGGCACCCCCCGCCAATCAGCTGTTTGAAGAGCCTGTAGGGCTCCGGTAAGCGCTAAGCCCTCTTCCTAGGCTAATGACATCACGTTCATCGTCACATGGCCTAGGCCAGGGATGGGCAAACTCGGCCCTCCAGCTGTTTTAAAACTACAAATCTCATCATACCCTGTTGTAGGCAGACTGGGAATGATGGGATTTGTAGTTTTAAAACAGCTGGAAGGCCGAGTTTGCCCATCCCTGGCATAGGCGAAGTGAATGAGGCTGAGCAGAGGACGCAATAACGCCTGTACGAGCCATTTTACTCCCTGGTCTAAGGCGTACCAGTTCGGTGGAGGAGGGGCTGGGTCCTGGGTAGTTGCTGGGGGAGTAGGGGTGCGCTGTGCCGAGAACACCAGCAAACATGGCGGCAGGGGAGCTGAAGAAGAATGAGAGCCAGCGTTCATCTACTTTATGGAGTCCCATAGCGGTGAATGGAGGAGGGTCCTACACGCGCATCTGCTTTCCTTCCACTTCAGGGACCCTGTTCTGGAGATTGGAGCGGGTCCCAAAGGTGGGACAGACAGTTATCGGACCATGGTCGCATATTCTAGAATACCCTTTTAAGTTGGCATTCCCATCTCTTTCATTATGGTCATACAGCTCTGATAGGTGGGGGCCCCACGTCTGCCCTCCCATAGACTGGGGAAAGCGGGTACTTTACACTGGATAGGTCTGATAGGTGGGGGCCCCACATCTGCCCTCCCATAGACTGGGGAAAGCGGGTACTTTACACTGGATAGGTCTGATAGGTGGGGGCCCCACGTCTGCCCTCCCATAGACTGGGGAAAGCGGGTACTTTACACTGGATAGGTCTGATAGGAGGGGGCCCCACGTCTGCCCTCCCCATAGACTGGGGAAAGCGGATACTTTACACTGGATAGGTCTGATAGGTGGGGGCCCCACGTCTGCCCTCCCATAGACTGGGGAAAGCGGGTACTTTACACTGGGTAGGTCTGATAGGTGGGGGCCCCACGTCTGCCCTTCCCATAGACTGGGGAAAGCGGATACTTTACACTGGATAGGTCTGATAGGTGGGGGCCCCACGTCTGCCCTCCCATAGACTGGGGAAAGCGGGTACTTTACACTGGATAGGTCTGATAGGTGGGGGCCCCACGTCTGCCCTCCCATAGACTGGGGAAAGCGGGTACTTTACACTGGATAGGTCTGATAGGTGGGGGCCCCACGTCTGCCCTCCCATAGACTGGGGAAAGCGGGTACTTTACACTGGATAGGTCTGATAGGTGGGGGCCCCACGTCTGCCCTCCCATAGACTGGGGAAAGCGGGTACTTTACACTGGATAGGTCTGATAGGTGGGGGCCCCACGTCTGCCCTTCCCATAGACTGGGGAAAGCGGGTACTTTGAGGAAGAGGGACGGCAGGACCGCCACTGCCCCAACAGAAGGGTACCAGAGGTGGGCCCTGCGGTATGACACCTGCTGTGAACATACATGTATCAGATGGGAATATGTGGGCAGCTGACAGCTCAGCTCTGACATTCAGGGCACTGGGAAAGTTATGCGAGGAGCCCAGGCGCGGTCATGTTCTGTTACCCAGCTTCCCCTGGACCAGATACTGTAGTGTCCCACGAGGGTCTCGCGTGCTGCAATACTAATAAAATAGTCTACAAGCCATGGCGATTATTTCCCGGGGTTTTAGTCTCCTGTGTGGGAAGCCCGCCCTGCGACTGAGCCCGGGGTTATTGCCTATCGCAGACTATGGCGGGGGCAGCTCTCACCCCTGGCGCAGGTTCGGCACAGTGCACTGCCGCAGCTGACGTCTTCCCTCAGGTAATGTTCCCGCACGGCCCGCAGCGTCCGGCCCCGCTGCGTCTTCAAGTGGAGTATCCGCTCTGTCTTCAGCATGGCTGCGGCCTAGCTCAGGCCCGAGCCGCGGCCTTTCCTGCTTCTCCAAGCCCAGGAAGGTTAGTCTTCTTCCTACAACAAGATAGAGCGGGAAGACACGCCCACCGAGGACACGCCCACCTACTACTGCTTGTTTTGAAACCTGACCCAGAGACTGCACAGCGCTGTGTGTGAGGGTGAGGGGGGTGAGGGGGGTGGTGGGGGTCATCTTCTATTGTGTATATGAAAGGGATGCTGGACGTGACGAGTTATCCCCTACCCACAGGATCGGGCATAATCATTAGATCGGTGGGGGTCCTACTGCTGGGAACCCCACCATTCACAAGAAGTGGGGCCCTGTGCCCCCCACAGATCTAATAGTTTACATCTATCATTGTATCTAATATCTATCTATTATCTGTCTCTCTCTTATCTGTCTATATCTATATATTATCTATCTAGTTATAATTCTGTGTTCTGTACTAAGTAATGTATTTTTATTTCTTGAGGACTTTTTACATTTTTTGCATTTTTATGACATTATTATACCATTTCTGTGATCTGATTATGGGATTACTATTACAAACCGGATTCCAAAAAAGTTGGGACACTATACAAATCGTGAATAAAAACTGAATGCAATGATGTGGAGGTGCCAACTTCTAATATTTTATTCAGAATAGAACATAAATCACGGAACAAAAGTTTAAGGGTACTTTCACACTTGCGTTTTTCTTTTCCGGCATAGAGTTCCGTCACAGGGGCGCTATACCGGAAAAGAACTGATCAGTTATATCCCCATGCATTCTGAATGGAGAGTAATCCGTTCAGTTTGCATCAGGATGTCTTCAGTTCAGTCGTTTTGACTGATCAGGCAAAAGAGAAAACCGTAGCATGCTACGGTTTTATCTCCGGCTAAAAAAACTGAAGACTTGCCTGAATGCCGGATCTGGCATTTTTTCCCATAGGAATGTATTAGTGCCGGATCCGGCATTCAGAATACCGGAATGCCGGATCCGTCCTGCGCAGACTGAAAAATAGGTGAAAAAATAAATGCCGGATCCGTTTTTGCCGGATGACACTGGAAAGACGGATCCGGCATTTCAATGCATTTTTTCGACTGATCAGTCTTACTAATGCCATCAGTTAGCATACATTTTGCCTGATCCGGCAGGCAGTTCCGGCGACGGAACTGCCTGCCGGATCTCTCTGCCGCAAGTGTGAAAGTAGCCTAAACTGAGAAAATGTAATATTTTAAGGGGAAAATATGTTGATTCAGAATTTCATGGTGTCAACAAATCCCCAAAAAGTTGGGACAAGGCCATTTTCACCACTGTGTGGCATCTCCCCTTCTTCTTACAACACTCAACAGACGTCTGGGGACCGAGGAGACCAGTTTCTCAAGTTTAGAAATAGGAATGCTCTCCCATTCTTGTCTAATACAGGCCTCTAACTGTTCAATCGTCTTGGGCCTTCTTTGTTGCACCTTCCTCTTTATGATGCGCCAAATGTTCTCTATAGGTGAAAGATCTGGACTGCAGACTGGCCATTTCAGTACCCGGATCCTTCTCCTACACAGCCATGATGTTGTGATTGATGCAGAATGTGGTCTGGCATTATCTTGTTGAAAAATGCAGGGTCTTCCCTGAAAGAGATGACGTCTGGATGGGAGCATATGTTGTTCTAGAACCTGAATATATTTTTCTGCATTGATGGTGCCTTTCCAGACATGCAAGCTGCCCATGCCACACGCACTCATGCAACCCCATACCATCAGAGATGCAGGCTTCTGAACTGAGCGTTGATAACAACTTGGGTTGTCCTTGTCCTCTTTGGTCCGGATGACATGGCGTCCCAGATTTCCAAAAAGAACTTCGAATCGTGACTCGTCTGACCACAGAACAGTCTTCCATTTTGCCACACTCCATTTTAAATGATCCCTGGCCCAGTGAAAACACCTGAGCTTGTGGATCTTGCTTAGAAATGGCTTCTTCTTTGCACTGTAGAGTTTCAGCTGGCAACGGCGGATGGCACGGTGGATTGTGTTCACTGACAATGGTTTCTGGAAGTATTCCTGAGCCCATTCTGTGATTTCCTTTACAGTAGCATTCCTGTTTGTGGTGCAGTGTCGTTTAAGGGCCCGGAGATCACGGGCATCCAGTATGGTTTTACGGCCTTGACCCTTACGCACAGAGATTGTTCCAGATTCTCTGAATCTTCGGATGATGTTATGCACAGTTGATGATGATAGATGCAAAGTCTTTGCAGTTTTTCGCTGGGTAAGGCTACTTTCACACTAGCGTTCGGGGCTCCGCTTGTGAGCTCCGTTTGAAGGCTCTCACAAGCGGCCCCGAACGGATCCGTCCAGTCCTAATGCATTCTGAGTGGAGGCGGATCCGCTCAGAATGCATCAGTCTGGCAGCGTTTGTCCTCCGCTCCGCTCAGCAGACGGACACCTGAACGCTGCTTGCAGCGTTCGGGTGTCCGCCTGGCCGTGCGGAGGCAAACGGATCCGTCCAGACTTACAATGTAAGTCAATGGGGACGGATCCGTTTGAAGTTGACACAGTATGGCTCAATTTTCAAACGGATGCGTCCCCCATTGACTTTCAATGTAAAGTCAAAACGGATCCGTTTGCATTATCATGAACAAAAAAAAAAAATCTAAGTGTTTGCATTATAGGAGCGGATCCGTCTGTGCAGATACCAGACGGACCCGCTCCGAACGCTAGTGTGAAAGTAGCCTAACACCTTTCTGATATTGCTCCACTATCTTTCTGCGCAACATTGTGGGAGTTGGTGATCCTCTACCCATCTTGGCTTCTGAGAGACACTGCCACTCTGAGAAGCTCTTTTTATACCCAATCATGTTGCCAATTGACCTAATTAGTGTTAATTGGTCTTCCAGCTCTTCGTTATGCTCAAATTTACTTTTTCCAGCCTCTTATTGCTACTTGTCCCAACTTTTTTGGGATTTGTTGACACCGTGAAATTTTGAATCAACGTATTTTTCCTTTAAAATGATACATTTACTCGGATTAAACGTTTGATCTGTCATCTACGTTCTATTACAAATAAAATATTGACATTTGCCATCTTCACATCATTGCATTCAGTTTTTATTCACAATTTGTTTAGTGTCCCAACTTTTTTGGAATCCGGTTTGTATAAGACACTGAGGGGCATTTAGTAAAGCATTTTTGCCACTATTTTGGAGTAAAAAAGTTGCAAATTATGGTGGATGCAATCATTTGTGACTTTTTGAGCTTCTTTCTGAAAAGTGGTGATAAAGGGGGGCCGTGCTTAACGGGAGGGGACAGGGCTGTGTGCGGACCACCAGATTTACCTATTATCTATCTATCTATCTAAAAAGCAAATAATGAGGCAGCACTCCAAAGAAGGGGAGGGTGATGGACCCGTTTATTACCCCAGTCACAACTTGACAAAGGCCCCATGGACCTGGGCTGAAGCATTACGACTGGGGTAATAAACGGGCCCACCACCCTCACCTTCTTTGGAGTGCTGCCTCATTATTTGCTTTTTGGACATTATCTGTGGATTTGCACCTGGAATCCAGGAGGAATTGCACCCAACTTTCACCTTTGAAGAGAGAGAGAGAGAGAGAGTGCTGCTGTTGTTTTTTGTCTTTGTATCTATCTATCTGTTATCTATATCTGTACCTCTATAATTCAGTGTTCTATAAAGTAATGTATTTTTATTTCTTGACTTTTTTTTGCAATTTTTATTACATTATTTATAACATTTTTGTGACCTCATTATGGGATTACTGAGGGACATTTACTCCACTGTTTTGGATAAAAAAAAAAAAGTTGCAAATTATGGTGGACGCACATGGTGGTCTTTTTGCGCTTCTTTCTGAAAAGTGGTGATAAAGGGGGACGTGCTTAACGGGAGGGAGCAGGGCTGTGTGCGGAGCGCCAGATTTACTATAACTTTCACCAGAAAGTCTTGGTTAATGGCTGCTGTAAGGGCAGCACTCCTGTGCAGGGTTACTGGACAGACAGCCATGGAGTACTTTGTAGGTTCCCCAGGGCTGAACTGCAGATGGCTCCCCCAGTCTCTAATCAGATCGCATTTGATAACCCTCTGGTCATGGACTGCTGTAATCAAAGGGTTAACAGCCAGGATCTGAATTTCCTACAAGCCTGGTTGTGAAGCAGGAGCCTGTGCCAAGTACCGGCGCCACTAATCCCCTCTACCGCAGCAACGCCAATAGATGTCACTGCAGACTAAGGACCTGCCTGATCACATACTATGACTGACATGACATCTACATGTTCTGCGGTCACCAGCCGAGGGGGAACCAAACAAGTCCAAGTCCTGAATTACTCGTGGTTCTTTTTTTAAATATAATAACAATGTATATAATTGTAGATATATATTGTGAGTATTCGGTAGGCAGGGTAAGCGGACGCAGAACAGAGGCAAAAGAAACAGTTTGTAAAACAAAACTTCAGTGTTTATTCACACAGGAGGAAAAAACAAAGCAACATTTTTCAGTCTTAGTGTTCGTTCACACAAAGGAAAGTCCAAAGGACAAAACAGTCACCTTGTTAGCAGGTTTTTTCAGCGTCCACAACAGGCTTTAGGGGGGTCTGTTTCCCCGCATGCGTCTCTCAGCCCTCTAGTACAGCACCATGCCTCAGATTCTGAGCCCAGCTGCCTATTTAAAGGACAGCCAGGTGCTGCCAAAACCCTGACCGGCACTTAAACTCCGATCCAGTATTTGTTCTCACCTAAACAAAACCCCTTGCTGTGTCAATATATAATATATATACACACACACATACACACACACATACAGTGCTGTGCAAAAGTGTTGTTTTTGTTTTTGCACTTTTGTCACACTTAAAGGGAACCTGTGAAAATCAAACAGCGGTGGCAGCATCTCCCATCATTCCATCTTTATTAGAGCTTCACAGCATACAAAAAATCAGCAACGTTTCGGCTGTACAGCAGCCTTTGTCAAGCATAAAAAACATATGGCAAAATATAAATACCAACACCCAGGAACACCCACAATTGTCAGAACCAATTAAACATAGCCATATCATCCACCCATCCCATTACCTCTCTGCACACAGACTCCCATGCTAATCACATCACCTGTAGTTACCCTCTCCTTATCCGCAATGGTTTCAGCTGTGGTCCGCGTCCTCAAAACCACACTGCGCATGTCCATGTAGCGACTGGACCCGCTAGACGTCACACACGCGCGCCCGGAGCGAAGTCCAGCGATAGCCGATGTTTCTACTTAAAGGGAACCTGTCATCAGCTTTACGCTGCCCATACTAATGACAGCATAAAGTAGAGACAGGGGAGTTGATTTCATCGGTCTGTCATTTATAAGTTAAAAGTAAGTGGTTGCCGAGAACCAGCATCACAATCATTGCAGACTGGGCCTGGAAAAGAGTCCCGGCCACCTGAGAAGAGTCCTGGTTATCCATGGATTCCTGCTCTCCCGCCCACCTGCTGATGGCTGACAGTCTTCTACCTAGTTTTCTCCCTTTCTCTCTAGGAGAGAACTGCCAGTCATCAGCAGATGGGGGAGAGAGCAGGAGATTATAATAACTAGGACTCTTCTCAGGTAGATTTGACTCTTTTCCAGGCCCAGTCTGCAATGATTGACGCTGGTTCTCAGCAACCACTTACTTTTAGCTTATGACTGACACACCGCTGACATCAGCATTTCTGTCACTACTTTATACTGCCCTCAGTGAGGTCAACATACAGTTCATGACAGGTTCCCTTTAAATGTTTCATATTATCAAACAAATTGAATATCAGACAAAGATAATCTTAGTAAATACAAAAATGCAGTTTTTAAATGACAATTTAATTTATTAAAGGGGTTTCTCTGGGCTTTTACTATTGATGACCTATCCTCAGAGACTTGCCGTCTGTCTCCTCTCTTCCTGTTCAGTGCTGCTGTCCCATAGACATACAATGGAGAGCAGGACGGGAGACAGCACGTGCACACTACTGCGCGCGCTGTCTCCTCATACAGCTGATCGGTGGGGGTGCAATCTGATATCCTTAGGATAGGTCATCAATGGTAAAATCCCGGACAAGCTCTTTAAGAGGAAAAAGCTATAAAAGGCTATCCCAAACAACCTGGCCCTATATAAAAAATAATAATAAGGGGGCAAATACTTCACAGCTTTGTATATATAGATTTAAGTAGGACTCCTGCTATCCAGGTGTACTGGAATGAGCCAGGGGACAGCTGTTGTAATTCTACTGCACGTCTTCTGTACTATATGTACACCTCCATGTACATCTATCCCTTTTTCTTAAAGAGTTTTCTGTGAGTTAAAGGGGTTATGCCATGATTGATGTAAAACTCAGAGCTCATATAGTACATGACAATCTCTTTCTAAATAAAATCTATTGCCAGCCCTGTACCTCACGTAGATCCGGAGATCTCCCCATTCACTGCCTTAGGCTACTTTCACACCTGCGTTAGGTGCGGATCCGTCTGGTATCTGCACAGACGGATCCGCACCTATAATGCAAACGCTTAGATCCGTTCAGAACGGATCCGTTTGCATTAGCATGAACAAAAAAAAATAAAATTTTTTTTATTTTTTTTTGTTCATGATAATGCAAACGGATCCATTTTGACTTTACATTGAAAGTCAATGGGGAACGGATCCGTTTGAAAATTGAGCCATATAGTGTCATCTTCAAACGGATCCGTCCCCATTGACTTACATTGTAAGTCTGGACGGATCCGTTTGCCTCCGCACGGCCAGGCGGACACCCGAACGCTGCAAGCTGCGTTCAGGTGTCCGCCTGCTGAGCGGAGCGGAGGACAAACGGTGCCAGACTGATGCATTCTGAGCGGATCCGCATCCACTCAGAATGCATTAGGACTGGACGGATCCGTTCGGGGCCGCTTGTGAGAGCCTTCAAACGGAACTCACAAGCGGAGCCCCGAACGCTAGTGTGAAAGTAGCCTTAAAGAGGACCTGTCACCACTCCTGACATGTCTGTTTTAATAGCTTCATGCATTTCCCATGTAATAACAATTCTAGAACATCTATTCTTATGGCTCTATGTTGTGCCGTTCCTTTGTTATTTCTACTAGAAGTTATGAATGAATTGCTAGCAGTCTGCAGTAAGGGTACAGAGGGGTGGTAACAAGTCCGTACTGATGATAAGAAGCCTCTGCTTTTTCCTTCCCAAACTCATCCCCCATTCCCATACTCTAGGTAGTGCACTTTGGTTTTGACCCTGCATGTTGCAGAGTGGTAGGAACCAACTGGGACACTGAATTTCTTTTTCGGCATCACAGTATCAGGGGCAAGATAGGAAATGTAGGCAGGAGCTGTGCATAAGATAGCATTCTCTCGTTCAAGAAGCCATATCTGCTACAGGCACCGGTGTACAAGGCGGAGGAAAGATGTGATTCCAAAAACAGGTATACAGACCATGGAAAAAAAACATTAAAGGGGTTTTCTGGAACTAACATATTGATGACCTAGCTATGAGAGGACAGCCGGAACCCCTCCAAACAGCTGTTAGTGACAGCCTCAGATTCAGAAGTAAACAGAGTATAGAGCGGGAGCACCACATTGTGTGAGCAGGAGCGCCAGCTGCAGTATGACGGCCACTACGTAGCGCACAGAGCTGTGATGTTTCTGCTGTGTATTCCCCTTTTTTTTAAATTAACAATGGAACTCTATGGTGAATGGATACCACTGTATGACATCAGTCTGAGGCCTTAGTTTGACGTATGCGTTTTTTGTATACGTTAGGCTACTTTTACGCTTGCATTTAACTTTTCCACTAGAGGATCTCAATACCGGAGAAAAACGCTTCCGTTTTGTCTCTGTTCATCGTCAATGGGGACAAAACTGAACAAAACGGAGTGCTCCAAAAAGCATTACGTTCCGTTTGGTTGCGTTCCAATACCGGACAGAAAACTGCGGTTTTCTGGGCAGGATGGGATGCGGAGCAAAACGGATCCGTCATGACACACAATGCAAGTCAATGGTGCCAGATCCATTTTCCCGGACACAGTAGAAAACAGATCCTTCATTGCTATTTTAAAGACAATACAACCGGATCCGTTCATAACGGATGCAGATGGTTGTATTATCAGAAACTGAAGCGTTTTTGCTGAACCCTGCCGGATCAGGCATAAACGCAAGTGTGAAAGTAGCCTTAAATGGATGGGAAAAACGTGATGTGAAACCACCCTTGGAATAGCTGTAACAAAAAGAAATTAGTTAGAGCTTCTTCACGTCTGCATCGGAGGCTCTGTTTGCGGCTTCTGTCAAAGTGAACGGACAAAAAAAAGTCCTACATAATCCCTACTGTGAAATGAGAATATATAGCGGGATATTTAGCAAACTGGTGTAAAGTAGAACTGGCTAAGTTGCCCATAGCAACCAATCAGATTCCACCTTTCATTTTCCAAAGGAGCTGTCAAAAATGAAAGGTAGATAATGGCCAAGGAGAGAAAAAGGCGCTCATAGGGTAAATAAGTTAAGAGCCGAGCCTCCAGAGCAACAGGAAGAGTGGTACTGCTCACCTGTTGTTGATGCACCTATTGTTTGGTGCAACTGGACTAGAGGTGGATAGGACTGATTATGTCTCACTGGTGGATGCTGCCGATTCCGTCCGCGTTCCCCTTTGGTGGGGGCCAAGCCGCCGTCTGGGTCGATGAATAGGATATATTTCCACTGGACCGGGGGTCGAGTGGAGGGGTGGACCGTAGGCGCAAAAACGCAACCAGAGTATTTTTAGAAATCAATGTTTTTTTTATTATTGTTAAAGTCACAACGCGTTTCGGGGTTCTGCAGACCCCTTTTTCAAGTCGGTGGGTGGAAACCGCTGGTGGAGAGAGCGCTGCTTCTAGCTCCTGGCACGTGTGGCGTCTGGAGGCTGAATGTCAAGGGATGCAAGGTGCCGGCCGCACCCACCGTCGTTCGTGCCCAGCGCCGCCTTTCCAGACTTCTGCACCGCCTCCTAATCCTCTGTGCCGCCTCTCGCTCTCCCTCCACCCCCCCTCCTCCCTCCTCCTGCTGTAAGATCTCACGCGTGCGCACAGGGCTCTGCCTGATGCGCCCGTGCGGACTTCTCGATTTGGCTTCTTGAAGCGAAGTGCGCATGCGCCGGCAATTCGCTCAACCCAGGTATGACCTGCACTTTGGCGCCAGCCTCTCAGAGCCCTGTGCGCACGCGCAATATCTTACAGTAGTAGGAGGGGGGAGGGAGAGCGAGAGGCGGCACAGAGGATTAGGAGGCGGTGCAGAAGTCTGGAAAGGCGGCGCTGGGCACGAACGGCGGTGGGTGCAGCCGGCACCTTGCATCCCTTGACATCCCCTGACATCCCCTTGGGCACCTTATTTCTTTGAGTGACAGGTTAGTAAAACCTGTTTTTTAGCAAAATAAGGCTACGGATCACATTTAGAAGCCCACATTAGGAATCCTGATGAGGCCCTGAACATCAGCATATGTTTAGCTGACAGGGGTGAAACCTGGTGCCAGAATCCCTTTAACCACCTCCGGACCGACCGAACGCAGCGACGCGTCCTGGAGGTGGTCGATCGATTCCTCCTGGACGCATATACGCGTCCTCTCGCGAGACGCCAGATTTCGGTCAGAGCCGGCCCGCGCATGCACATCGCGGGTCGGCAAAAGTTCGAGGAGTATTTCGTCAGCAACCTGCCAGCCAATGATCGTCGCTGGCAGGTTGCTGATTTTTAAAAAATCGAATCAGAAGCCATCTAACATCTTATATTGATAAATATAAGGTGTTAAATGGCTTGTCTGCTCCTCTGCTGGTCCTTTTCGTCGGTTGGTTCCAGCAGAGGAGCAGACATCACTGTGAGTACCCACCAAACACCACACTTAGCCCCAGATCACCCTCCATCACCCCAATTAACCCCTTGATCGCCCCCTGTCAATCACCTAGTGAAAGGGAAAAAAGTGATCAGTGTAAACTGTCACTTTTTTTTTTTCACTGGTATTGACTGATAATTTTAGGATAGTTTAGGCCCCTTGGTTAGGTAGTTTAGCGTCAGTTAGCGCCCAGCCCACCGCAGTCACTTATTCGCTGATTAGCGTATCACTAATCAGCATTTGTACTTTTATAGTATCTGTAAGTTATCAAAACTGATCACAGTCAGATCTATAATTGTATTAGTGTCACCTTAGCTCGCCCTCCACCCAAAACGCAGTGTTTGCCCGATCAGGCCTGATCGGTCGCCCACACGTGCGTTCACCCACGCCCGCCCCACCGCAGTGACCAAAAAATTTATTTTTTTGATCACTGCACAATCACTTTACAAGCACTGCGGCGATAAAAAAAAATCAGTTTTGATATTTTTTTATCAATCGCAGCGGCCTCCGGTACTTCGCTAGCCTCCCATTTGTAAGACAGGCTTGCTTTTTTTCTTGGGTAGTCTCAGGGAATACCCCTAAATTTAGTAGTCCAAATGTCAAACAGGGGGTATTCTTCTGAAGAGGCCTACAGGATTCTGACCCAGTCGGATGAGGAATGGGAACCCTCATCTGACGAATCTAGCGGGTCAGAATATGAACCTGTAGAAAGCAGTGGCAGTCTGACCCAAAGTTCTGACGAGGAGGTTGAGGTCCCTGATAGCACCAGGCGTACCCGGCCCCGTGTCGCTAGACCACAGGTTGTACAGGATCCGTTTCAAGGGCAGCAGAGTGGGGCTGGCGCTGTCGGATTACGTGGTGAGGCATACACCAGCAGCGCAGCCCATCCTGGACCTAGTACCAGCACTGCCGTACAACATGGTGAAGTGGCGAGCACCAGAAGGGCAGTTGAAGCTGGTACGGTGGCACGTGCAATAGTTACCCCGTCGCAGCCACCGCAAAGACAGGCCCGTAGAGCCCCTAGAGTCCCTGAGGTGCTGGCAAACCCTTATTGGCAGTCCCCAACTTCAGCCGCACCTGTAGTTCCCCCTTTCACCGCCCAGTCTGGAGTTCGGGTTGAGACAGCTCAGATCGGTTCGGCCCTGGGATTTTTTGAGCGGTTCTTGACTGCGGAGCTCTTGGACTTAGTCGTGGCAGAAACAAATCGGTATGCCACTCAATTTATATCCGCCAACCCGGGAAGCTTTTATGCCCAGCCTTTCCGGTGGAAACCAGTCCAAGTTTACGAAATTAAAAATTTTCTGGGCCTTCTCCTGAACATGGGTCTAACCAAAAAGCATGAATTGCGGTCATATTGGTCCACGAACCCAATTCATCACATGCCCATGTTCTCTGCTGCTATGTCCAGGACATGTTTTGAGACCATCCTGCGTTTCCTGCACTTTAGCAACAACAGCACCTCTCGTCCCAGAGGCCACCCAGCTTTTGACCGGCTCCACAAAATTCGGCCCCTCATAGACCACTTCAACCAGAATTTTGCAGATTTGTATACCCCTGAGCAAAACATCTGCATAGACGAGTCCCTTATACATTTTACCGGGCGCCTTGGCTTCAAACAATACATCCCAAGCAAGCGCGCCCCGGTATGGGGTCAAATTGTATAAGCTCTGTGAAAGGGCCACAGGCTATACCCACAAATTTAGGATCTATGAGGGAAAAGATCAGACCCTGGAGCCGGTCGGTTGCCCTGACTACCTGGGGAGCAGTGGGAAGACAGTCTGGGACTTGGTATCACCCTTATTTGGCAAGGGGTACCATCTTTATGTGGACAATTTTTACACAAGTGTGCCCCTCTTCAGGCATTTGTTCCTAGAACAGATTGGCTGCTGTGGCACCATGCGACCTAGTCGCCGGGGCTTCCCCCAACAGCTCGTTACCACCCGTCTTGCAAGGGGGGAGAGGGCTGCCTTGTGTAACGAAGAACTGCTCGCGGTGAAATGGAGAGACAAGCGTGACGTTTACATGCTCTCCTCCATTCACGCAGACATGACAATACAAATTGAACGGGCAACCCGTGTCATTGAAAAGCCCCTCTCAGTCCACGACTATAATGCGCTCATGGGAGGGGTGGGCTTCAATGACCAGATGTTGGCTCCCTATTTAGTTTCCCGACGCACCAGACGCTGGTATAAGAAGGTGTCTGTATATTTAATTCAATTGGCTGCCTATAATAGTTTTGTTCTCTACAGTAAGGCTGGGAGAACAGGATCCTTCCTCAAATTTCAGGAAGAGATCATCGAGAACCTCCTGTATCCAGGAGTTTCCGTTGCCCCAACCACCAGTGTAGTGAGCCGTCTACACGAGCGACATTTTCCCAATGTCGTTGCTGGTACCTCAACCCAACCGTCACCCCGAAAAAAATGTTGTGTCTGTAGCAGGAGTGGAATAAGGCGTGACACCCGCTATTTCTGTCCTGACTGCCCTGACCACCCTGCCCTATGCTTAGGGGAGTGTTTCCGGAAGTACCACACACAGGTACACTTAGCATAGGGATTGCATCTCACAGGACAGGCACACAGGGCTATTAGGGCCCTTTTACTCACAGCTGCTGCAAACCTCTCCTTTCACCTGGGATAAAGTGCATAATGTACTTCGCCACATCTTTGGGCGATTTGCGTTTTGCACATTGTCCCATGGGGAAGGAGAGGTTTGTCCTATAAAGGTTTAAAAAAAAAAAAACACCGGTAAGCAAAAAAAGTTAACGTTCAGTTCAATAAAGTTTATATGTTATGTTCAAAAGTTATTATAAAGGTGATAAATTTATTGCGTTGCGGCCTTGTTTTTTCTTTTTTGTTTTGTTTTTTTTACCTTCCAGGTGGACTAGCTGCAGTACTGATGTGCATTCTGACAGAAGCATTGCGCTGCTGTCAGATTACACAAAAGTCAGTGTATGCGGCGCTGCAAGACGAGATTTCTCCTCTGCAGTAAAAGAAACGTTTGCCGAGGCATATTAGCTGTGGAGGCGGGGGTGTTCATATACTTTGGCAAACACTTTGTATATAAAAAAAATAAAATAAATCCCGGCAATGATTTATTCATTCACATCGATTGATGTGAATGGAGAAATCTGGTTTGCCAGGGGATACGGGCTAAGTGGGTATGGATGTTGGGCGGAGCTCCTATGTCCTGGCAGACGCCTTTCCCCTCCTTTTTTTTTTTTGGCAGAGATTTTTTTCATCCACATTGATCGATGCGAATGAAGAAATCTGTGCCGTTCATTTTTTCATTTCAGCCCTGAGGCTGAACGGAAAAAAAAAATCTCATTAACCGTATGCTCAATATAAGGAGAATAGCAGAAACTCCTAATGCTGGCCATACTGCCCTGGGATTCTAGGGGCCCTAATGCGTGCAAAGTAGTTTGAAATCAAAATCTGTAAAAAATGGCCGGTGAAATCCGAAAAATGCTCTTTGGAATGTGGGCCCCTTTGCTCACCTAGGCTGCAAAAAAGTGTCACACATCTGGTATTGCCGTACTCAGGAGAAGTTGGGGAATGTGTTTTGGGGTGTCATTTTACATATACCCATGCTGGGTGAGAGAAATATCTTGGCAAAAGACAACTTTTCCCATTTGTTTTATACAAAGTTGGCATTTGACCAAGATATTTATCTCACCCAGCATGGGTAAATGTAAAATGACACCACAAAACACATTGCCCAACTTCTCCTGAGTACGGCAATACCACATGTGTGACACTTTTTTGCAGCCTAGGTGGGCAAAGGGGCCCACATTCCAAAGAGCACCTTTCGGATTTCACCGGCCATTTTTTACAGATTTTGATTTCAAAATCTGTAAAAAGAAGACACCCCAAAAGAAGACACCCCTTGGAAAGAAGACACCCCAAGGTATTTCGTGATGGGCATAGTGAGTTCATGGAAGTTTCTATTTTTTGTCACAAGTTAGTGGAATATGAGACTTTGTAAGAAAAAAAAAGAAAAAATCATCATTTTCCACTAACTTGTGACAAAAAATAAAAAGTTCTATGAACTCACTATGTCCATCAGCGAATACCTTAGGGTGTCTACTTTCCGAAATGGGGTCATTTGTGGGGTGTTTGTACTGTCTGGCCATTGTAGAACCTCAGGAAACATGACAGGTGCTCAGAAAGTCAGAGCTGCTTCAAAAAGCGGAAATTCACATTTTTGTACCATAGTTGGTAAACGCTATAACTTTTACCCAAACCATTTTTTTTTTTTTACCCAAACATTTTTTTTTATCAAAGACATGTAGAACAATAAATTTAGAGAAAAATGTATATATGGATGTCGTTTTTTTTGCAAAATTTTACAACTGAAAGTGAAAAATGACATTTTTTTGCAAAAAAATCGTTAAATTTCGATTAATAACAAAAAAAGTAAAAATGTCAGCAGCAATGAAATACCACCAAATGAAAGCTCTATTAGTAAGAAGAAAAGGGGGTAAAATTCATTTGGGTGGTAAGTTGCATGACCGAGCAATAAACGGTGAAAGTAGTGTAGGTCAGAAGTGTAAAAAGTGGCCTGGTCATTAAGGGTGTTTAAGGGGGGCTGAGGTGGTTAATTTGAGGGTATTTACATCCAAATCAGGTGAACGGTGTAGGAATTGCAACAGTTTGTATATGTGCCTCCCACTTGTTAAGGGATCAGAAGTAATGGGACAATTGGCTTCTCAGCTGTTCCATGGCCAGGTGTGTGTTATTCCCTCATTATCCCAATTACAATGAGCAGATAAAAGGTCCAGAGTTCATTGCAAGTCTGCTATTTGCATTTGGAATCTGTTGCTGTCAACTCTCAAGATGAGATGCAAAGAGCTGTCAGTGAAGCAAGCAATCAGGTTAAAAAGACAAAACAAACCCATCAGAGAGATAGCAAAAACATTAGGCGTGGCCAAAACAAATGTTTGGAACATTCTTAAAAAGAAGGAACGCACCGGTGAGCTCAGCAACACCAAAAGAACCTGGAAGACCACGGAAAACAACTGTGGTGGATGACCGAAGAATTCTTTCCCTGGTGAAAAAAACACCCTTCACAACAGTTGGCCAGATCAAGAACACTCTCCAGGAGGTAGGTGTATGTGTGTCAAAGTCAACAATCAAGAGAAAACCTCACCGGAGTGAATACAGAGGGTTCACCACAAGATGTAAACCATTGGGGAGCCTCAAAAACAGGAAGGCCAGATTAGAGTTTGCCAAACCACATCTAAAAAAGCTTTCACAGTTCTGGAACAACATCCTATGGACAGATGAGACCAAGATCAACTTGTACCAGAGTGATGGGAAGAGAAGACTATGGAGAAGGAAAGGAACTGATCATGATCCTAAGCATACCACCTCATCAGTGAAGCATGGTGGTGCTAGTGTCATGGCGTGGGCATGTATGGCTGCCAATGGAACTGGTTCTCTTGTATTTATTGATGTGACTGCTGACAAAAGCAGCAGGATGAATTCTGAAGTGTTTTGGGCAATATTATCTGCTCATATTCAGCCAAATGCTTCAGAACTCATTGGACGGCGCTTCACAGTGCAGATGGACAAAGACCCAAAGCATACTGCAAAAGCAACCAAAGAGTTTTTAAAGGGAAAGAAGTGGAATGTTATGCAATGGCCAAGTCAATCACCGCACCTGAATCCGATTGAGCCTGGCAGAGCATCACCAGGGATGAAACCCAGCGTCTGGTGATGTCTATGCGTTCCAGACTTCAGGCTGTAATTGACTGCAAAGAATTTGCAACCAAGCATTAAAAAGTAAAAGTTTGATTTATGATTATTATTCTGTCCCATTACTTTTGGTTCCTTAACAAGTGGGAAGCACATATGCAAACTGTTGTAATTCCTACACCATTCACCTGATTTGGATGTTTATACCCTCAAATTAAAGCTGACAGTCTGCAGTTAAAGCACATCTTGTTCGTTTCATTTCAAATCCATTGTGGTGGTGTATAGAGCCAAAAATGTTAGAATTGTGTCCATGTCCCAATATTTATGGACCTGACTGTATATAGTGACACGTCACCAATTTTCTAAGTAAATATATTTCTAAAGGTGCTATTGACATGACATTCTCCCCAGATGTCAGTAACAACTCATCCAATCCACATAGGCAAAGAAATCAAACCATAGATGTCCATAAATTTAGTTATGTGTAAGGCTACTTTCACACTTGCAGCAGACTGATCCAGCAAGCAGTTCCGCCGCCGGAATTGCCTGCCGGATCCGACAAAACGCACATTGCCGCACATTTTTCACGCAACGGATCCGTCGTTCCGTCAACGATACTTAAAGCCGGATCCGTCATTCCATTTCATACCATTGACAGTTTTTGACGGATCCGTCCCCCGGATCCGTCGTAAAAGCGGATCCGTCTATTCAGTTTTCTTCCGTTTTTAAACGGAAAGACGGATCCGGTATTCAAATTTTTGAGATAAAAAGATGCAATCTGTAAAGCAAATACTACAGTGGCTTTAAAAGACAACCGAAGGTCACTTACCACTCAGAAGTTCCTTCAGCAGATTGCAAAGATGATGCCGGGCCACATTCGTTTTGTATTTCAGGCTCTAATCTGGTTTCACGCTGGAGAAGATGTCTTCGAGCCAGACGGCGTAGAAAGCGTCGCTATTGGGTGCATCCAATAACCTCTGCAAGAATAAGAAGGGGAGTTTTTGAATTGAGGGATTATCCTGAAAAATTCTGTAACTACTTACGGATGACGGTAGAAAGTTTTGATGATCTTTTACAACGTGTGTCACCTCACATTCAAAGACTAGACACCACTTTCCGCCGCTGTGTTTCCCCAGCAGAACGCCTATTTGTTGACCATAAGGTAAAGTACATACTTATTACATATAGTACCAATAAATTTCTGTCTAAATTTTTTAAAGCTGCTCTTTGGTAGTGTGAAACCATAAAAGTTTTTGAACCAAAATTTGCTCAGTTTTTCTGGGATCACTGTACAAAGTGCCTAATTTTGGCCACAATTGATGCTCAGCATTATTATTTTTAATTGTATGTAAAAGTTTTAATCCATATAATGGTCATTAAAGTTGTAGAATGAATTGTGATGAATATTGGTCACCATGGAGAACAAACTTTTATCGTTGATTTTTCCCAAAAATTATATTGGCCATATAAAAAATCTTGACCAAACAAAAATATGTAAGTAAGGTCCCATACAATTGCGTCCGATTGATATACCTTGTATATTATGTTTTTTGAAAATCTAATTTTTTTATATTTTCTAGGTTTCCGGCAAGTGGAGAAAGTTTCAGCTCACTCCATTTTCAATCACTCCATACGCCTTGGCATATCAACTGTCTCCATAATTGTGAAGGAGACATGCCGTGTTTTGTGGGAACAACTGCATGATTAATTTATTCCACATCCAACTAGACAGCATTGGACAGAAATAGATGAAAGATTTTGGGACGTTTGTCAATTTCCCAACTGCATAGGTGCGGTAGACGGGAAACATATTCGGATTATCAAGCCCCAAGGAAACGGATCAGAGTTTTACAACTACAAGAAATATTTTTCCATAATCCTAATGGCCATCGCAGATGCACAATATCGTTTTGTTGCCGTCGACGTAGGGGCCTATGGACGCACCAACGATTCTATGGTATTTAAAAATTCTAATATGGGCCATAGTCTATATAACAGACAATTTGATTTTCCTCTTCCTCAACCACTGCCAGGTATTGATGGCCCACCCATGCCGTTTGTATTGGTTGGTGATGAGGCCTTCCAAATGTGTGGAAATCTTGTTAAACCGTATTCAAGCCACGGATTAGATTTAAAAAAACGCACATACAACTACCGCTTGACCAGGGCTCGAAGAATGGTTGAATGCACATTTGGAATTTTGGTAGCAAAATGGAGGATTTTCACTAAACCAATTCATATGAAGGTTGAATCGGTCGACGAGGTTGTAAAGTCTGCTGTGGTGTTACACAACTACCTCCTTAAAAAAGAACCACTCAATTTGGAACAGGTACCGGAGGACAGCGAGATCGCAAGCATTCAAAGTTTTGGACCTCGGTCAAGTGTAGCGGTTTCACGGATGAGAGACTGTTTTGCGGATTATTTCTGCTCTGAAGCAGGAAGGGTGGACTGGCAGGACTGATTTGTATAAACATTTTGTGAATAATTTTCAAATAACCGTTAATTTCTGTTTGTTTGCCCGTTTGTTGGTGGTTACAGTGTGTTGTATTTGTTTTCGATTGGATTTTTGGTTCAATAAATATTGTTTTTCAACTTACTGGAAAGTTTTTTTTTTTTATATATTTATGTGCCCACGATAGAGGAGAAACACATTCTTGCGTCGCTCCACTGGCGATGGTATATTATGTGAGGCATGTTTATAGAGACTCATTTTCAATCTCCACATGCTAGAGAAGCGACACATACTTGTGTCGCTCCACTGGCGCTGGTAGATTCAATCAGGCCTGTTATGAAGACTGAGGTTAAATCTGCACACGCTAGAGGAGCGACACATACTTGTGTCTCTCCACTGGCGCTAGTAGATTTAATCATGCCTGTTATGAAGACTGAGGTTAAATCTGCCCACGCTAGAGGAGCGACACATGCTTGTGTCGCTCCACAGACGCTGGTAGATTTAATCAGGCCTGTTATTGAGACTGAGGTTAAATCTGCCCACACTAGAGGAGCGACACATACTTGTGTCACTCCACTGGCGCTGGTAGATTTAATCAGGCCTGTTATTAAGACTGAGGTTAAATCTGCCCACGATAGAGGAGCGAATAGTTGTGTTGCTCCGCCAGTGCTGGGAGATTATGTCTGGCCTAGCTTTTCCACAATCTCCCAACGCTGGAGGAGCGACAATTAGTTGTGTCGCTCCGCCAGTGCTAGGAGATTTAAATTGTATTAAAAACATTTTTTTTTAGATCTATTTAAAAAAAATGTAAGTAAATAAAATTTTAAATAACAAATAACATTTATTATAAATAACAATAAAATTATTAAAATAAATATTTACAAATTAAGGAAGGTATGGTGGGGGGTGGAGGGAAGTGATTGGTTTGGGTCAACTCTGTCCTGTTGTTCTGCCACTGTGGACAACAAAGTGCGTGTTGGTGCAAGTGGAACAGAGGGAGTATTAAGAGTGGATTGGGCAGGAGAAGGAGCAACAGTAGAGGGAGTGGTGAAAGAGGTAGGAGCATAGTAAGAAGGAGGAGAAGAAAAGTGTTGAGAAAAGAGCTCGGGGGTTTAGGACGGGGGTGGGTTGTGGGAAGGGGAAGGGGGAGGGTGGGAATGCAGAGCCTGTGGAGGCTGTAAAGAGGGATAGGTGTGGGATGGGGGATAGGTGTAGGATGGGGGATAGGTGTAGGATGGGGGATAGGTGTAGGATGGGGGAATGGTTGTGGGGCGGTGTGCCAGTTGCCACAAGACTCTGTCGATTTGTCTTCTGGCCTCATACTGCTGGTCGGGTGATAATCGTTCCAGCGCAGGTAACAACGATACAATATAGTGATGCATCGGACTCATTTGTGTCGTCATCACCGCCCCCTCCTGAAGACTACGCAAATGATCCTCCACAGATGCAACCCTATTTGTGATCCCCACCAAGGACTCATACATGAGCCTTGTGATGTCTTCGTAGTCCGCCTGACGGCTCCTACCTGACCTCTGGCGACGCATGAGGGCCTCAAAAAGTGGAGCCATCGTGGACATTGTTGCGTCGCCAGAGGGCCCAGGTAGGGAAACCGGGTGTTCCTGACCAGCAGTAGGAGTAGGACGAAAGGGACCCGCGGTGGCTTGCTCTTCAGGGACCGCCTCCTGTGGAACTTCGGGCTCTAGAGTGCTGCTTAATGTTCTGTGAAGCAAAGAAAAAAAAGAAAAATTTGCAATTTTTCTTGATGGGAGAAACTCTGGAATAGAGGTGAGCAAAGAGACTTCAGAAGCTACATAGGAAGTTGCATTCCAAAAAATACATAAACATACTGTACATAGAGGCCATGCATTAAATTAGTTTTCAAGGAAGTGTCTATGTACAGTATAGCCTTTTTTGTGGAAAGCAACTTCAAATGCAAAATCGGAAGCACGCATCGCTCATCTGTACTCCACTAAATACAATGTGGATGTCCAAGACAGAGTGCCAAATGACAGTTTGCCTGGGCCATACACCTAGTTTGAGAAGACATAATCTATAGAAACCATATATCTTACCTTCGCATCTCTAGGGTTCTTCGTAGGAACCCCAAGGCAGCAGAATAGCGGTATTCCCGTCTTAAGGGTTCCTCCCGACCCACTCGGCGCCGAAGTTCCTCATTATAGGCCTTCTTGTAGCGGTCCCTGATTGAGCGCCACTGAACCATGATCGTATCCCCTATAAAGTAGTAAATAAAAAAATTATGTATATTATAAAAATCTGTGGTTTAATCGAAGTTATTCTAAAAAATTTCAGTGGCGGTGGCACTTTTGATAATTTTTTTTTTTACATGTCTGCTATCTACAAATTAAATACTTTATACTTACAGCATTGCCCCTGTTGCCTCTCTCTGAGGTCGTCCCAGTTGGGCAGAATGGCCGCACATATCTCGTTCCAGAGGAGCCGTGTTCGCTGATGGTCTGCGTGGTGGCGGTCGGTGTGGTCCCACAATGGTGTACGCTCCTCCACCATATGGATGAGGAGGTCATTGTCGATATAAAATCATTCAAAGTCCTCCTCATGCCTTCTGGTGGAGATTTGGGAACCCTAAAAGAAAAAAAGAAAAATATAGAAAAAAATGAAACTTTAATTTTTGACAAATTTTAATTTAATAAAAACCATAACTTTGCAATACTCACACGACCACAACCGCCGTGTGCTCCATGACGTCCTCTGGCAGATGGTAGATGACCTCTCTGACTGGCAACGGGATGAGATAGCTAAAAAAAATATATATATACAGTACAGACCAAAAGTTTGGACACAACTTCTCATTCAAAGAGTTTTCTTTATTTTCATGACTATGAAAATTGTAGATTCACACTGAAGGCATCAAAACTATGAATTAATACATGTGGAATTATATACATAACAAACAAGTGTGAAACAACTGAAAATATGTCATATTCTAGGTTCTTCAAAGTAGCCACCTTTTGCTTTGATTACTGCTTTGCACACTCTTGGCATTCTCTTGATGAGCTTCAAGAGGTAGTCCCCTGAAATGGTTTTCACTTCACAGGTGTGCCCTGTCAGGTTTAATAAGTGGGATTTCTTGCCTTATAAAATGGGGTTGGAACCATCAGTTGCGTTGAGGAGAAGTCAGGTGGATACACAGCTGATAGTCCTACTGAATAGACTGTTAGAATTTGTATTATGGCAAGAAAAAAGCAGCTAAGTAAAGAAAAAAAACGAGTGGCCATCATTACTTTAAGAAATGAAGGTCAGTCAGTCAGCCGAAAAATTGGGAAAACTTTGAAAGTAAGGGCTATTTGACCATGAAGGAGAGTGATGGGGTGCTGCGCCAGATGACCTGGCCTCCACAGTCACCGGACCTGAACCCAATCGAGATGGTTTGGGGTGAGCTGGACCGCGGAGTGAAGGCAAAAGGGCCAACAAGTGCTACGCATCTCTGGGAACTCCTTCAAGACTGTTGGAAGACCATTTCAGGGGACTACCTCTTGAAGCTCATCAAGAGAATGCCAAGAGTGTGCAAAGCAGTAATCAAAGCAAAAGGTGGCTACTTTGAAGAACCTAGAATATGACATATTTTCAGTTGTTTCACACTTGTTTGTTATGTATATAATTCCACATGTGTTAATTCATAGTTTTGGTGCCTTCATAGTCATGAAAATAAAGAAAACTCTTTGAATGAGAAGGTGTGTCCAAACTTTTGGTCTGTACTGTATATATATATATATATATATATAACTTAAACAAAAAATATAAAAATCAATGCCTAAAACTTTGAAAAGTATAACAAAAATATTAACCAACCGTTTCTCCTCCACTCCCGACTTCCTCCTCCACTCCCGACTTCCTCCTCCCCTGTTCCTCTGGGTCTGGGTTGACCGGGACAACTCTCCTCCATAGATGCTGACTGATTAAAAAAATAAATTATTAGAATAATAACACAATATACAGTTTGGAATGCTAAGGAACTTTACATACCACATCCTGGTGGCGCCGTGATCGAGGAGGAGAGCTCCCGGCCTCACTCGATGACGAAGATATGCCTATAAAAAAATGTTTTATTGTATATTTAAACTTTAAATAAAAGAACAGACCGACGAAAATAATACTTACTTGTCATTGTAATTTTAATGAAAAGCTGCCTGCCTGGCTGGATTGCTTGCTGGCTGGCTGCAAATATTTTTGTTGGTCTGAAAAAAATTTCAATTTTGACAGGTGGTCAAATTGTTGAACGAAAAAATACTACTTCTAACATGCACTATGTACTTATATTACCTGCAACCCCTATGCTACAGTACATAGGGGTTGCAGTTAATAAAAGTACATAGTGGATGCTAGGAGTAGCAGTAGACAGGACTACTACTCCTAACATGCACTATGTACTTATATTAGTCAACTTGTCCTACGGTGTAGGACATGTCTAAGCCCGGGCACCACGCCAAGGTTTCTCAAGTAGCCCGGGACCTAACACTCCCCTAACTGAGCCGTATGGGCAATACGAGGAGCCAGTGGGCAAAATTACAGGAGCATGAGGCCGACTCACAAACAACTCACCAGTTACCTCCAGCATGTAACCATGCTTGCAGTGGGAGGAGGGAGGAGTCTGCGAGTCCCACTCAAGACTGGCTGATATAGCCCAGGCCTCACAGGTGCACCCAAATGTGGCCTATAGATGGAAAACAGGCACATTTAAATTGGAGTTTATACACCTCCAGGAATCTCTATATATACAAACTGAAAAGACTAGCGTGGTATTAGCAGGAGGTGCTCAAACCCACATGCAGTCGTGCATATATATATAGGGGAGCAAATCCTGCACTTGTGGCCCGTTGCTAATGGCGATCCCCAGCAAAAATGCATACGGTGGAGGATGCCCGCAGCGAATACCACGCTAGTATTTTCAGTATGTACTTATATTACCTGCAACCCCTATGCTACAGTACATAGGGGTTGCAGTTAATATACACTCACCTAAAGAATTATTAGGAACACCTGTTCTATTTCTCATTAATGCAATTATCTAGTCAACCAATCACATGGCAGTTGCTTCAATGCATTTAGGGGGGTGGTCCTGGTCAAGACAATCTCCTGAACTCCAAACTGAATGTCAGAATGGGAAAGAAAGGGGATTTAAGCAATTTTGAGCGTGGCATGGTTGTTGGTGCCAGACGGGCCGGTCTGAGTATTTCACAATCTGCTCAGTTACTGGGATTTTCACGCACAACCATTTCTAGGGTTTACAAAGAATGGTGTGAAAAGGGAAAAACATCCAGTATGCGGCAGTCCTGTGGGCAAAAATGCCTTGTGGATGCTAGAGGTCAGAGGAGAATGGGCCAACTAATTCAAGCTGATAGAAGAGCAACGTTGACTGAAATAACAACTCGTTACAACCGAGGTATGCAGCAAAGCATTTGTGAAGCCACAACACGCACAACCTTGAGGCGGATGGGCTACAACAGCAGAAGACCCCACCGGGTACCACTCATCTCCACTACAAATAGGAAAAAGAGGCTACAATTTGCACGAGCTCACCAAAATTGGACTGTTGAAGACTGGAAAAATGTTGCCTGGTCTAATGAGTCTCGATTTCTGTTGAGACATTCAAATGGTAGAGTCTGAATTTGGCGTAAACAGAATGAGAACATGTATCCATCATGCCTTGTTACCACTGTGCAGGCTGGTGGTGGTGGTGTAATGGTGTGGGGGATGTTTTCTGGGCACACTTTAGGCCCCTTAGAGCCAATTAGGCATCGTTTAAATGCTACGGGCTACCTGAGCATTGTTTCTGACCATGTCCATCCCTTCATGACCACCATGTACCCATCCTCTGATGGCTACTTCCAGCAGGATAATGCACCATGTCACAAAGCTTGAATCATTTCAAATTGGTTTCTTGAACATGACAATGAGTTCACTGTACTAAAATGGCCCCACAGTCACCAGATCTCAACCCAATAAAGGATCTTTGGGATGTGGTGGAACGGGAGCTTCGTGCCCTGGATGTGCATTCCTCAAATCTCCATCAACTGCAAGATGCTATCCTATCAATATGGGCCAACATTTCTAAAGAATGCTATTAGCACCTTGTTAAATCAATGCCACGTAGAATTAAGGCAGTTCTGAAGGCAAAAGGGGGTCCAACGCCGTATTAGTATGGTGTTCCTAATAATTCTTTAGGTGAGTGTAAGTACATAGTGCATGTTAGGAGTAGTAGTCCTGTCTACTGCTACTCCTAGCATCCACTATGTACTTATAGTAGACAGGACTACTACTCCTAACATGCACTATGTACTTATATTACCTGCAACCCCTATGCTACAGAAGGCCCGTTCGGACATCCAGTGGGTACCTCACAATTCAGCCGTGGCGCTTGCGGCTTCGCCTGCCGGCCAGGCACCGGCTCCCCGGCCGCCTGGTTTCGTCTCCCGGGCCATCCAGGGCAGGGGAGGGTGGTTCGGACTCCGCCCCGCCCTTTCTCTTCCAGCGCCTCCACCACCCTGCCACCGCTCAGTTCTTCAGCACGCCCCCCGTCCTCGGTCCCCCCTCCCATGTTACCTCTGGCTGCTGCGCTCCAGGGGCCGGCCGGCCCGGCAGTCGTGGTGCCCCGGCTCCTTCAACATCAGGTCCTGCGTCCCGTACGATCCAGGGGGGCGGTACAGGCTCCTCCCCGTCCACGCCCCTTTCTGCGTCACAGGCCTCAGAGAACATGCGGCCGACGCTCTGCTCACGCTCCCCTTCAATGTATGCAAGGCCCTAAATATTGTAGTCCAATGGGTCTTGCTAATCCAGTTCGCAAATTGCTGCATTCCATCAGAGAAGTTTAAAAAAAAAAAAAAAAAACAATTGTCATTTTCTGTTTAATAAAGAAAAAACAAAAAAAAAACACCAAACCAAAAAATATATATACTAATATGAAAACGCTGCTATGTCGCCCGTTTACATTACAGAAATACCTTGCTGGTTTTGTTCTGGCCGAGCTGTTGCGCGCCAATGGCAAACAAAACAAAATTTACCCAACCTTTTGCCCGTCAAATTAATCATCATAAGGTTGGTATTTTGCTTTACTCTCACCATTATCGCCATTCGCGCCCTGGGTACGGTAGTCAGGTCACATCTGGTCATCCATGTCCCACGCCTGTCTTTGTGCTTCAGGCTTCATTTGTCAGTTACGTCTCCCACCTGTTTACGTTATTCAGGCCACGTCTGTCATTTACGTTTCATGCCTGTTTACGTTGATCAGGCCATGTCTGTCATTTACGTCTCACGCCTGTTTTCGTTATCCAGGCCACGTCTGTATTTCACATCTCATGTGTCATTTACGTCTCACACCTGTTTTCGTTATTCAGGCCACGTCTGTCATTTACGTCTCACGCCTGTTTACGTTATACAGGCCACACAAAAAAAAAAAAAAACACGCCACATCCGTCATTTGCGTCTCACGCCTATTTACGTTATTCAGGCCACGTCTTGTCTCTCTCACTTTCCACGCCTGTTTACATCATTCAGGCCACGTCTGTCATTTACGTCTCACGCCTGTTTACGTTATTCAGGCCATGTCTTGTCTTTTCACGTCCCTCGCATGTTTACATTTTAAGCCACATCTCTTCTCGTCCCATGCCTGTTTCACGTCATTCAGGCCACGTTTCCCCCCCATGTCTTACACTGTCCTCCCTCTGAGCCATATTCTCATTCATGTATTCCGTCCGCATCCGTCATTCAGGCCACTCCGTTTCACACACACCCTGGTTTTTCATTCTGGTCACGCCCCTGTTATTCTTGGTCTCACGCCTGCCACGTCAGTCAGGCCACACTTTGTTCCCTCATCCATGTTCGTCTGTCTTCATGGCGGCCTACCCAGGCATCAGGTTCATTCATTTACAATCTTGCTCATTGGCCATAGGCCCCTCCACTAAAACTTTTACTTTTATCTCAGTCAAGAACCGATTTCGACTGCGCCGCCACGAACCTTCAGGACCTGAGGCCCTCGTAAGACCAGGTGGGATCATCAGGTACTGGTCCTCTCTTTATCTAAATTCGTCCGTTCACGGAGCCTTGTCACGTCTTTTTCTGGGTCACTCCAAGCATTTCTCTTGGGGCAGCAAACACAACACGCCTCCTCGGGTTTCTGGGCCCTAATGATTCTGAGGCTACGTCTTGTTTCACCCCAAAAACACTAAACCATGCTCTCTCTTTCAGCTTCCAACATGTCACGTCTTTCTGAAATTGATGACTCCGCTTCCCTTCCAGATTCCCTGGCATCCAGCCACGCTAGTGTGGGGTCACTTCGGAGCTGGACGATCCCCAAAATTATAGCAGAGTTGACAAAAAGAGGGATTCGTTACCCAGCTTCGGCCAGGAAGGCGGAGCTTTACCAACTCCTGGTGTCTGATTCCTCTCCCTCCGAAGAGCAGGTGTCAATGTCGACAATCCAGTTGTCATTGACTCAGCTGCACGCCACCATCAACACTGTAAAGGGGGAATATTAATCACTAATATTTATGCAAATATCAGTAATTAATATTCATAAATAGGAGGAGCCGTCTATTGATGACTCTGCCTATTTATACCTTTATATAATAATAATACAATACCTTGTCTTTACCTTACGCTAATCACTAACTAACTAACTGCATGCGCCTTACTGAACTAACTATCGTCAATGACTACACGTTACACAGATAGTTACTAGTAAAACAAGATATTTATTAACACCTAGTATACTAAGCACACAATACACTACTACAGTGGTAAATATACAATACTCAACTACACTACACGTTCCCAGTTTCCACCCACAAACTAACTATACAATACACACTCACAAATATTAGCAGCCCACCCACCTGATTCTACTTACTGTCCCTATGGGGTACGACGATGGTGAACGGTGGCCTTGCAGGGGTGTATGCAGGCCACAGACACAAAACAGGGTTACACACAATGCAAGGGTAATACTCTGTAAGTGTAAAGATAGGGGGTTGGTGGGACAGGGTAGATGAGGATAGGAGCCAGGGGAATAGGGATATGGGTATACAGGGGTTAACCAGGGGACTCAGGGGTGGTGAGGGTTGTAAAGGTCAGGGGAGCCAGGGGAATAGGGATAAGGGTAAGCAGGGGTGGAATACAAGGGTACAATATAAGGGTTTAAGGGTTAATACAAGGGTGCTATAAAGGGGACTATAAAGGGGAGAGTTGGTGGTATAAGGGTTAAGGGTATAGATAGAAGTCGTTGGTGGTATAAGGGTTAAGGGTATAGATAGAAGTCGTTGGTGGTATAAGGGTTAAGGGTATAGAAGTCGTTGGTGGTATAAGGGTTAATAGGGGGTGATACTTAGCGCTTAGTTGCTCGTTCGTGTAGGGGAATGCTCGTTATCCAGGAGTTGATTCTCTTTAGGTGGGGGGCGGCTCGGCTACTCTGCCTAGTGCCGGGTCCGCCGGATATTTATCTCGAAAGGAGAGATCAGTGGACTTATTCGCTGGCGGAGGTTGAATGGGAAGTGGCCGTTGTGTAGTTCTGAGACAATATGTTTAAGATTGTCCGAGAGTTCACTTTGGACCTGCGTACACGCCAGAGCAAGCTGAGCCCGATCCTGCTCCTCCAACAGACCCACAACTAACCTCATAAACTTCTCACGTATAGCAGAAGATAGAGAGGTAGTGGCATCGATGTGCGAGTGCTGTAAACCCTCTAGGACGTGGTTTACATCAAGCTGGGTCTTGAATCCTTCCCCGGCATGTCGCGCAACTTCCCCAAGCTTATTTCTCAGGACTTCCATATCCATAGTGTTCAGGGCGCCCACTCCCAAAGCACCTCCGCCAAGTCCCATAGCCACTAGATGTCTCCTCCCCCTGTTCTTCCTATGTGGGGGGTCGTCTTTTCTTACCTCTTGCCCCGCCTCTATCCAACCTCTTACCATGTCAATTTGGTTCCTAACAAACTCCTCACACCTGTGATCCCAATGGTCAACTCTGAAGTCATCTACGGAAATTCTCCAGGTAAACAGGATGAATTTGGCATTCGTGATGATTCTCCAGGGGGATGACAGTTGAGGAGCTACAGGATCTGCCAATTGATGGATAGGGGCGGTGCAAGAGTCCGAATGCGGTTTTACCGGTTGGAGATCTTCTGTATCGTAGGGGACCCTCACCACTGTTGCACAGATCTGTCCCCTTCCTTTGAAGGGATACCACTGATCGTTTTCTCCAGCCTGTAACACTAGCTTCCCTACAGGTTTGGTTTGGGACAGATAGACCCACTGAGTAAAGGTCCAGCATCCTTCGTCTACTGCCTCACAAAAAGGCCACTTAAATGAACCATCTATATTGATGTCAAAGTTAATATCTCTACCCCTGGGGTCTTTCCAATCGGAAGACACATACCTACCCCGGTATTCTTCAGTCATAGGAGTACCATCCATCCATACATCCACCGTAGGCGTGTCTATCCCGTTGCACACCAAATCCCAACTCCAGGGATTAGTGTCCAACATCACCATCTGGGTTTCTTGCTCCCAGTGAGCATAGGTGACAAAATAGTATCCTGTCACCTCAGAAACACAGTTGTCTCTCATGATGGTCATCATGAAAGACCGTATGGATGGAGATCCCTTTCACTGAGCATACCTAGGGTCCTTCGCGTCGGTCCGTACCTTTAAAACTGTGGCTCGATATAAGCCTTCCAGTTTTACCAGACCACTCTGATCGTTCCAGATGGCCTGACCAGAGTCACTGCAGTTTAACTTTAACATCATTATACTGGTTCGTAAATAATCAGTGGACACATGTCCCTGAACGTAACTGGATTCCCTGGTGATAATCATCTGGGAATCCCTTAACATGCAATAAGCCTTCAGGGTGCCTTTTACAGGAATGGGCCTATCAAAATATGTCCTAACCCTTAACCTGTCCAGGCTATCCTTCTCCAGGAAGGTAGGCTTCAGGATGTGCCAACCGCTGTACTCTGCCCCAGTGACATCTTCAGGACTCAGTATTCCCTTCTTGGTGCATAACACCGTGGTAGTGTTAGCTCTCACTTGCTGGTATGGGTGCAAGTGTGGGTCCTTAGACACCCATCTTAAGGATTTGATAGGTGTAGGGTCTGAGTCTTGAAAATGCCTAAATTCCTTGAGACAGAGGGTGTGTAAGGGGATAAGTAATAAGGGGTAAGTAATAGGGATAAGGGTAAGCAGAGGTGGAATACAAGGGTACAATATAAGGGTTTATGGGTTAATACAAGGGTGCTATTAAGGGGACTATAAAGGGGAGAGTTGGTGGTATAAGGGTTAAGGGTATAGATAGAAGTCGTTGGTGGTATAAGGGTTAAGGGTATAGATAGAAGTCGTTGGTGGTATAAGGGTTAAGGGTATAGAAGTCGTTGGTGGTATAAGGGTTAATAGGGGGTGATACTTAGCGCTTAGTTGCTCATTCGTCTAGGGGAATGCTCGTTATCCAGGAGTTGATTCTCTTTAGGTGGGGGGCGGCTCGGCTACTCTGCCTAGTGCCGGGTCCGCTGGATATTTATCTCCGGTGGCCCGCATTGCCGCACCGCCCACAGGGTGGCGCGCGCGCGCCACCATTGGAGACACGTGGGCCGGCGCAGTGAGATGATGTCACTGCGCCGGCCCGTGCGTCTCCTGAACGAGCGCATCAGGGCCGCGCTTACATGCCAACAGGCGGGGGAAGCATTTGATCTCCCGCCTGTGGCACTCTGCATTCCAGCCAGTGAGATGTTAATTTCGATGCCGGAATGCGCATAATAGAAGGAGGGGAGGCTTCTCCCTTTCTTCTATCATGTATAATTGTCTCCAGCAGCGCTCGCTACAATTATATCAAAGGGTTCAGATTCTGTGGAATCCGAGTCCTTTGTAGTTATCAGGATTGCATCTGTGTGAATGCTTGGGGGACATTCACACCGATGCATCTGGTTTCAGGTGTAGGGAGGGGGGGGAATAGGTATTTTATACAAATATATTCATGGAAGGGGAACTAATATTCTAAGGGGACACAGACGTATATATTCTAAGGGGATATAGATAATATATATATATCATAGGGGGCCACAGTCTAAAGGGGGCACCTATTTCCCACAGGGGCCACCATGAGTCCCTGTGGGCACCCATGGGCAGACGTGCACAGATGCTGGGCACATCTGTGCACATCATCCCAGGAGATGGTGGTCAATGTATACATATATACCATACATGCACGCACGTGTTTGCATGCATGCATGGGTATATATGCATACGTCTCAACCCTTCCTCAACAAACACCCTAGCGACTTCCATTTCAGAAATTCAGAACAGGCTGATGGCAGTGGAGTCCAGAGATCCGCCTCCCAGCCTCCCCGTCCCTCCTCTCCCAGTCGCTTCCACGTCCCAATCCGCAACCTCAGGTAGGGTTCCCGCCTTGTCCGAAGTAGCCCCGTCCCATTTTGTGACTGACACCATCAAACGAGACATCTTGGAGGGTAAGGACGTCAATTTGGCCGCTATTCTCATTGCCACCCACGACACGGTTGAGAATAGGACCATCGCCTGCGAAAACGTGTCGATAGTTCTCAGGGATGCCCGATTAAACAGGAAACTTTCCATCCCAGAATTCGTCCTGGCTTTCAGCCTGTTCAGGGACATAATCTGCTCCGCCTTCCCCGAAAGGCGCGAGGAGCTAGATCTGTACTTGTACAGGGTCACGGACCTGGGGCACAAGTACGGAGGGTACGCATTCTATGACTACCATCGCTCCTTTTCGGCCAAAGCCGCGGCGGCCCTCGCCCAGTTCCAACGGGTCACCAATTGGGCATCCCTGGACATGGAGCTGTTTTGCCGACATTTCGCCGGCCTCAAAGCCCCTGCTTGCTCATCATGTCAATCCATTCTGCATGCCTCAGATTGGTGTCCAAATCCCAGCCTTCCAACATCCCAGCCTAGGCCTGTGGCAGGCACCTCGGGGTCCCAGCCAAGACACAACACGGGCACGGACAAACTGGGTCGCCCCATAGTTTTCCTAGGCAACAGTCAGGTGTGCAACAATTACAACTTTGCAACCTGCAATTACCATCAGTGCCGAGCGCTCCATGTCTGCTTCACTTGTTTCAGGGCCCACCCCCTGTCGGTTTGTTCAAACAGAACTGCCTGAAACAAGTGACTAGGCGTGGTCAACGTGGACCTGCTAGCCGCAGTTCTCCGTGATCATCACAACCCCCACCAGGTTCACTTCCTAATCAAGGGTTTCACGGAGGGTTTCCACACTGGTCTCGTGGCCCTTCCTCAGTCGTCTTGGGAAGGCCCCAACCTCAGGTCCGAAAGTTTCCGATGCCGCTTCGGTGGGTCCTCTGGTCCAGGCGGAACTGTAGAAGGGTTTCCTCATCGGGCCTTTCTCTAGCAGTCCCTTTGATTACTGGAGGATAAACCCTATCGGCATCGGCACCAAAAAAAATTCTAAGAAAAAAAGATTAATTTATGACCTCTCAGCTCCTCATGGTTCGAACATTCCCAGGCTCAACTCCCTAGTCCTGTCTGAGGAGTTCTCAATGAAATACTCCTCTCTCAGTGAAGCCATCTCTCTCATCCTCCTGGCAGGCCAAGGGGCTTGGCTGTCCAAGGCAGACCTGGCGGACGCCTTCAAGTTGTTGCCCATCAACCCACAACTCTGGAAATTCTACGGTTTAAAATGGGACGGCTTGTACTATTTCACCAACCGCCTCACCTTCGGCTCCAAAAGTAGTCAATGGCTTTTTGACCAGTTCGCTCAGGCCCTCCACTGGAACCTGGTCAACCACTGTGAGTGTCCCATGGTCATCCATTATCTGGATGACTTTCTGTTGATAGAACAACCGGACGCCTCACCCTGCAAACTCGATAGCCTCCTCCAGGTTTTTGCCAGCCTCAACATTCCTGTCGCCCCTTCCAAAATCGAAGGGCCCTCAACCACCATCACTTTCCTCGGCATTGTCTTAGACACCCGCAAGATGGAAGCGAGGTTGCCTGAGGACAAACTGTCAAAAATCAAGGAAGTCATTTCCAGATTTGTGGGTTGCACGGTCGTCTCGAAGCAGGAATTACAATCCCTGCTAGGCATGCTGAACTTCGCCGCCAGAATCATGCCCCAGGGCAAGGCCTTCTTATCTAGATTATTGGATCTGCTCCCGACAGCCACAGAGCAAAACTCCCCGATAGTCCTGGACACCCAAGCGATGGCTGATTTATCCATGTGGAGTTCCTTCCTGACCTGCTGGAATGGGATCTCCCTATTCGGCCCTCAATGGCGTCCCTCTTCTCCCACCATTTTTTCCAACGCAGCTGCCTCCAAAGGTTTCGTGGCCATCTACAACAACCAGTGGTTCGCAGGCCAGTGGCCTTCCGAAATCTCTTCTCTCAGCGAGTACCTCAGATCCTCTCCCCTCCTAGAAATCTACCCAATTGTAGCACCGCACAAGTTTGGGGCAGGCAGTGGGCAAACTCCCCGGTGACATTCATTACGGACAATCAGACGGTAGTGGACATTATTACCAAAGGCAGGTCAAAATCACGTCACATCATGCCTTTCATCCGCAAATTAGTTTGGCTCTCCCGACAGCACAATTTTCAGGTTTCATACAGACACATCCAGGGGGTCCAGAATTCCGCGGCTGACGCACTGTCACGCTTCCATTTCTCCCAGGTCATGCCGGAGGCGGAGCCAGCAGGATTGTCCCCTCCAGAGTTCAACACCCTACGCATGGACTAGAACAAATTATTTCATCCGCCAAATCCCTCATCCAAAAATCACTATCAGCCAACACAGCTAGAAACTATAAAACCGGTTGGAACAGCTTCCAAAAATTTTCACGTCTCCATCATAGGAGCGGCACGGATAGGACCACCTATTTGATGGCTTTTTTAGCTTATTGTCACCATCACCTCAAACTTGGCTACAATTCCATCAGATTGTACATGGCAGGGGTGCAATACTACTTCACTCTCAAACATTCCGGTAGTAAGGCGATATTCGCGTCCCCCGCCGTCAGGGCTGTCCTTAGGGGGATTCAAAAAAGCAGCCTGCCATACACTCCTACCAGGCAACCAGTTTCAGGGGATCTGTTTAGGAAGCTTTCAAATTCCCTAGACAGCAACCCTTTCGGGCTCCATCCCAGCACCATTATAAAAGCGGCCATGTATTTAGGTTTCTATGGGTTTTTGCGGCCAGGGGAATTCACAGGTTTCTCCCCAAAATACAAGGGTCTGACCAAGAGCCAGCTAGCTTGGAGTCATGACCATTTCATCTTTCTACTGCCTTCCACCAAAACGTCGCAATCAGGGCCTCCAGTCCAAGTTAAGTATTTCAGGTCATTCAACAAATGGTGCCCAGTCCAGGTCTTCAACTAGTTAATGTGTAGTAAAGTGAGGAACCGCACTCTGTTCAAGGAATATCACCGGTGCCAATCAAGGGCTGTTAGGCCGTGATCCAAGTAATAAAATATTGAGGCACTCAGTTAGGAAGTTTTGCAATTCAAGTATAGTTTTATTTCATTTTTCTGCATCATCCATTTGCCCGTGGTATATATAGAAATGACAGACTATTTCTGACCGGACGTTTCGGTCACGGTGGACCTTCATCAGCGGTCATGTTATCTGTGAAATGGGTGGAGGCATTCCTGGGCGCT
Organism: Bufo bufo; assembly: GCF_905171765.1. NCBI lineage: Eukaryota > Metazoa > Chordata > Amphibia > Anura > Bufonidae > Bufo > Bufo bufo. The sequence goes on along the minus strand of NC_053389.1, from coordinate 718,340,241 downwards.
GGTGAAGGTCCACCGTGACCGAAACATCCGGTCAGAAATAGTCTGTCATTTCTATATATACCACGGGCAAATGGATGATACAGAAAAATGAAATAAAACTATACTTAAATTGCAAAACTTCCTAACTGAGTGCCTCAATATTTTATTACTTTCAACCAGTTAATGAGCTTCTTGGGCCATTCCTCCCCAGACAGCCCGCTGCTGCCCTTCAAATCTAAGCCCCTCACGACTGCGCAATTCGTTTCCCACATTCGTCTACTAGTTGCAGGCCTAGGTTTCGATCCCAAAACCATATCTGGTCACTCGTTTCGGATCGGGCAGCCTCCAAGCACAACGTACCCAGTCATATCATCCGCAAGATGGGACGTTGGGAATCGTATTGCTTCACCAGGTACATTCCCAATCCGCATCAGGAAATATTCAGACGTTTTCCGCAAACTGGCATTGTAAACCGTGTACCCTTCAATAAAAATACTAATCTGTCACGGCGGGCGTGCACTCAGTATGACAGATAACGAACCAACCAGGCTCTGGGCGAGAGACAGGGGAAGGGTCACCTCCTAGCTAATCCCTGACCTCTTTCTCTGCACTGCTCAGCCCATCTACAGATCTTGAAGGTAGATCTGAGATGTCCCCGTGCCTGGGCTGACAAAACCCTAAATTCCCTGAGATGGTGAAGTGGGAAATAGGAGCAGCCTGCTCGCACAGAACCTGGATGGGAAAGATGACACAAAACAACCAACTAGAAACAACACTTATCTTCCTGAGCTGGAGCAGACAGCCAACCTTCCTTCCTAGCTTCCAAGATCACAATGATGAATATAATCCGCTCAGGGCACTGGGCGGAGGAGCTATTTAAACTAATGACTCCACCCAGTGCACCTGATGAGGGGCGGATCCAGCACGACTCCAAAACAAACACTAAACTCGTGCTGCAATCCTGGCCGACCTCCGCACATCGTCAGAGTGGGGCATGACAGTACCCCCCCTTCTACGGGTGACCTCCGGACACCCTGGACCAACCTTATCCGGATGAGATCTCTGAAAAGCCCTCACCAGTCGGCTGGCGTTGACATCCGACGCCGGAACCCACATCCTCTCCTCAGGACCGTATCCCCTCCAGTGCACCAGGTACTGAAGGGAACCCCGAAGAACTCTCGAGTCGAGAATCCTGGAGATCTCAAACTCCAAGTTTCCCTCGACTAGAACAGGAGGAGGAGGCAATGGCGATGGTTCCATCGGTCTCACATATTTTTTTAGTAAAGACCTGTGGAACACATCATGGATCCTCCAAGTCTGCGGAAGATCCAGCCGAAACGCCACAGGATTGATCACCGCAGAAATTTTATACGGACCAATAAATCTTGGACCCAGTTTCCAAGATGGGACTCTCAATTTGATATTTTTAGTGGACAACCACACCAGATCACCCACACACAGGTCTGGACCAGTCATACGTCTCTTGTCAGCCATTCGTTTATACCTCTCACCCATCCTCTCCAAATTCCCTTGAATCCTCCGCCAGATAGAGGATAAGGCAGAAAAGAATCTCTCCTCCTCTGGCATCCCAGAGGAACCAGACCCAGAGAAGGTACCAAACTGGGGATGGAAACCGTATGCGCCAAAAAATGGCGACTTACCCGTGGACTCCTGTCTACGGTTATTCAACGCAAATTCTGCTAAAGACAAGAATGAGGACCAGTCCTCCTGATTCTCAGCCACAAAGCACCTCAAGTAGGTCTCCAGGTTTTGATTAGTACGCTCCGTCTGACCATTCGACTGCGGATGAAAAGCCGAAGAGAATGAAAGTTGAATGCCAAGCCGAGAGCAGAACGCCCTCCAAAACCTGGAGACAAACTGTGTGCCCCTATCAGAGACCACGTCCGAGGGAATACCATGCAATTTCACAATATTATCCACAAAAATCTGCGCAAGAGTCTTAGCGTTAGGCAGACTAGTTAGTGGTATAAAGTGAGCCATCTTACTGAAACGGTCAACCACCACCAAAATCACTGTTCTCCCGGAGGAACTCGGCAGATCCGTAATAAAGTCCATAGACAAATGCGTCCAAGGATGAGATGGAATAGACAATGGAAGAAGTGAACCAGGCGGTCGAGTATGAGCAACCTTTGACCGAGCGCAGGTTTCACAAGCTTTCACGTAATTCTCAATACTCTTATGCAACCCTGGCCACCAGAACCTCCGGGACACCAGATCACAGGTGGACTTACCACCAGGATGTCCAGCGAGAACAGTATCGTGATGTTCCTTGAACACCTTGTATCGTAGGCCCTCAGGAACAAACAACCTCCCTGGGGGACAAGAACCAGGAGCCCCCTCCTGGGCTCCCAACACCTCCATCTCCAATTCAGGGTACAGAGCGGAGACCACCACCCCATCCGCCAAAATCGGCGCCGGATCTTCTAAATCACCTCCCCCAGGAAAGCTGCAAGATAAGGCATCTGCCTTGACGTTCTTGACCCCTGGGCGAAAGGTAACCACGAAATTGAACCTGGTAAAAAACAATGACCATCTGGCCTGCCTAGGGTTCAGACGCTTGGCAGATTGCAGGTAAGCCAAATTCTTATGGTCAGTATACACCGTAACGGGGTGAGACGCCCCCTCCAACCAGTGGCGCCATTCCTCAAAGGCCAATTTGATAGCCAACAACTCTCTATCTCCAACATCATAATTCCTTTCGGCAACCGAGAGCTTCTTGGAGAAGAAGGCACACGGGACCCACTTGCCAGGAGATGAACCCTGTGACAGCACCGCCCCAACCCCCACCTCTGATGCATCAACCTCCACTACGAATGGTTGAGACACATCCGGCTGCACCAGAATGGGAGCGGACGCAAAACGCTCCTTAACAGCCGAAAAGGCCTGCAACACCTCATCCGACCAGACAGAGACATCGGCGCCCTTCTTGGTCATATCAGTAAGAGGTTTTACTAGGGTAGAATAATTCAAAATAAATTTCCTATAATAATTTGTAAACCCCAAGAACCGCATCAAAGCTTTCTGATTCTCTGGTCGGTCCCACTCCAGAACCGCCCGGACCTTTTCGGGATCCATATGAAAACCGGAATCAGAAAGCATGTATCCCAAGAACGGAAGCTCTTGCACCGCAAACAAACATTTCTCCAATTTGGCATACAACTTATTCTCCCGAAGGATCGTCAAAACCTGTCTCATATGATCCTGATAGGTCTTCAGATCAGGAGAATAAATTAAAATGTCATCCAGGTAAACCACCACGAACCTCCCCACCAAATGATGAAAAATGTCATTGACGAATCGCTGAAATACTGCTGGCGCGTTCGTCAACCCAAAAGGCATCACCAGGTTCTCAAAATGACCCTCGTGCGTATTGAAGGCCGTTTTCCACACGTCCCCCTCCTTGATCCTGATCAGATTGTAGGCTCCTCTCAAATCCAACTTGGAGAACACCTTGGCTCCAACAATCTGATCAAAAAGATCAGAGATCAAGGGCAGGGGATATGGATCCCGGACTGTAATACGGTTCAACTCCCGGAAATCCAAACACGGTCTCAGTGATCCATCTTTTTTCTTCACAAAGAACAAACCTACTGCCACTGGAGACTTAGATGGTCTAATATGACCCTTTGCCAAACTCTCGGCGACATACTTTCGCATGACCTCTCTTTCGGGTTGAGAGAGGTTGTAAAGCCGAGACTTTGGCAACTTAGCGCCAGGAATGAGATTAACTGGACAATCATAGTCCCGATGAGGGGGCAATTCCTGAGCCCCACCCTCCAAAAAGACATCCGCAAAATCCAAGAGATACGGAGGTAAAGCCGTAATGGACACTTCAGAAATAGATGTGACAAGACAATTATCTGAACAAAACTCGCTCCAACCAATGATTTGTCTCGCTTGCCAGTCTATAATTGGGTTATGTCTAGTCAACCATGGCAACCCCAAAACTATAGGAGCTGGCAAATCCTTCATGACAAAACAAGAAATAATTTCAGCATGTGAATCACCCACCCTTAAATGAATACCATGAACAATGTGAGTGAGACTCCTTTGAGAAAGAGGGGAAGAATCAATTGCAAAAACACAAATCTAGTTCTCTAACGTGCAAGTACTTAGTCCCAGGCCTTGAAGAAAAAGAAAGTCAATTAGGTTTACCCCAGCACCACAATCAAGGAATACATCAACAAACACATTTTTTGACTCTAGCGCCACCATAGCTGAAAGGAGAAAACGGGAACTGCAGGGAGCTTGCACACCTGTCTGCTCCACCACACCATTCATACTACCAAGTGTGAGGGAGTTTTTTTTTTCTTTTTTCTTTTTCTCTTCCACCTGTGATTTAACATGAGGACAAGAAAAAATAAAATGACCCCTCTTTCCACAAAAGTAACATAGTTTGTGCAATTTCCTAAAGTCTCTACTATCAGAATTGCAAGAAATCTGACCAAATTGCATGGGTTCCTCCGCTACTCCAGAGTTATAAGCAATATCACCCTGGGCAGAAGAAGAAACAAAACCACACGCAGGAGGGATCCCCTGCACGGAGGGACCCTTACCCCTCTCTCGGATACGTCTATCCAACCGTATAGCCAAAGACATTGCATTCTCTAAAGTATCCGGATACTCATGAAAAGCCAGGGCATCCTTCAACCTTTCAGATAACCCCTGACAAAACTGACTACGTAACGCAGGGTCGTTCCACCCCGACTCAGTAGCCCACCTCCTAAACTCTGTACAGTAACCCTCTGCAGTATGTTCACCCTGCAGTAAGTTACGCAATTTCAATTCTGCCATCGAGACCCGATCTGGGTCATCGTAAATCAATCCCAGGGCTTGGAAAAATTCCTCCACTGACCGGAGAGCCAGAGAACCGGGCGGCAGAGAAAAAGCCCAGGATTGAGCGTCCCCTTTAAGCAGAGACATGATGATACCAACCCTCTGATCCTCATTACCTGACGAAAATGGACGCAGTCGAAAGTACAATTTGCATGACTCTTTAAAGCGGAAAAAATCATCCGTACTCCCTGTAAATCTGTCGGGAAGCGTGACTTTAGGCTCCCCACCAATTTGACCTGTACCTGATGCCAGAAACCTCTGACACTGTGTGACCGTACCACGCAGATTCGCAACCTCTAGGGATAAACCCTGCATGCGGTCAACCAGTGCATCAATTGACGCCATCACAAAAGCGCTGAGTGATGGCAGTCACAGTATGGCGGATTATAATGTCACGGGGGGCGTGCACTCAGTATGACAGATAACGAACCAACCAGGCTCTGGGCGAGAGACAGGGGAAGGGTCACCTCCTAGCTAATCCCTGACCTCTTTCTCTGCACTGCTCAGCCCATCTACAGATCTTGAAGGTAGATCTGAGATGTCCCCGTGCCTGGGCTGACAAAACCCTAAATTCCCTGAGATGGTGAAGTGGGAAATAGGAGCAGCCTGCTCGCACAGAACCTGGATGGGAAAGATGACACAAAACAACCAACTAGAAACAACACTTATCTTCCTGAGCTGGAGCAGACAGCCAACCTTCCTTCCTAGCTTCCAAGATCACAATGATGAATATAATCCGCTCAGGGCACTGGGCGGAGGAGCTATTTAAACTAATGACTCCACCCAATGCACCTGATGAGGGGCGGATCCAGCACGACTCCAAAACAAACACTAAACTCGTGCTGCAATCCTGGCCGACCTCCGCACATCGTCAGAGTGGGGCATGACATAATCTTCCTTTTGCTTGACTTTTTGGCCTCTTATAGGCTACCCACGTTCGCGGCTATGGGCACAATCCAGTCCTACTTAGTTAGCAATACGGTTAGGTTTTCCTGGGCTTCACTGCGCTAGCACCAGTATCCGTAGCCACGACCATAATTGTCAAGGCTGTTGCAGCCTGTGATTGTGGGAGGGGCGTAGGCTTTATAAGCTCCCCTCCCACGGTCATCTGGCGCTGCCATCATCTTGTGCCCCACCCTCCCTCCCCTTTTGCAAGGGCTTCCTCAGTGTATGCCCCCTTATAGGCTACCCACGTTCGCGGCTATAGGCACAATCCAGACCTACTTAGTTAGCAATACGGTTAGGTTTTCCTGGGCTTCACTGCGCTAGCACCAGTATCCGTACCCACGACCATAATATATATATACACATATACACTCACCTAAAGAATTATTAGGAACACCATACTAATACTGCGTTGGACCCCCTTTTGCCTTCAGAACTGCCTTAATTCTACGTGGCATTGATTCAACAAGGTGCTGATAGCATTCTTTAGAAATGTTGGCCCATATTGATAGGATAGCATCTTGCAGTTGATGGAGATTTGAGGGATGCACATCCAGGGCACGAAGCTCCCGTTTCACCACATCCCAAAGATGCTCTATTGGGTTGAGATCTGGTGACTGTGGGGGCCATTTTAGTACAGTGAACTCATTGTCATGTTCAAGAAACCAATTTGAAATGATTCGAGCTTTGTGACATGGTGCATTATCCTGTTGGAAGTAGCCATCAGAGGATGGATACATGTTCTCATTCTGTTTACGCCAAATTCGGACTCTACCATTTGAATGTCTCAACAGAAATCGAGACTCATCAGACCAGGCATTTTTCCAGTCTTCAACAGTTCAATTTTGGTGAGCTCGTGCAAATTGTAGCCTCTTTTTCCTATTTGTAGTGGAGATGAGTGGTACCCGGTGGGGTCTTCTGCTGTTGTAGCCCATCCGCCTCAAGGTTGTGCGTGTTGTGGCTTCACAAATGCTTTGCTGCATACCTCGGTTGTAACGAGTGGTTATTTCAGTCAACGTTGCTCTTCTATCAGCTTGAATCAGACGGCCCATTCTCCTCTGACCTCTAGCATCCACAAGGCATTTTTGCCCACAGGACTTCCGCATACTGGATGTTTTTCCCTTTTCACACCATTCTTTGTAAACCCTAGAAATGGTTGTGCATGAAAATCCCAGTAACTGAGCAGATTGTGAAATACTCAGACCGGCCCGTCTGGCACCAACAACCATGCCACGCTCAAAATTGCTTAAATCACCTTTCTTTCCCATTCTGACATTCAGTTTGGAGTTCAGGAGATTGTCTTGACCAGGGCCACACCCCTAAATGCATTGAAGCAACTGCCATGTGATTGGTTGACTAGATAATTGCATTAATGAGAAATAGAACAGGTGTTCCTAATAATTCTTTAGGTGAGTGTGTGTATATATATATATATATATATATATATATATAAAATTATATATAGATATATATAAATTACAGGTAAAAGAAGCCTATAATAATTATAATATTGCAATATAGTAATTGAGATAATTATGGGTACTTATTAGGGTTGCCACCCGGCTGGTAGATCACCGGCAAGGCCAGTATTTTAGTGGCCCTGCCGGTGCCGGTAATTTTTTTCTACCGGCAATATTAACCCATTCAAGCGACAGCCAGTTTGGACAAAATGCCAGAGCCCAATTTTTCAAATCTGACATTGTGTCACTTTATGTGGTAATAACTTTGGAACGCTTTTACTTATCCAAGCCATTCTGAGATTGTTTTCTCGTGACACATAATACTTCATGTTAGTGCTGAATCTGAGTTTATACGTTTTACCTTTATGCTTAAAAAAAAAATAATTTGCTGAAAATTTGGAAAAATTCGCTATTTTCAAAGTTTTGAAGACAGATAGTGATACGTCATAAAATAGTTATTACTTTACATTCCCCATATGTATACTTTATGTTGGCATCATTTTGTAAATGTCATTTTTTTCAGGAAGTTAGAAGGCTTGGAAGTTTAGAAGCAAATTTAAAAAAATGTAAGAAAATTGTCAAAACTTTTTTTTAGGACCAGTTCAGTTATGGAGTCAATTTGTGGGACTTACATAGTAGAAACCACCCCTAAATAACCCCATTTTAAAAACTGCCCCCATCAAGTTATTCAAAACTGATTTTACAAACTTTGTTAACCCTTTAGGTGTTCCACAAGAATTAAAGCAAAATGGAGAGGAAATTTAAAAATGATTTTTTTTTGTGCAGATTTTCCATTTTAATAAATTTTTATTGTTACACAGTAAGGGTTAACAGCCAAACAAACCTCAATATTTATTACCCTGATTTTGCAGTTTACAGAAACACCCCACATCTAGTCGTAAACTACTATATGGGCACACAGAAGGGCACAGAAGGAAGAGAGCGCCATATTGTTAACGGAGGGCAGATTTTGTTGGAATGGTTTTCAGGTGCCATGTCATATTTGAAGAGACCCTGAGGTACCCCTAGAAAGAAAACCCCCAAAATTTACCCCATTTTAGAAACTACACCCCTCAAGAAATAAATCTAGTGGTGAAGTGAATGCTTTGACTCAACAAGTGTTTCATAGAATTTAAAAACACATGGCTGTGAAAATTAACAATTAACTTTTATTTCCAATATAATGTTGCTTTAGCCCTAAATTTTTTATTTTCACAAGGGCTAACAGGAAAAAATGCACCCCACAATTTGTTGAATTTTTTCCTGAATACGGAAACACCATATATGTGGTCGTAAACCGCTGTTTGGGGACACGGCAGCATTCAGAAGGGAAGGAGCGGCATTGGGATTTTCTAACATGTAATTTGCTGAAATTGATTTTAGGGGCCATAACAATTTTATTTTTTCACCAATGTAGCTGTATGGGGGGCTTGTTTTTTTGCGGGACGGGCTGTAGTTTTTATAGGTATCATTTTGGGCTACATATGACTTTTTGATCACTTTGTATAGCATTTTTTTGTGGAGGTGAATTGGATAAATGGAGTGTATACAAAATGAAGGGGCACTCACATATGGGAAACACTGGACGATTAAGTAAATGTAATTTAATATTCTAAAAACAAACCCCTAAAATATACTAAAAACATATGATGTAACAACCTATAAATTACATATATGTGAATCCTAATAGCACTTTGGTAAACGTGCTGGCGTAAAATGCTGTTAATGCGTGGTATCACATACAGTCCATGTAGACAATCTCTTAATGTAGATATAAACTCGCCAGTCTATAAATTCATAGATACACAGGCATGTAATTGTGGGTATAGTGAAACAATGTCTCAATTGGTATAGAAAAATGACCGCACAATGTGTTCCAGTGGTAACAGTGGTGTGAGATATCCGGAATATCACACCAGTGATTTATAACACTATGTCCAATTGCGATAGAACATGGGAGTCCAATATTCAGTTAAGCACGTTGGGATGAACTTCCCAGTTACTTACAGTGTCCAGCCGCTTGTGGTGACCCGGTCTCTCCCCTCCTCACTGGTAGACCGCAGTGTATAGTTACCCAGGTGGCCGTGCCTGGCCGGCCGTGGCGTCCCACGTGACCTGGTGATCTGGGGTTCCGGGCGGACGCTTTAGTGACGTCACTGCTGTGCGGCGGCAATTTCAAATTCAGAAGTCAATCTTTAGCGATTACAGCTAGATATCCAATTTCTTTGGTCTTTTGCTTGAATCCACGCTCACTCTGTAATGCCAGACGCGTTTCAGGGTCTTACACCCCTTCCTCAGTGGCCACCGAGTGAGTGGATTCTCACTCCTTATAAATGATACTGACCCACCCACAATTGTGCTTTTTTTCAGCTTATTGCAATACATGGAATGGATTTGGTTGTTCTTATATTGCTGTTACAATTTATACATAAATATGATTAAAAACATAAATATTACTCCCCATATAATGGCTACAATGTTAAAATGTTAAGATAATAGTCCTAGGGAAGAATTGCAAGGTCGGTGATACATTTTGAAATAAAAACGCATCAAAACCGCAGCCATGTGAACTGCGTCTTGTATGCGATTTCTATAATTTAATGTTCTGAAGGGCAAGATGATCCCTACCAAGGGACTTGGACCTAAACCGCATCAATATATTTAAATCTTGTCTGCGGTTATGTGGTTTGTTGATTTGTTCCTCAGATTTCATATATTGCTGGGATAATTGATAGTAATATATGTGGGGAGCAGTCCCATGGGGAGGGGAATCACAGTGTCAATTATTGATCAAACTGCGATATCTCATCCCCACCGGACAACCCCCCACTGTCACAGGAAGCCGAAAACCTCCATCTCAGCATTTAGACCCCTTGGTATTATGGTGTCATACTCAAAGATTCTACGAGATTCCTGTCGTGACATGTGTGCAATATGGTTACCTCCTCTCCACACTTTTTTGACCCTTTCTATGGCTGTGAACTTTAAGCCTGTTGGGTCACAATTGTGTTGAATTTTAAAATGTTTTGATAGGGAGTGAGTTTCTAAACCCTTCTTAATATTCGCCACATGTTCGGCTACTCTCTTTTTGAGTGTCCTTTTGGTTCTCCCTATATATTGTTTCCTGCACCCACATTCCAACAGATATATGACATCGGTAGAATCACAGGTTAGGCATTCCTGTATCTCTACACTGAAGGAATTTGTTGTGGATTTTACCCATGTTGTTTTTTTGGGAAAATTGGTAATCTTGCAGTTTGTACATCTGCCACATTTGAAAAATCCATTAGTTGTTAGCCAGTTTTTCTTTTGTTGTTGTTGCCCATCTTTTTTATTTTTTACTGTTGGGGCTATTTTGCCTGCCAAATTATTTGCCCTTGTGTATGTTATTTTTGGTACATCACTCAACAGTGGGCCAATTAGTTTATCGTTTAGCAAATGTTCCCAATGTTTACGGATGCTTCTTTCCATCACTCTATATTGAGAGCTGAATGGAAGAATAATTCTTAGTATTTCATCAGGCGATTGTGGTGCCCCTATCTCAAAAAAATCCTTTCGTTCCATCATCTTCACTTTTTCTAGTGATTTATCTATCAGTTGGACTGGGTAATCTCTTTCTAGCAATTGTTTCTTCAAGTTAGCAGCCTCTTCATCAAACTTACTCTCAACCGTACAGTTCCGCTTGAGTCTGCGGAACTGACCGGTTGGTATGTTGGTTAGCCATCGCGGAAGGTGGCAACTGGTAAATCTGATGAAGCTGTTTTTGGCTACGGGCTTGAAAAACGTACTGCATTGCAGTCTGCTATCTCTAATCCATATCTCTAGATCCAAGAACTCTACTTTCTCTTGACTGATGGTCGGACTAAATACCAAGTTCTTGTCATTTTTGTTGATGTCACTGAGGAATACATCAAGAGACTCAGCAGTGTTGCACCAAATGAACAAGATATCGTCAATGTACCGGCGCCACATCACCAGATCCTTCCCCAGCCTGGGTAAGATGGTCTCTCTCTCCCATTGAGCCAAAAAGAGGTTGGCATAGCTGGGGGCGAATCTGGTGCCCATGGCGGTGCCGGTACATTGCCGATAGAACTCCTGCTCAAAAGAGAAATAATTATGAGCTAGAATGTATCTCACTCCATCTAACAGGAATTCCAATTGTTCTACCGGGAGCCCAGCATCTCCTGACAGTTGCTCATATAGTGCCTGTGTCCCCCTGGTATGTTCAATGACTGTGTAGAGGGATCCAACATCCAGTGTCCCCAAGATCCACCCATCCATCCAATTGACTTCTTCCAATGATTTAATAATGTCAGTGGTGTCACGAATGTATGATGGCACTCGCTTGACATAAGGTTGAAGCCATTGATCAATATACTTGGATAGGTTGCATGATATAGATTGTATTCCCGACACTATCGGGCGACCTGGTGGTGCTTCCAGGTTCTTGTGGATCTTGGGGACACAATAGAACATTGGGATTCTCCTCTCAGTATCCAGGATGAATTTAGCTTCTTGATCAGAAAGAAACTCAGCTTTTACCCCCTTTACACAGTATTCTTTCAAGATATTGTAATATTCCTGTGTGGGGTCTCCCTTTAGTTTTTTATAAGTATTTTCTGATCTTAGCTGTCTATAGCATTCTTCTATGTAATCTGTCGTATTGAGAATAACTACGGCCCCGCCTTTATCGGCTGGTCTAATTACGATGTTATTTTCTTCCTGTAGGGATTTAATAGCCTTGATCTCTTCTCTGCTTAAATTTGTGTTAACTTTTCGGCTTTTGCGTTGTTATTTCAAAATGTATCACCGACCTTGCAATTCTTCCCTAGGACTATTATCTTAACATTTTAACATTGTAGCCATTATATGGGGAGTAATATTTATGTTTTTAATCATATTTATGTATAAATTGTAACAGCAATATAAGAACAACCAAATCCATTCCATGTATTGCAATAAGCTGAAAAAAAGCACAATTGTGGGTGGGTCAGTATCATTTATAAGGAGTGAGAATCCACTCACTCGGTGGCCACTGAGGAAGGGGTGTAAGACCCTGAAACGCGTCTGGCATTACAGAGTGAGCGTGGATTCAAGCAAAAGACCAAAGAAATTGGATATCTAGCTGTAATCGCTAAAGATTGACTTCTGAATTTGAAATTGCCGCCGCACAGCAGTGACGTCACTAAAGCGTCCGCCCGGAACCCCAGATCACCAGGTCACGTGGGACGCCACGGCCGGCCAGGCACGGCCACCTGGGTAACTATACACTGCGGTCTAGCAGTGAGGAGGGGAGAGACCGGGTCACCACAAGCGGCTGGACACTGTAAGTAACTGGGAAGTTCATCCCAACGTGCTTAACTGAATATTGGACTCCCATGTTCTATCGCAATTGGACATAGTGTTATAAATCACTGGTGTGATATTCCGGATATCTCACACCACTGTTACCACTGGAACACATTGTGCGGTCATTTTTCTATACCAATTGAGACATTATTTCACTATACCCACAATTACATGCCTGTGTATCTATGAATTTATAGACTGGCGAGTTTATATCTACATTAAGAGATTGTCTACATGGACTGTATGTGATACCACGCATTAACAGCATTTTACGCCAGCACGCTTACCAAAGTGCTATTAGGATTCACATATATGTAATTTATAGGTTGTTACATCATATGTTTTTAGTATATTTTAGGGGTTTGTTTTTAGAATATTAAATTACATTTACTTAATCGTCCAGTGTTTCCCATATGTGAGTGCCCCTTCATTTTGTATACACTCCATTTTTCCTTCTAGGTCCTGAGGGTAGGACCGGAGGGTGAGCACCTATCCATACGTGATAGGGGTGAGCCGCTGTATTTTATATACAAATATTTGAACCATACCCTCAACAGCTGAGCTCCCCCGACCACGAGATGGACATTTGGGGACACCTAGACAACAAATATAAAAATATTGAGGCTTTCACCTTTAATATGGAAGGAGAAGCATCAATAGAAAGTACAAGATCAATGGATGATGCTTTTAAAGTCCTGGAGAAGACGTTGCAACGTCAATTGCGTAACAAATGGGAGATAAGATCGCTTACGCAATATTTGGACAGGGGCCTCATTCCCAAGGGTTTGACACTTGCCAAGACACCAGCGTCAGATTTGGTGAGTGACAAATTTAAAAAGGAATGGGACGGCTTTCTGAAAACACAGTCGGAGGCCCTTGTCCAAATGATTATTAAAAGGAGGATACAAATGACAGAAGATATGACAGGGCAAATTGATACCCTAAAAAGGGAAATGGAAACATTCCCAGATACCGATGTAGTCCACAAATGGCACGAGAGAATTTGTAAAAATTTAGACACATTAGAAAGGGAAATAATAGGTAAAAAATCCAGAAAATTACAACATATGGAAAGAAAAGAAATCACTGAGACTTATGGACAAAGGGAAGTTGAACACACAAATACACAGTTTGAGAATATCAAAATCTCAAACAGATATGAGACACTAGCAACACCTCATTTTTTAGATTTTACACCACCACATCACAAAGCACGAATAAGGAGCACACGTACTCCCACTCCACCACGACAAGAGACAAGAACACACAGTCACAAAACACAGAATCATGTTCACGATTACAATTTGAGGGAGCGTCCGAGAGAATATGCACAGGGCAGGGGGCACTACCAGACACACAGGCAGGAACACAGACACCAGCACAACACAATACACCATCACACACCAATAACCAACAGATCACAAAGACACAATCACAACGAAGAATTCGGAGAGGACGACATGCACAAAAAGAGAAAATACAAAAATTAAAAACACCAACCACCAATGTAATAAATATCAGTGATATTGCACTTACAGAGACCCAGGTGCAACTTCTTAATAAGGGCCTTAAGTTTGCTCCCACCAATTCTATAGACAAATTCGCCACATACATAGGAGTGGAGAAATTCATCAGACGCCTATGTCTTAAAAAATATTTCCTAAAAAATCCCATCAATAGGGATAGTGATATAGGAGGGAATACAAACAAATATGTACATACAGATCTTAAAGTTAGATCTAAAAAATTCCCCAGGCAGGAGATTAGCAGCGAAATGGCCACGTTCAAGAACAATGTTGAACGAGATCTAAGAAGAGTCAAAAGCCGAAAAGTTAACACAAATTTAAGCAGAGAAGAGATCAAGGCTATTAAATCCCTACAGGAAGAAAATAACATCGTAATTAGACCAGCCGATAAAGGCGGGGCCGTAGTTATTCTCAATACGACAGATTACATAGAAGAATGCTATAGACAGCTAAGATCAGAAAATACTTATAAAAAACTAAAGGGAGACCCCACACAGGAATATTACAATATCTTGAAAGAATACTGTGTAAAGGGGGTAAAAGCTGAGTTTCTTTCTGATCAAGAAGCTAAATTCATCCTGGATACTGAGAGGAGAATCCCAATGTTCTATTGTGTCCCCAAGATCCACAAGAACCTGGAAGCACCACCAGGTCGCCCGATAGTGTCGGGAATACAATCTATATCATGCAACCTATCCAAGTATATTGATCAATGGCTTCAACCTTATGTCAAGCGAGTGCCATCATACATTCGTGACACCACTGACATTATTAAATCATTGGAAGAAGTCAATTGGATGGATGGGTGGATCTTGGGGACACTGGATGTTGGATCCCTCTACACAGTCATTGAACATACCAGGGGGACACAGGCACTATATGAGCAACTGTCAGGAGATGCTGGGCTCCCGGTAGAACAATTGGAATTCCTGTTAGATGGAGTGAGATACATTCTAGCTCATAATTATTTCTCTTTTGAGCAGGAGTTCTATCGGCAATGTACCGGCACCGCCATGGGCACCAGATTCGCCCCCAGCTATGCCAACCTCTTTTTGGCTCAATGGGAGAGAGAGACCATCTTACCCAGGCTGGGGAAGGATCTGGTGATGTGGCGCCGGTACATTGACGATATCTTGTTCATTTGGTGCAACACTGCTGAGTCTCTTGATGTATTCCTCAGTGACATCAACAAAAATGACAAGAACTTGGTATTTAGTCCGACCATCAGTCAAGAGAAAGTAGAGTTCTTGGATCTAGAGATATGGATTAGAGATAGCAGACTGCAATGCAGTACGTTTTTCAAGCCCGTAGCCAAAAACAGCTTCATCAGATTTACCAGTTGCCACCTTCCGCGATGGCTAACCAACATACCAACCGGTCAGTTCCGCAGACTCAAGCGGAACTGTACGGTTGAGAGTAAGTTTGATGAAGAGGCTGCTAACTTGAAGAAACAATTGCTAGAAAGAGATTACCCAGTCCAACTGATAGATAAATCACTAGAAAAAGTGAAGATGATGGAACGAAAGGATTTTTTTGAGATAGGGGCACCACAATCGCCTGATGAAATACTAAGAATTATTCTTCCATTCAGCTCTCAATATAGAGTGATGGAAAGAAGCATCCGTAAACATTGGGAACATTTGCTAAACGATAAACTAATTGGCCCACTGTTGAGTGATGTACCAAAAATAACATACACAAGGGCAAATAATTTGGCAGGCAAAATAGCCCCAACAGTAAAAAATAAAAAAGATGGGCAACAACAACAAAAGAAAAACTGGCTAACAACTAATGGATTTTTCAAATGTGGCAGATGTACAAACTGCAAGATTACCAATTTTCCCAAAAAAACAACATGGGTAAAATCCACAACAAATTCCTTCAGTGTAGAGATACAGGAATGCCTAACCTGTGATTCTACCGATGTCATATATCTGTTGGAATGTGGGTGCAGGAAACAATATATAGGGAGAACCAAAAGGACACTCAAAAAGAGAGTAGCCGAACATGTGGCGAATATTAAGAAGGGTTTAGAAACTCACTCCCTATCAAAACATTTTAAAATTCAACACAATTGTGACCCAACAGGCTTAAAGTTCACAGCCATAGAAAGGGTCAAAAAAGTGTGGAGAGGAGGTAACCATATCGCACACATGTCACGACAGGAATCTCGTAGAATCTTTGAGTATGACACCATAATACCAAGGGGTCTAAATGCTGAGATGGAGGTTTTCGGCTTCCTGTGACAGTGGGGGGTTGTCCGGTGGGGATGAGATATCGCAGTTTGATCAATAATTGACACTGTGATTCCCCTCCCCATGGGACTGCTCCCCACATATATTACTATCAATTATCCCAGCAATATATGAAATCTGAGGAACAAATCAACAAACCACATAACCGCAGACAAGATTTAAATATATTGATGCGGTTTAGGTCCAAGTCCCTTGGTAGGGATCATCTTGCCCTTCAGAACATTAAATTATAGAAATCGCATACAAGACGCAGTTCACATGGCTGCGGTTTTGATGCGTTTTTATTTCAAAATGTATCACCGACCTTGCAATTCTTCCCTAGGACTATTATCTTAACATTTTAACATTGTAGCCATTATATGGGGAGTAATATTTATGTTTTTAATCATATTTATGTATAAATTGTAACAGCAATATAAGAACAACCAAATCCATTCCATGTATTGCAATAAGCTGAAAAAAAGCACAATTGTGGGTGGGTCAGTATCATTTATAAGGAGTGAGAATCCACTCACTCGGTGGCCACTGAGGAAGGGGTGTAAGACCCTGAAACGCGTCTGGCATTACAGAGTGAGCGTGGATTCAAGCAAAAGACCAAAGAAATTGGATATCTAGCTGTAATCGCTAAAGATTGACTTCTGAATTTGAAATTGCCGCCGCACAGCAGTGACGTCACTAAAGCGTCCGCCCGGAACCCCAGATCACCAGGTCACGTGGGACGCCACGGCCGGCCAGGCACGGCCACCTGGGTAACTATACACTGCGGTCTAGCAGTGAGGAGGGGAGAGACCGGGTCACCACAAGCGGCTGGACACTGTAAGTAACTGGGAAGTTCATCCCAACGTGCTTAACTGAATATTGGACTCCCATGTTCTATCGCAATTGGACATAGTGTTATAAATCACTGGTGTGATATTCCGGATATCTCACACCACTGTTACCACTGGAACACATTGTGCGGTCATTTTTCTATACCAATTGAGACATTGTTTCACTATACCCACAATTACATGCCTGTGTATCTATGAATTTATAGACTGGCGAGTTTATATCTACATTAAGAGATTGTCTACATGGACTGTATGTGATACCACGCATTAACAGCATTTTACGCCAGCACGCTTACCAAAGTGCTATTAGGATTCACATATATGTAATTTATAGGTTGTTACATCATATGTTTTTAGTATATTTTAGGGGTTTGTTTTTAGAATATTAAATTACATTTACTTAATCGTCCAGTGTTTCCCATATGTGAGTGCCCCTTCATTTTGTATACACTCCATTTTTCCTTCTAGGTCCTGAGGGTAGGACCGGAGGGTGAGCACCTATCCATACGTGATAGGGGTGAGCCGCTGTATTTTATATACAAATATGTGAATTGGATAAAAATAGCAATTGTGTCAGTACTTTTTATTTTTATTTTTTATGGGGTTCCTCTTGCGGTAAATATGATATGATAATTTTATTCTGTGGGTTGATACGGTTATGGAGATACCAAATTTATATAGTTTTTTATGTTTTACTACTTTTTCAGCATTGTGTTAAAAATAAATTATATTTTGCATCGTCATATACTAAAGTCCATAACTTTTTTATTTTTTCGCCAATGAAGCCGTGTGGGGGCTTGTTTTTATATGGTATCATTTTGGTGTACATATGACTTTTTGATCACTTGTTTATTTTTTTGTGGAGGTGAGCTGACAAAAACAGCAATTCCATCATTGTTTTCTACATTATTTTTTACAGCGTTCACCGCGCGGGATTAGTAACATGATACTTTTATAGATCAGGTCATTACGGACGCAGCAATACCAATAATGTGTATTTTTTTTTTATTTCATTTTCTTATGACATAAATAAACGGAAAAGACAATTTTTTTATTAACATTTTCTTAAATTTTTACTTTATTTTTTACTCTTTTTATTTATTTATCAAAACCCATTTGGATCTTGAAGATCCAGAGGGCCTGATGGCTATACAGTGCATTGCAATAGTGGCAACCATTGGGTCGCTGCCATCGCAGCAGAGGCAGCCTGATGGAAGAGAGAGGAAGAGAGGGAGCTCCCTCCATCTCAACCCCATAAATGTGGCGGACAGCTACTGACCGCATCATCTACGGGGTTAAACAGCTGAGATCGGTGCCAACAGTTACAGTTAACACTCTGTTCCTTAGCCGCTGCCATCACACTGGGACAATGGGGGCATCTGGGGGGGCATTATGGGGGCAATTAAATTCCTAGGGGCACTGGGGGTCATTATATCAATGGGGCACAGTGGCAGTCATGCCTAATTTCAGGCTGTGATCTCCAGCTTGGAGATCACAGCCTGAAACCGGCATTTTTTACACTAAAGCGCTCTGATTGGTTAGTCTGCAGAGACTGACCAATCGGAGCGATCGCCGGCAAGGGACAAGGGGTTATTTGATGGTAATTTTTCTACAAGGCCAGTTACTAATGAGCGCTTCCTTTGTAGAGAGCTCATTAGTGCAGCTTTTACCTCCCCCACTTGTGTTAATAAAAAAATAATTTAAAAAACTCACCTCCTATATTTGCTCACGCTGTGGGGAACACATGGAGGACAGAACCTGCGAGACGTCATCACGCTGGAGCGCAGGTCCTGTCCTGTGCACATCCAGTGAGCAGCGAGTGTTCACAGCGGCACCATCAATGAAAGAGGTGAGTTCTTATTATTATTATTTTTTTGCAGAAGCAGAGAACAGTGTATTTTTGCCAGTTTTATGATGTAAAATACATTGAGAAATATGGTGTTCAGAATGAGTATATTTGAAGCACCTGTGACACTTTTTCCGACATAAAAGTTGGATAAAGTGGATGAGGCTAAACTTTTTATTACTTTCTATGTGTGTGTGGGCAAATGTAGTGTCCCTTCCTCCCCTTCTCGTTCCCCTGTAAGAAAAGAGCAAGGGGAGACCCCAGCAGTGGAAGAGGTCTCTCTCCACACCTATGTATGACTGCTCATTAAAGCGAGTATTCACAAAATGGGGCACTCCTCTGTTATTTCAGAAGAATCCAGTAGGTAGCCTGCAGCCAGACCACACTGAGACCACTAGACATGGGACCTATAGGGTAATCTAGATACCTATAGATTCATCCTAAAATACTGGTGGATTAATCCCCCACCAGAATTTTATGTCCACTTTGAGCCAACACCTTACTCCAATATCCTATCAGATGATAGACGTGATCTGTACACCATAAAATAATAGAGTGACACCGGTACCCCGATAGTTTAATGGATCACACTTGTATTTTCTTTTAGCATAAATACTGAAAGTTAGGTTTTATCTCAATAAGGGTGACCCTGTTCAGGGATTATTTTTTGGGTTATCAACCCTCTCATGGGCTTCACCCTCTAGGGACCTCTTTTTGTCAGTTACCTGTTTGCATTATGCACTTTGGGGGCAATTTATTAAGACCGGTGTTTTAGACGCCAGTCTTAATAAACCCCAATACCTGGCGGTGGATCCACCCCCACTTCTAAATGTAAGACAGCTTCCTTGCTGTTTTACATTTAGAGCATTTTTTACGCCTGAAACAGACGTAGAAAATGGTAAATAAGATGAGCATGCCGGCCCGTCCCCTTCCCCACCAACGCCGCGCCCACTTTTTTAGACCTGGCGTGAGCGGGGAAAAGCTTCAGCGGCGCAACTAACTGTATTTCAGTTTCATAAATTAACCCCTTTATTCCTTGGCGGATGTAGCAGAGTGGTAATGATATATCAGTAATTAGCCTCATTTACTATATTGCCATATTATAATTATTTATAGGCTTATTTTACCTATAGTGTGTGTAAATATATATATATATTTATATATATATATATACACACACTGACGAGCAAAACGATGTTGATGAATGTTTTGAACTTTTGACTTTCAGGCTCCATATCTCACCATCCACTACAACTTCGAACGTCAGACTACCATCATTTTATAGACAATCATCTTAGCTATCTCATACATAAACTGGACTTGCAACTATTTAGCATATGATTAGTAATGCAGATTCTTGTCATGTAACTGCATTGTTACTGTTTTGCTCCTAAAATTTTTATTATTTTGTGAATCCTCCTGGGCATGCTGTTGATCAGATTCAAGCACATCTCAACCAAAATCTGTACCCAGATCTCTTCTACATGTTCCCAATGTTGATGAATACTGGTCGACTAACTTGGTTACAAATACAGCTTTTTCTTTAACTCTACCCACAAATGTTCAATTGGGTTGAGGTCTGGGGACTGTGGGGGCCAATCCAGCACCTCTACTTCATTGTCATTGAACCATTTCTTTGCCATGTGCTTTGGGTCATTGTCCTGCTGGAACACTGTCATCCTTTTCATACCTATAGTACTCAAGTGTACGAAGTAACTCATCTTGTAGGATACTCACATATAGCTCAGCATTGAGACCACCATCGATCCTGGTCAATTATTCAATGCCTTTGGCTGTGAAACAACCCAATATCATCAGGCTTCCTCCACTGATTTTGACAGTTCCTTCTCAATCTATTAGTTTCCCTTGTTGCTTCCAAACCCATTTGCACCCATCAGAGCCCAGTCTATTGACTTTCGCCTCATCGCTCCAAATCAGCCGTTTCCAATCTTCTACTGTCCACTGTTCGTACTTTTTTGCAAACTCAAGCCGACACTTCTTATGAAAATAGTTAAAGTTAAGGCTTCTTCACCTTTTTTGGGGCCACCGTTCCAGACTTGTGTAATGCACGTCACTTGGTGCTTGCATGGACGTCTGTGATCTCACTATTATGAAGCATACGAGCAGCCTCCACGTCCATGTTTATCGCGCCAGAACTGATAGACATTGTGATGAGCCGACTTGTTGACTCCGATATTTTGCCTGGACGTCCACCTCATGATGCAGTTTGGCAATGTTCTTGGCCAAATTACCAGTATTGATGAGCTGGTTGATGCTGTTTCTCTTTTTTTGGTAAATCTTCTTCATGGCTGCTCCTGGATTCAAACCAGTGACCTTACACTTGGAAATCAACCTAATAACACACTGAGCTATTAGGGAATGTGAGAACAGGTTGTAATTTGTAGTATACAAGAAGAAAATGTGTGTTCCACCACCAGGAGCAAAACAGTAACAATGCAGTTACATGACAAGAATCTGCATAACTAATCATATGCTAAGTAGTTGCAAGTCCAATATACAGTCAGGTCCATAAATATTGGGACATCGACACAATTCTAACATTTTTGGCTCTATACTCCACCACAATGGATTTGAAATGAAATGAACAAGATGTGCTTTAACTGCAGACTGTCAGCTTTAATTTGAAGGTATTTACATACAAATCAGGTGAACAGTGTAGGAATTACAACAGTTTGCATATGTGCCTCCCACTTGTTATGGGGCCAAAAGTAATGGGACGATTGGCTTCTCACTGTGCCATGGCCAGGTGTGTTTTATTCCCTCATTATCCCAATTACAATGAGCAGATAAAAGGTCCAGAGTTCATTTCAGGTGTGCTATTTGCATTTGGAATCTGTTGCTGTCAACTCTCAAGATGAGATCCACAGAGCTGTCATTATCAGTGAAGCAAGCCATCATTAGGCTGAAAAAACAAATCAAACCCATCAGATAGATAGCAAAAACATTAGGCGTGGCCAAAACAACTGTTTGGAACATTCTTAAAAAGAAGGAATGCATCAGTGAGCTCAGCAACACCAAAAGACCCGGAAGACCACGGAAAACAACTGTGGTGGATGACCGAAGAATTCTTTCCCTGGTGAAGAAAACACCCTTCACAACAGTTGGCCAAATCAAGAACACTCTCCAGGAGGTAGGTGTATGTGTGTCAAAGTCAACAATAAAGAGAAGACTTCACTAGAGTGAATACAGAGGGTTCACCACAAGATGTAAACCATTGGTGAGCCTCAAAAACAGGAAGGCCAGATTAGATTTCGCCAAACGACATCTAAAAAATCCTTCACAGTTCTGGAACAACATCCTATGGACAGATGAGACCAAGATCCACTTGTACCAGAGTGATGGGAAGAGAAGAGTATGGAGAAGGAAAGGAACTGCTCATGATCCTAAGCATACCACCTCATCAGTGAAGCATAGTGGTGGTAGTGTAATGGCGTGGGCATGTATGACTGCCAATGGAACTGGTTCTCTTGTATTTATTGATGATGTGACTGCTGACAAAAGCAGCAGGATGAATTCTGAAGTGTTTCGGGCAATATTATCTGCTTATATTCAGCCAAATGCTTCAGAACTCATTGGATGGCACTTCACAGTGCAGATGGACAATGACCGAAAGCATACTGCAAAAGCAACCAAAGAGTTTTTTAAGGGAAAGAAGTGGAATGTTATGCAATGGCCAAGTCAATCACCGGACCTGAATCCGATTGAGCATGCATTTCACTTGCTGAAGACAAATCTGAAGGGAAAATGCCCTAAGAACAAGCAGGAACTGAAGACAGTTGCAGTAGAGGCCTGGCAGAGCATCACCAGGGATGAAACCCAGCGTCTGGTGATGTCTGTGCGTTCCAGACTTCAGGATGTAATTGACTGAAAAGGATTTGCAACCAAGTATTAAAAAGTGAAAGTTTGATTTATGATTATTATTCTGTCCCATTACTTTTGGTTCCTTAACAAGTGGGAGGCACATATGCAAACTGTTGTAATTCCTACACCGTTCAGCTGATTTGGATGTAAATCCCCTCAAATTAAAGCTGGCAGTCTGCAGTTAAAGCACATCTTGTTGGTTCATTTCAAATCCATTGTGGTGGTGTATAGAGCCAAAAATGTTAGAATTGTGTCGATGTCCCAATATTTATGGACCTGACTGTATGTATGAGATAGCCAAGATGATTGTCTATAAAATGATGGTAGTCTGACGTTCGAGGCTGTGCGCGTCGGCCAATTCTAGCGCCCATATTGTAACGGGCATAATGTCTAGTTATTTATAAATATGTAATTGTAGGGACAAACAGCTGACATAAATATCCATGTGTCAGTTATTCATTTATATCTTAATTTTTTAGGAAGAAATTACAGAGGAACAATATAGAGTTCTAAGGGAAAAAAAGGAAACAGCCTTGTTATTTCATGAGGAATACAAGTATTCAGTAAAAAAGGCACTTCATGAGAGATAACAAGACCTCTTTAACACAAATTAGCGTTTTAGCAAAGTTTTTAAGTGCCTGCTATCACGGTATGTCCTAGCGGTTTATGCAATTTTAACTAACCAAGATAGTGTATTTATTGTCAAAAGAAAAACGGCCTACATTTTTATTTACATATCATTGTTACAGAAAGTTTGGTTAACGTTGTAAATTTTACTTTGCCTGTATATTAAAATGTAGTTGTATGTAATGTCTGATAATGTTTTACATAACTTTGCTACAGACGTCTTGGTTAACGCTGTAACTTTGACTTTGAATGTATGTAAAAATGAAATTGTATGTAATGTCTGATAATGTTTTTGTTTTACATAACTTTGCTGCAGAAGGTTTGGTTAACATTGTAACTTTTACTTTATAAAACATTTTTGTATATAAAATGTTTTTGTATGTAATGTTTTTATTTGTTTTTACATATCCGAAATATTGAGAAAAACAGTACTACACGACAAAAGCTATCGGTTCTTATGGAGGCATTGAACCTTATTCAGAGAAGTCCGAAAATTTGGAATAAGAAAAGATGCTGTAAAAATTGGTGCTGCTCGTGCATCAGGCTGACTATACATTGTGGACTTCTAATTTTGGCAGGTGTGTGTACAAAATGATCGCCAGATGGATTATTAGAAGATAGATCTTTTAAAGATTCTAAGAGGTTTGTGTGATTCATACGCTTTTATTAATAGCTTCATAGGCTTTTATTAGCTTGTTGGGATTTAAAAGCTTTGGGAAAGCTGGGTACTTCAAATAAAACTGCTAGATAATAGATAAATAGATAGCTTGATAGATAGATAGAAAGAGGAAGGATAGACCGTTAGATAGAAACATATATAGATAGGTAGATATATAGATAGATTGATAGAAAGATAAATAGATAAATTGCTAGATAGATAGATAGATAGATAGATAGATAGATAGATAGATAGATAAATAGATAGATGTTTGATAGTTAGCCATGTTATAGCTAGATAGAAAGATGGGTAGCTAGATAGATATTAGAAGATAGATAGATAGATAGATAGATAGCTAGCTATATGGAAAGATAAGTCATTGGATAGATATTAGAAGCTTGATAAATAGATATACGTATACATAGATAAATAGATATATGGATAAATAGATGGCTAGATAAATAGATATGTGATAGATAGATAGATAGATAGATAGATAATAGATAAATAGATATGTGATAGATAAATTGTTAGATAGATAAAAAAAGATAAATAGATAAATGTTTGATAGTTAGCCATTTTATAGATAGATAGCTAGATAGAAAGATAGGTAGCTAGATAGATATTAAAGATATATAGATAGCTAGATGGAAAGATAAGTCGTTAGATAGATATTAGAAGCTTGATAAATAGATATATGGATACATAGATAGATGGCTAGATAACTAGATATGTGATAGATAGATATTGGAAAGATAGACAGTTAGAAAGATAAATAGATGTTTGATAGATAGAAAGATAAATAGATAGATGTTTGATAGATAGCCATGTTATAGATAGATAGCTAGATAGAAAGATAGGTCGATAGAAAGATATTAGAAGCTTGATAAATAGATATGCGTATACATAGATATATGGATAAATAGATAGATGGTTAAATAGATACATGATATATAGATAAATAGATAGATTGATGGATAGATAGATATATAATAGATAAATAGATATGTGATAAATAGATTGATAGCTGTTAGAAGCTAGATAGATAGATGGATAAATTGTTAGATAGCTGGATAGATAGATAGAAAGATTAATAGATAATACTGTACTGTAGATAGAAAGACAGATTGATTTGATAGATAGATAGGACGTTAGATAGATATTAGAAGCTAGATAAATAGATAGATAAAATAGATAGATTGGTAGATAGTTAGATAGATAAAATATTTATAGTATTATTTTATTAAGCCGGATTATAGATAGATAATAGATAGATAACAGATAGATAGTTATATAAATATATTAGAACATCCCCTGACATGTCTGTGAACCTCTGTTCATAGGCTAGGAAAGATAGACCGAAAGATAGATATAAAGATAAATAGATAGATGATTGATATATTGCTATGTTATAGATATCTAGATAGACAGATAATAGCTCGATAGCTGTCTAGATAGTTAGCTATCATCCTGCAACTCCTCTCCATGCTTTGGAAAGTTCGGTGCCGCAATTAGCTATTGTTAATATTTATAAATTATACATATCTGTGTTAGATGCGGTGATCAAATATTTTGCTTGAATCATGGCAGCCTTCCATTTATTAAACACGATCGTATATAATTAAAAGCTCGCAGGGCCACTAACAAAGGGACTGTTGCCTTACGGGACCTTCGATTACATCATGATGGGGCGGGGTTGTGGTCAGAGTGGGCTGGGGTGATGGGCGGAAAATGGGCCGTTTTGGTGACATCATCAAAGGTCTTTTAGCTTTTAGGAAGATAGAAGGATCAATTAGCCACTGCCAATATTTATAATAGCTTAGTAAGAGGTTAACATAAGCTTAATATCATTTTATTTTTAAACATATTAGGCTACTTTCACACCTGCGTTTAGGTGCGGATCCGTCTGGTATCTGCACAGACGGATCCGCACCTATAATGCAAACGCTGGTATCCGTTCAGAACGGATCCGTCTGCATTACTCTGTCAAAAAAAAGTCTAAGTCTAAGTGTAAGTCAAACGGATCCGTCCTGACTTATATTGAAAGTCAATGGGGAAGAATCCGTTTACAATTGCACCATATTGTGTCAATGTAAACGGATCCGTCCTGACTTACATTGTAAGTCAGAACAGATCAGTTTGGCTCCGCATCGCCAGGCGGATACCAAAACGGTGCAGGCAGCGTTTTGGTGTCCGCCTCCAGAGCGGAATGGAGGCGGAACGGAGCCAAACTGATGCATTCTGAACGGATCCTTATCCATTCAGAATGCATTGGGGCTAAACTGATCCGTTTGGGCCCTGAAACGGATCTCACAGGTGGACCCAGAAACGGCAGTGTGAAAGTAGACTAAAACTTAATTAAATTACTGACGTGTTGGACTGCATCGTATACCTTGCAGGACCTTCGGTGACATAGATAGTTAGATAGACAGATCAAATAGCTATTGCCAATATTTATAATAACTTAATAAGCGGTTAATACACGCTTAATACAAGCCTAATATCATTTTATTCTAAACATATTAAACTTAATTGAATTACTGACGCTTTATCGGATCTAAAAGAATAAAAGGGGATTTGAATGGGCGGTATTTTAGGCGTGTTATGGGCGGAAAAGGCACGTGACCACCTGTCACTTTGAGTTTGACAAGAACAGTCTCCCTATACTACTCGGAACAACAAAAATGACCAGCACTGGTGTGGACATGCAGGTGATATTTTACCACGTATGTTTAGAACCGCATAGATACAGTATATAATAATAGTGACTAAAGATAAGCAAAGTTTTGAAAAATTTGATTCGGCAGCTTTGCTGAAGTTTGCCAAGAAATTCGATTAGTTACGAATTAATTTGTCACATATCGCTATGAACCAGGTATACTCAGGCCACTCTGCCTAATCATATTCTTCCAACTTGGTGGGCCAATCTCAGTGTGAAGGCTTGGAAATTAACTCTTTCCCGACCGCCGACAGTAAATTTATGTCAGCAGCCTGGCATCTAAAAATGGTGCCTGCAGTCACATACCGCTGGCACCATGGCCACCGGGTGTCTGATGTTTTAAAGAGCAGACACCCGGCACCAATGTCCATGACCAGCGGTAATGCCAGTCGGGGACTTTTAACCCTTCAGATGCCGTAGTCATCCGGGTGTGCTCCTGCTCTCTCCATGGGGATCGGCGGAGCCGGAGCGTGTATGCAGCAGCCCCTGTCCTCCTGTGTGATGGTACCAGAGATGGGACACAGCATTGAGGCAGGAAAACCTTCCTCAAACCAATAACATTGAGGCATCCACAACAGGGATGACCATAATCCCATGTGGATTCCTCCATGAGGTCTGGGATCCCTCCCTAGTATGAACCTAGTGGTATTTTGCTTTTCAATTTATTAGGGTTAAGACAAGAAGGCAGAACATGGTGGATGGACCAAACATGAATTATTACAGCAACACTGTCCCTAGCACATGAGCGTTTTCCACGTCTTTCCCTATGCTCAGCTCACAGGACAATGGCAGAGACCGCGTGGGATGAGGGTTTTATAGGACTAGGACATCAGGGGATGGCTACCTGCTGATTGGCTGGCTGCACGGCATTATGGGTGATCTAGTTTCCCGAGATTCCTACTTTCACTTTTTAACACCTGTAGCCGCCATTTTAGGAAAACCTGATTCGTTACCACGAAGCACAGCTTAGTTTTCCTAAACTTCGGACTGAATTCCGCTTTGAATGCTTCGCTTTGCTTAATACTAATAGTGACCTCTGAATAATGGAAAATTATTATTTTTGAAATATATATATATAGCTACATAGATAAGTAATGCATTCATTGATATGGCATGCATAGCATATCGTACTTAAAAATCCAGGTTCTCTCGAGAACTTTGCCCTCCTGTATTTTGCACCTTTATAATTTTAATTAATAGACTGCAGCTTAAGGGCAGAAGGCTAATGCTTATAAACTGTAATAACACTGCTGGGAGTTGGGGATTTATGTGTTAGTACAAACACATGTAGTTTCCAGTCAATTAAACGTTAAAGGCCATTTAGTTAACCTGTTTGCATTGTGATGAATTATACTGTATGAAAAAATAATGTGTCTGTCACCGTACGGTCGGCAGTCTCACTAGATGGCGTGGCAGGGTTATGAATTACAAGCTTACTCTGAAAATGGAGAAACGGCTCATGTTATAAATGGATAGAGGTGATATACTCTGTGTGCTGATGAATCAAGGCAGGTTCACACTGTGCTCCAACAAATGAAAAAATCTATTTCTGGGCGAGTCAGACCAACAAATCAACATTTTGTTCAACTAAACCATTGTTGTTTTGCATTCAATCACCAATCTAATTCTGTAGAAAAAACCCAGTTACTGAGACCAGTGGACTCTGATCCTAATTGAGACGTGGTCTAATACAGTCACATCTCTTCTGTATGTAACTTTTAGATACAAACTAAATTCAAGTCTTTATTTTTTTCAAAACTCAATATTCATAGAAAACTAATTTGTTAGAATTGTTGGCTGTTTTTCTTTGCCATTTCAGCAGTACTATACCATTAAACATTAAATACAATATATTGTCCTTCTATAGCAGTCAACACTAATGATCAGCTCTCTTACATAGGTAGGTAATCCATAGTCAGTTTACTGCTGCTGTGAAAGGAAGATGTTACCTGTTAGCATAATAGTAGGTGTAGGATGGGTATAACAGTATGAAAACTCTATTGTACTCCTGATAGACCTAGTTAAAGATATCCATAGAAGAGCATTGCACTTATCAATGTAATGTCTGATGCTCTAATTGAGTCACTCATCCCATTTCCTCTCTGGTCCCAGTGATGGTCTGACTGAGAAAGTCAAGCCGGGCTGTTTGAGTCCAAACAAAGGAGAACCAGGACAGGAAGTAGAAAACATGGAGTGACTTCATGTAAAAAAAAAATTGGACTTAGAATATTTACATATAGGTTGTTAATGTATGATAAAAGAATCTGATGGTGATGTCCCTTTAAATCTCCAGTAGATAACCCTGGGTTGCAGATATGGCCTGCTGCAGATCTGCCTTATGTGGGATGTTGCCCAACATGATACTTTCTGCTGCCCCTCGACCCATATTGTAGTATACTAGCATACAGTGTACACGTAATCATACTTTACAATGCACAATTACAATAGACATACAGCCTAAGTAAATAGCAACATAGCATAATTAGTGTCCTAATAAGAGCTCTATACATAAAATAATAATAGTGCTTTACAAAGTCATATTTCTAGACAATATTACGCTTGAGGTGGCTGCACGTCTCAGGTGCCAGGCTATTTGGAGTGCCCCCCTTTGACACAGGTCACACACCCCATGGCGCAGATTATGGTCTTCTACTACCATTTTATGCTTCCCATTGCACTAAAGAGTAGACACAAAAATTATTCCTGCGTTGTTAATTCAGCATAGCAATCTCTAGCCACAACACGATACATAAATGAATATGTGGAGCCACGTACAACTGTTGGCCAGACATCCATCCAGGATCACAGCGGGCTAGTCAGCCACCTGGTGTGGGTTAATGCACTCACAAACAATTCTTAGTAGGGTCCATATATACTGAATGTATAAATGGCTGGGAAACTATAGATTTCAGTGTAGAGGTAATGTTATTACCCCATCCTCTATAATGCGATTGGCGCAGTTCATGAGTGAGCAGTGAGCATGTTTTAAGTTTATTAGGTCTACAAGCATCAATCACTGATGTCTGATCAAGTTAATTTAGGAAGTCTCTTAGAAGGAAAATGTGGCTTAGGCAGGGTACTTGCTGTCCTTAAAGAGACCGGCGGTGTAGAGATTTTTTAGCAGTGCTCTATGGAATGGAGGCTTATTGGCAATGATCCATGGAAAAAAAAAAATACATATAAAGAGGTATCTCACAGGGAAATAGAACCATCTCGCTAGCGCCTCCTTCTGGAAGTGGATCCCTATGAGTCAAAGTCCGACTTTTTAACAAGCCTTGGAACATGTCAAAGTAAAATAGCCAAGCCAAGCATTCATCTGTAGACAGCTGTTTCGGGGTGCTTGCCCCTCATCAGTACGGATTCTGGCTGGCAGAGTGCGATGCCTTGAATGCAGCTTAGGCAAGGGTATGGAGACTTTTTAGCAGTGGATTCTCTTTCTCTTGCAGATACCTCTTTGCATGTAGAAAAAGGTATAAAACACAGAGAGGAAAATGTATCACGTTCAGCACTTCAGAATTTGACTTTGTAAGGCTACTTTCACACTAACGGCAGGACGGATCCGACAGGCTGTTCACCCTGTCTGATCCGTCCTGCCGCTATTTCGCCGTGCCGCCGGACTGCCGCTCCGTCCCCATTGACTATAATAGGAACGGGGGCGGAGCTCCGGCGCAGCACGGCAGTGCACGGCGAGAGGCCGCCGGACTAAAAGTACTGCATGTCCGACTTTTTAGTCCCGCGGCCTCTCGCCGTGCTGCGTCGGAGCTCCGCCCCCGTCCCCATTATAGTCAATGGGGACGGAGCGGCAGTACGGCGGCACGGCGAAATAGCGGCAGGACGGATCCGACAGGGTGAGCAGCCTTTCGGATCCGTCCTGCCGCTAGTGTGAAAGTACCCTAAAGTAGCAAAAAAGGGCTTTGTGACTTTGCATTTTACACCACTCACTCCAGTTTTGAGTGGGAAATTGAGACATGGTTAGCATGCCCAGCTGAATTAAGGCATATTTATCTATTTAGATTTTTTTAAAAGTTGCAAAAATTGTCACAATCTTAATCCAAAAAGGGCTGACAAAGAAAGTGGAGTAATATCTCAAGACAGAAGTGTTAGACTTAACTGGATTGTGCACATTTGGGGCCAGGGGGGAGAGGTGGCAAAGCTCCTTCCTGTGCGGACCTGCGAAGAGAAGCCTACTTACCTGCTTCCCGATCCTGGCTTCTGGCTCCTGTGCTTTCCTGCCTCCACTGCTTCGCTCCTGGATGTAAACTTTTGACTTGATGCTGCTGCAGCCAATAGTTGGCTGCAGTGGTGACCTGCTCCCCTTGCTTCATGTCAAATGGTCACGTGACAGAAGGCAAACAGTCTTTTAAAAAAAGTCCCTTTTAGAGACCCTCGGGATATTTATATTTATGCACCAATGGTCTCCTGAGACCTATAATCCCTATAGGGGTCCCTAACTGATAGTAAAATATTTATCTTTATTAATTATTCTTTAAAAGAAATTTATATTCACAAACAGACACAACAAAAAAGAAGAAGAACTTGTTAAAATTGTCAGTGTCCAGTGATCTATGGGATAATGTCCGTCGGAGTAGTGTACTTTCTTTGACACTCATCTAGTGAGGGCCCTCTTATTTGATATAGGGTAGTGTGCACACTATTTGTAGGTTAGTTGGCTGTTTGCATATGTATGCATATGAGGTTCTAATAGAGGTTTTGCTCCTGCTGAGGTTCGCTACTTTGTGGCCCTTAATTATAAGGTAACCATGCATCTACAATGTTGCTGTCCTTTCAATAATTGTAGCTGTTTATCCTCTGCTATAGGGCTACCTCTGTATCCGTTATTCAATCTTCACTACTATTTTCCTAACTCTCTCCCTATACCGCAGCTATACTAGGTCCTCTATTCCAATTCATAGAGGTCTCTGTAGCGCTTTAAGTGTCTATTGCCCTCGCTACTAACACTCTCCTATCTGCTGCATCGTGCTGTATAACGTCAGTTTCCCTGCACGTGGACGCTGTTTAAAATTTTCACTCTATACCATCCCTCCCGACATGTTTCACCACATGCTGTGGCTTCGTCAGGGGATGTGAGGTATATGTGCGCGCGCGCTCGCTAAGACCTTCCTTTATGTCTTTCTAGGTCCCGCCCTCCTGCCGGAACTCATCACTTTCGACCAATCACAGTCGCTTCCTCCGATCATCTCCACTATGTACATGCCAGACCCGTCCTTAGACGCACATCCTGTGCGCTCGCATTTTGGTCCTCTTCACCCATGACACCAGGTAAACAAAGCACATTGTATGAATGAGTAGGCGGGAGGGGGTGTTTACGGTCCATCTTGTAATGAATCCGATGGTTACTAGTCTCCACCTTCTCCTACTCATCACACCTCCTCCTCCTCATCAATTGTGTTTTGTTCCATTCATGCCGTCTAGAGGCGTCAATCTGACCATATAGTGTATTCTGCTGTCCTCATGGTCCATTATTCATCTCTGGATCAAGGCAGACAAACAGGGGATAGGTGATGAGGTCAAGAGGCTTTGTTATTTTATTATCTTTTATTTTTTATCTTTTATCAGGGGTTATCACAGATTGAATCCATCCATCATTCTTTATACTTCTCCATGGTAAGTAACACCATGGGGGTGACATTTGTTGTTAAAATTACCAAAATATATATTTCCTCCACCCTTTTCCCCTACTCATCGCATCTCCTCCTCCTCATCAATTACATTTTGTTCCATTCTTGCCCTCTTAAGACGTCAGTCTGTACATATACTATGTTCCACTAAACACATGGTCCATTATTCATCTCTAAATAGAAATAAGTATCATGGTAATGGGTGAGAAGGCAAACAGGTCACCGCTGTGGCATCAAACCAGAAGTTTACATTCAAGGACCTGAGTGGAGCAACGGAAGCCAGAGAGGGAAGGAGCCAGGAGCCAGCATCAGGAATCACATAAGTAGGCTTCCCTTTGCAGGTCTGCCCAGGAGGGAAGTATGCAACAAAAAAAACACTCAAATCTGCACAACCGTTTTAAAGGGTAACTGAGTTTTCTAAAAGGTTTTGATATGTGGGGGTCTGAGTGCTGAGACCCCTACCAGTTGATAGAATGAAGAGAAATGTGCCCTGGCTTATCACACTCTATATCCTTGCTGCAGGAGATGGAAGCGAGATGGACCCATAGACTTTCCATTGGGCCTGTCTTCTGCAGTGAGGTGAGAGAATACGCTATGTGAGTACTTCTCTCTCCTCATTCTAGCAATTGGTGGGGATCTCAACTCTCAGACCCCCACCAATGAAAACTTTAGATGTCTCAATGAAAATCTAAAATTTTCAGAAAACTCAGTGACCCTTTCAAGATTCACCAAATTTATCAAACAATGTGCAACATCTCCCGGCAGTTGTGGCACCTGAAGTTAGTCTGCTAGGTCTTGTTAACGATATTATTCCAACTAAACATACAAAAATCCTTTATAGGTTGCTGATGATTTATGCGAGAAAGTCAATTCTGCTAAACTGGAAGCCCCCCAAGAAACCAACATTGTCTCATTGGATCCAACTTATCAATGCCACATTATCAGTATACAAGTTAACATACAAAGCTAGGGGCGTACCGGAAAAATTTGGGAAAATCTGGGTCAACTCGGTCACTGTGTAATGGGGCTGGAGAGGTTTTTTGAGATGTCCAGGTCACTGCCAGTATGAATGTGTGTGTGGATGGAGACAGGTCTTAATGGAACAATTCGACTTCATGACAATGATGCTGCTCTATGACTGATGTGAATTACATTATAATCTTTACATTTGCAGACATGTTTGTTTATATGTAATCCTATTATTTTGCCTGTCAATTAAATGTGATGTTCAAGGTTGTACCTTGTTGAGGGGGTTGTTCCCCTATTTAAAGTTTTATTTTTATTTTTATGAAAATTGAAAAATAAAGCCTTTTTTTAAAAAAAATAACTATGTGCAACATTTGATAAATGTGGTGCATAGTATAGCAACACAGGGGGAGAGTTTCCGTCTCCCTGTGCCACTTATTGTGGCGTAAAAAATGTAGCAAACATTGTGTTTGCAACTTTTTAAATTCCACTTGCAACAAATTGTGTTGCAAGTGGCATTTCTGCACCTCCCTCTCTACTTTACGGAAAAGGGTGGGGCCAACACATTTATCTTCAGTTGTGCAAATTAAGACAGAAATCTACGGCAGCTCCGAGCTGTCATAGATTTCATTCTGACACGCTTAATATATGACGAAGCCTGCGCTTTGTCCTAAATTAGGTACATAGTCCGGCAGCACAGGAGAATTCAAAGACCGGCGTAAAAGCCGGTTATTGATAAATCTCCCTCCACAGACTCCTGCAAAACTGCAGTTATAGACATAGGGGGGGATTTATCAAGGGGGTAATTTTCGAATTCAGTTTTGCTTGAGTTTGCATTGGATACTTTCAGGGGTTGACTGGGAACTTAAAATGGACCTGGAAAAAAAAACATAAAAGTGGCCCAATGTTGTAGACGGGGCAGGGCCAACACAAGTAAGCAGGGAGAACAGAAGTAGGCAGGGCCTGCAATACCACAGTGCAGCACAAAATACTGCTGCCCTCGCCTGATCGTTCTGAGGACAGTGATACAGTTGAATTCAGGAGGACACCTGCGGCCGTTGGCTGAGAGCATCAGATCATTATGTACCCTGCCGGCAGCCATAAGGCGGGCTCGGTGGCCCTTTGGGCATCGGCCTACTGGGAAATTTCCCTGTAGGGTCTATAGCAAGTCTGCTCCTGTAACATAGAAATCATTGCACCCCATAGCAAGAATCTGAATTGGGCCCTCTAACTCCGCCACTACCCACCCCTGGCCCATCCCACCTCCTTTCCTGGCTCCTCTCCTGCCACACCCCCATTTGCCAATTCCACCGCATTTTGATTTTTTTTGCCCGCTTCCCACTACATTATATGTCATATTAAAGTACAACTTGTCCTGCAAAAAATAGTTTATTGTAGGGATTTGCTCTGGTAGGCAGGGTAAGCGGACGCAATACAGGGGCAAGACCACGGTTGATAAGCAAAAGTCAGTGTTTATTCACACAAAAAAAAGGCAGGAAAAAACACAATACTAGGCAGGGCCCTGGTGTTAATTCACATTGCAGGAATCCTCGTGTTAATTCACACAGCAAAAGTCCACAGAACTCAAAGAAACACTGTACCTGGCAGTCCACAGCAGGCTTTAGGGCGCCTGGCTTCCAGCTGGCAGCTCTCAGCCTTGCAGTATGGCAGAACTCCACTATCACCTGGAGGTTCATTCCCCACCCAGATGAGCTGTTGGCTGGTTTTTTAAACCCCAGGCCAAAACCCGGCCTGGACGTGGGGAACAGCCACCCACCCTGCTCTTTGGCTGCTCCCAATAAGAACCGGCAGGGATCGGCTTGTCAGTCACACTAAGAAAAAGCAGTGTCAGCGAGCACTAGCTGCGGCTGACAGACAAAATAACCGGTTCCTATCTCACCAAGGCCAGGAACCTCGGTGACACGTACCTTCCGTCATTGACGGACCCCTGCGCCTTCCTACAATATATATAATATAGAGATGTCAACGGAAAAATAAAAAAGTTACGGCTCAAGGAAAATAGGGAAAAAACTAAACAAAAAAACTCTGGTATCCTAAGGGTTAAAGGAGTTATTTAACCCCTATTATGCCCCCCAAAATTCCCGAGCACCACATACAGATAATACTTATGCCCGGTGGGAGGGTGCAGCCAATAGCAGGGCGTGTTGGAAATGAGCCCTCCTAGTGTCACCTGCAATGCTAGGGAGGCTTGTTCCCATCGTGGCCTGCTTTTGACTGCCCCCCACATCATCCACGTGATGGGAGGGGTTACAGTGACGGCTGTACGGGCATCAGGGGCGATGCGGGTGTCGGGGAGTGAGGTAGGTAAGGTGCCCGGGCATTTTGAGAGGCATTATAGGGGTTGGATAACCCCTTTAACTCCTTGCTGCTGATGCTTAGTGTGCCTGGATCATAGACAGCAGGTCAGACAGGGAGGGGTTGGAATCGGGTGTCCAATAATAAACCGCAATCTGGACCCAGCACCCTTTGTTTGCAGACTGCAAGGAGAAACAAGCTCAGAAATGTGCCAGAAAGCCTATAGCCTGGCCGCAAATACCAGAACATTAATGGTTAATAAAGGAAGACAAAAATTAACTTCTGAGCAGACAAAACATGAAACCGTGAGTCGGCGAGAAGTAGGGTGACCCTGAGGTTATAAGCTGCTATAGTGGCACGCCATTCATTCAAAGTATTCAATAAAGCTTATTGCTTAGTAAACTGCCTTAAAAGTGGAGTAACCCGTTGACAGACAAGCGCTAGAAAGCAGACGCAAGCAGCGGAGACAGGAGGGCGCTCTGTGCGCATTTACTACAATCACATCAAGCAGCAAAGCCAAGCAGATCACATCATGTCACACAAATCAGCAGCCGTTACCTGTAATAAGGAGGATCAAAACCCCAAACACCACATGAAGAACCATCCACAAGCAGTGTTCCCTCTAAGCCTTGGCAGCTGCTGAGCGGGGTCGTCTCAGAGCTGGGCACAGCGCCATCAAAGGTGGGCGATAGGAAAACCTAAGATAATTGTCATATTAAAGAGCATACAGTGTAACCCCTGCACCATCCCGTACAATACAGTATAATCCCTGCACCATGCTGTGTAAT